>NC_134398.1:132355092-132672926 GCF_050003625.1 Haematobia irritans | reverse complement strand
GCAAATCATTGAATTTTATTACCAAAATCAGTGGCAGAAAATCCGCTTTTTTATCGACAAATTTTGTTCAGCGATGAGGCTCATTTCTGGTTGAATGGCTACGTAAATAAGCAAAATTGCCGCATTTGGAGTGAAGAGCAACCAGAAGCCGTTCAAGAACTGCCCATGCATCCCGAAAAATGCACTGTTTGGTGTGGTTTGTACGCTGGTGGAATCATTGGACCGTATTTTTTCAAAGATGCTGTTGGACGCAACGTTACGGTGAATGGCGATCGCTATCGTTCGATGCTAACAAACTTTTTGTTGCCAAAAATGGAAGAACTGAACTTGGTTGACATGTGGTTTCAACAAGATGGCGCTACATGCCACACAGCTCGCGATTCTATGGCCATTTTGAGGGAAAACTTCGGAGAACAATTCATCTCAAGAAATGGACCGGTAAGTTGGCCACAAAGATCATGCGATTTGACGCCTTTAGACTATTTTTTGTGGGGCTACGTCAAGTCTAAAGTCTACAGAAATAAGCCAGCAACTATTCCAGCTTTGGAAGACAACATTTCCGAAGAAATTCGGGCTATTCCGGCCGAAATGCTCGAAAAAGTTGCCCAAAATTGGACTTTCCGAATGGACCACCTAAGACGCAGCCGCGGTCAACATTTAAATGAAATTATCTTCAAAAAGTAAATGTCATGGACCAATCTAACGTTTCAAATAAAGAACCGATGAGATTTTGCAAATTTTATGCGTTTTTTTAAAAAAAAAAAGTTATCAAGCTCTTAACAAATCATCCTTTACTTCTAATACATATTTATCGACCGATAAATCATAAATGTACTTTTGCGAAGATGCCTAAGACTTGCTTCAGATTTAAAAGTTTCCCATATTTTTTTACTACACAATGGTAGTAATCCCGTCACCATTAGCCGACTTAAATAAGTCGATAGATTTTGTAGAACTCTAACAAATTTTTATTAGATCGAGTCAGAGTTAAATGTATGTATTTGGGACAAAACCTTTTATATATAGCATCAACCACATTTGACGGATTCCATATGGTATCGAAAATGTGGAACTACAAAGTGGTGTAGAATATAATATACACACAAAAAAATATCAATTAATTTGATTGTCAATACAATTAAAATTATGTTTAAATTTGAGCTAACAATGTAATTTGTAAATACAATTACGATTTTAGTCACTTTAGCAACCAATTTTGTTATATCAACAAACATTTTGTTATATCAACAAAAATTTTGTTGAACTTAAAAATTTTCTGTAACAACAATTTATTGTTAGCCCAAAAATTATAGTATTATTTTCTGTGTATGCAATCCATACACATAAGAATCGGTCTGGGCGAACTTACGGCCGTATATACTTGTTCCAGTCTTACGGTTTTTTGTGCATCGGTAAGCAATTGCACTCTGTGGAACTTTAATGGAAAATTTAATAGGCAATTGAATTGCTTTAGCAACTGATAGGTTGACTCTTCTTTGGGCGAAAAATGTCAGAACCTTCCACAATACGGGGATCATCCAAAAAACTTTCTCAGTGTTCAGACAAACGCCTAATACCAATTATTTCGATCTGAATGTATTTGTTTGCGTGTACGTGGGCGGGTGCTAAGATGATTGGGTGTTGCTGTGCGGTAAACTACTATAATATTATGTTGGGCTTAAACACACACCCACACATACACAGTCAAATATACATTGTTATCGATAGTGGCATATCATTGCAGGATGCCCCCGCCTAACTCAAATAACTGCCAGCCTTACTATCTTCTTAACATCATAACTAATCCATGGCATATTGTCGAACAAATATGAAACGTGTGTCCACAATAAGCCTCAAATATCTTACGCCCAAAATGCAATAGCAAATGCCATAATAAAACGCCTTTATTTGTTGTCAAATGTTAGCGTTTGAATCCAAATGCACTGATTCCTATTTGCGATAATATTTGGTTATTTTTGTTTATATTTCGATTTTATTTTATATGCCTCCTTAAAAATATTCCTCTTAAATAATATCCGTTTGCACTCTAATGTGAGGCAAAAAGTGAAGGTGAGGGTAAGACTACAGCGAAAAAAGTAAACTGTTTTATACACTCAAAAAAAAAGTTTACTTGGATCCAAAGATTTTGACCTTCCTTTAAGGATTTTGCTATTGATTCCGAGCCAAAGATGCGGCTTCTTTAAAATAAATACATTTTTAACGACCTCTCTGGTTTTAAATCTAGGACCAATAAAATTGAAATTGGGATACAGATCTCATTTACCAAATTTTCATTCTCTTTTCGCTGTTTATTAACAAACAAATGTCAGTTTAAAAATCTAAATTATAACGGATACTTCAAAGTAAAAAACGTTTTCTTAATTCCCAAAAAAAAAAAAAAAAAAACTTTAAACCAAAGACGCTAAATCCTCAAAATAAGTCAGCCTATATTTGAAGCGTTTTTATCTTAAATCTAAAGTTTCAATATTTCAGTTAATTTAAGGACAATTTCTTTAAATGAAAAATGTGTTTCTTTACTTTAAGGAAAATTAGCCTTAGTTCAAAGACATGCGACTTTAACGGAGAGACACAAATTTACAAAATTTTTGTCCTAAATTTAATGAGAAAAAAATTTTAACAAAGATTATAAACTTTATTTTAATTAAAATGTCATTATTTTAAAGAAATTTGTCCTTAATATTTTGTAAATTTCGCATCATAAAATTTAAGTTTCGCAACTTTAATATCACGTAAAATTTCAGTGTAGGAAGAATAAACCAACTCGTACGAAAATCGAACAAAGTTTTGCTCCACATTTTGAGATTTCCACAAAGACTTGTTAAAATCAGGAACACTTAATGGTCTGTAGTACGTTTTAACTGCAGTTTACAAAATGACACCCTCTCTTAGAAGAAAAAAATTAACTAACAGTAAAGACAAAAATCATTGTCGACAAATCATGACCATTTTAGCCATACAGTAGTTCATTCTTACTATTTTTGGGAATCGTACGAAAATTTTCATTTGCTTTAGATCATATTGAACTTATGTGTACGGTCATTGAACTTTATACCCACGATTAGTTCATAAAATTTTTGAGACTTTTTCATTAGGTTATGGAAATTTCACAAAAAATAATAAAATTTAACTACAAACAAATATTTTTTTTTACAATAAAATTAAGTTAAATGTAGCGTTAGTTTAACAACGGATTTTTTTTCTGTGTGAATATTAATTTGTTTGAAAATAAGTTATGTAGAAATATGGGGTTTAGACACCATATTTTACCACACTGAAAAAAAATATTTACGTGATATTAAAGATTACGCAACCTAAATTTTAGGAGGCGCAATTTATAAAATATTAAGGACAAATTTCTTTAAAATAATGGAATTTTAATTAAAATAAAGTTTATGATCTTTGCTTCAAAAATTGTTGCGTTAAATTTAGGACACAAATTTTGGAAATTTCCGTCCCTCCGTTATAGTCGTGTGTCTTTGAAATGTTTCCTTAAAGTAAAGAAACACATTTCTGATTTAAAGAAATCGTCCTTAAACTAACTGAAATATTAATTCTTTAGATTTAATATAAAAACGCTTAAAATATAGGCTAAGGCTTAATTTGAGGATTTAGCATCTTCGGTTAAATTTTTTTTGTTTATATATATATAATTTGGATTTTTAATTTGGCATTGTTTATATGTGAATAGCTTTATTAATATACCACGAAAAAAGAATTACCATTTGATGAATAAAATCTCTATCTTAAGTTAAATTTTGTTGATCCTAGAATTAAAGCCACATATGTCTCTAAAAAATATCTTTCTTTTAAAGAAGCCGATCTATGGCTCGGAATCAATACCAAAATCCTTATGAGAAGGTGAAAATATTTGGATCCAAGTTTGAGTGCAAAAATTGGTATTTTCCCCTCAAGTAGGATATATTTGTTCGTGGAGGGTGCGACATTTTAAGTTAGGAACTTTGGGATTTGGTGGGGAATTTCCATAAATATGGGAGATTTTTGTGGGGATTTTTGCGGTTCATAAAGGCTCAGTATACTAAGAAGAAGAAGAACCTACATTATTAAGAAGAAGAACCATCAAAATTTAAAAAATACAACTTTGCTCCACTTCATTGCAGGACATACAATGGGATGCACATGAGGCACTTGGGCTAGAAGCAGAAAAAAAAAAATATTTTGGGCGCCTAATTTATAATTTTACTTAGCTTGACTAAGACAATTTTCTAGGATTGTGAAATCATCTAAATATAGCCACCTTTTCATTGTTCCTCACTGATTTGAGGATTCACCTTCATATTGATCTACCACACAATTTTATTACTTGAGTACTTAGAACTAAATCTTTGTTCATGCGTACATGGTGATCGAACTAACATTTCCATTTCTCGTGTATTTGGAAGACGATGAAAAATACACGAGCATTGTATTTCGAAATCATGATCTTATTGCAGCCTTCAAGCTCCTGTCGCCAAACCAATATCGTATATTTCTTGAATTCCTAAATAATTTCTGATTTGCTGTAGAAAATCATTATTTTTTCATATAAAAATTTAATGGGGAGTTTTATGAGGAATTATAATTAAAATTGGGGATTTTTGGGGCAAAAGCGTCCCAATTCCGGTACAAGAGCCCAATACTACTTCTAAGTGTAATTCGATTTGCCTTTCCGTTTGTCATAATCATCCCAGCAAAAAAAGCGTCGCCAAAAATTTTCTTTTTGGATCCGGAAGTGGTGCCAAATTGACGCAGAAGGTATGAATTTAACATGGGCTTGTCATAGGATGGGTGTCCACCATTTCAAAAACCGCTGCACTGAATTTTCATCACGTCTTAAGGTGTGAGGCGAATTCAGTGTTTTGGATGTGAATTAAGATATTTTTTTATATTTTGACAAATAAATAATTTTAAATTTTTTTATGAATTTTTATCAAAATTTTCATCAAATATTTTCAAAAATTTGCAATTTTTCGAGAAATAATTTAGAACTTTTTTTGGCTAAATTTTATTAACTCTTAGTCTGTTTTTAACCGATTTGAAACTATGAAATTTTAAATTTCCAATTAAAAATATGAAAAAAGCGAATTATAACAAAATTGACTCAAATGAACTTCATGTGCACTTAAAATAAAGAACATCTTTGGGAGGGCATTTTTGGAAGTTCGTTAAAATTGTGCCTTGAGAAGAACTGCCAAATTTTTTTGCTGGGATTATTTGATTTTCATAATTTTGTTTTTACTCATATTTATTAATACCTTCTATCACTATTTTGATATTTACATTATTCTCCATGTAAGTCATATATTATATCCAATAATTTAGTAAAACTAAATAACTATAATGTTTAAATAGGGGCTTGTGCTGTACATCTGCGGAGCCGTGTAAAAGTTGCTGGATTTGCCATCAGGCCTGCTACTAGAGGCGGCCGAAGGTCGCTCCCCGCTCGTATCCATCGACCATGTGGTAAAAATAAATGCGAATATTTTAAGATGGTACGCTGCACAAGCGTTTGAAGAAATTTCTATTCCGAATTTTAAAGATCTATCTACATTTTAATGAGTATATGATGTAGTTTTACACACAAAGAAAAATTCAATAAAATTAAGGAAACGAAATTTTTAGATTGTTATACCCATTGGATGGAGGGTATATTAACTTTTTCATTTCGTTTGTAACACATCGAAATATTACTCTAAGACCCCATAAAGTGTATATATTCTGGGTCGTGGTAAAATTCCGAGTCGATCTAAGCATGTCCGTCCGTCTGTTGAAATCACGCTAACTTCCGAACGAAACAAGCTATCTCCTTGAAACTTGGCATAAGTAGTTGTCATAAATGTAGGTCGGATGGTATTACAAATGGACCATATCGGACCATATAAACCGATCCCTCATATAAACCGATCCCCCATATAAACCGATCCCCAGATTTGGCTTTCGGAGCCTTTTGGAGGAGCAAAATTCATCCGATCCGACTGAAATTTTGTACATGGTGTTAGTATGAGGTCTCTAACAACCATGCAAAAATTGGTTCATATAAGTCCATAATTATATAGCCCCCATATAAACCGATCCCCAGATTTGGCTTGCGGAGCCTCTTGGAGGAGCAAAATTCATCCGATCCGGTTTAAATTTGGTATGTAACAGGTTGGCTGATAAGTCCACGGTCTGACACATAGATGGCGTTGCTAGTTTTAAATGCATATTATTTTTATATAGTACCAACCTTCAAATGATTCGTGTCAAAATTTAACGTCTGTAAGTCATGTAGTTTGCGAGATAGAGCGTCTTTTGTGAAGCAACTTTTGTTATTGTGAACAAAATGAAAAAAAAGGAATTTCGTGTTTTGATAAAATACTGTTTTCTGAAGGGAAAAAATACGGTGGAAGCAAAAACGTGGCTAGATAACGAGTTTCCGGACTCTGCCCCAGGGAAATCAACAATAATTGTTTGGTATGCAAAATTCAAGCGTGGTGAAATGAGCACGGAGGACGGTGAACGCAGTGGACGCCCGAAAGAGGAGGTTACCGACGAAAACACAACAAAAATCTGCAAAATGATTTTGAATGACCGTAAAATGAAGTTGATCGAGATAGGAGAGGCCTTAAAGATATCAAAGGAACGTGTTAGTCATATCATTCATCAATATTTGGATATGCGGTAGCTTTGTGCAAAATGGGTGCCGCGCGAGCTCACATTTGACCAAAACTAACAACGTGTTGATGATTCTGAACGGTGTTTGCAGCTGTTAACTCGTAATGCACCCGAGTTTTTCCGTCGATATGTGACAATGGATGAAACATGGCTCCATCACTACACTCCTGAGTCCAATCGACAGTCGGCTGAGTGGACAGCGACCGGTGAACCGTCTCCGAAGCGTGGAAAGACTCAAAAGTCCGCTGGCAAAGTAATGGCCTCTGTTTTTTGGGATGCGCATGAAATTATTTTTATCGATTATCTTGAGAAGGGAAAAAACCATCAACAGTGAGTATTAGATGGCGTTATTGGAGTGTTTGAAGATCGAAATCGCGGCAAAACGGCCCCTTATGGAGAAGAAAAAAGTGTTGTCCCACCAAGACAACGCACCGTGCCACAAGTCATTGAGAACGATGGCAAAAATTCATGAATTGGGCTTCGAATTGCTTCCCCACCCACCGTATTCTCCAGATCTGGCCCCAGCGGCTTTTTCTTGTTCTTAGACCTACAAAAGAAAAAATTTGGCTGCAATGAAGTGGTGATCGCCGAAACTGAGTCCTATTTTGAGGCAAAACCGAAGGAGTACTACCAAAATGGTATCAAAAAATTCGAAGGTCGTTATAATCGTTGTATCGCTCTTGAAGGGAACTATGTTGAATAATAAAAACGAATTTTGACAAAAAAATGTGTTTTTCTCTGTTAGACCGGGGACTTATCAGCCAACCTGTTATATAGCCCCCATATAAACCGATTCCCAGATTTGGCTTGCGTAACCTCTTGCACACAAAAAAATTTCACAAAAATTTTTCCAATTAAAATTTTAATTGAGTTTTAAAAAATATGCAATTAAAAATTTTATTGATTCAACTAATTTTTTAATTGAAACAAAAACCAATCACAAAAATAATAGTATCAATTAATTTTTTAGTTGATTCAATTAACTTTTTAATTGAATCTATTAACTTTAATTACATTTTTAATTGATACTATCATTTCTGTGATTGAAGACATTTGGATTAAAAATTAATTGGATCAATTAATTTTATGGTTGCTTCAGAAAAAAAATTTTGTGTGTGGAGGAACAAAATTCATCCGATCCGGTTGACATTTTGTACGTTGTGTTAGTATGAGGTCTCTAACAACGGTGCTCATATTGGTCCATATCTGTCCATAATTATATGGTATATAGCCCCCATATAAAGCGATCCTTCATCCGATTCGGTATAAATTTGTTACATTGTGTTAGTATGTGGCAAACTTGGCCATTATCGGTCTATAGTTATGTATAGCCCTCAGATAAACCTATCCCCAATAACACAAAAATTGGTCCATATCGGTTCATAATTGTATATAGCCCCCATATAAAACGACCCCATATTTTAATTCTGGCTCTCTAATTACCGGAAAAGTATTACCACAATCACAATCTTTAGTAGAAATTTCTACGAAATCCATGGTGGAGAGTACATACGATTTGGCCTGGCGGAACTTACGGCCGTATATACTTGTTTTTTTTTTCTTTTTTTGTTTGTCTTGATTTGTTAATCAAAATAAAAATCATTACACTAAAGTAAAGTTCCATTGCATTTTTGAAATGGTTCATTGGTTCCATTTTAATGAAACATTTCGAAGCGTTTTCTACACTTGTCATGTCCATAGTAACTATTTTCCACCAAACTTTCAATAAATGTTTTTCAGAGTTTCCCCATCCGCTCATAGCCCATGATTGACCAGTAAAACACAAGGTATTTTCTTTCACAAATTTCATATATGTATTTCATTTATATTATTATTTTTTCTTGAGATTTTCATTTTCTTCTTACTATTTATTGTACGATATTATTAATATATTTTTATTTTGCATTATTATTTGTTTTTTTTACATTGTCATAAAAACTAAATGTTCATATATAAATTAATGTTTTTTTTTTGTCAATTTGTATTTGTAATTTTCGTTTTCTTTTTCTCTAAATCTTACTTAAGATATTACTTGTACACTTACAGATATTGGTTTCTAGATTAAATGATATTCATTAATTTTTTACTACATTTACTTAATACTTATAAAGATAAAAACTTATATATATATATATGTATAATAGTACGAGTTAATAAGTGACTAATTACATTCATGTGGGAGAGATTGATTTATGGTCTTATGGAAAACTAAATGATATTTTATATTATTTTTTATATTGTTATAGTAAACAGGATTTTGGAACTTATATATGAAAAAAAAGAAAATATTTAACTAATACAAAATGTGGTTGTGGTTTTTGTTAAAGTTTTTTTATGTACAAATGCCATAAATGAGACTTTCTAAATTTGTAGATTTGTTACAACTAACATAAGAAAACAATAAAAAGTATGAAATAGTATCACAATTTTTTTATAAAAATTTTTTTGTTGTAATTAATTTTTAATTAGATTTTTTTGTTTTGTCTGCCAATTTATAGATTTTTGAAAAAATTTACTATTTACAAAATGTATATTAGAAAATTTATTACTTGTAAATTTTTTAAGCAACAATTTTTTTTTTTTAGATTTATAGAACATTTATTTTTTTATTATTGCACAGTTAATATTGTTAGATTGGGTTTGTGGTAATTATATATATATTTTTTTTGTATAGGTTCTTACAATGTTTAGACTCGGTTTTGTTGTTGTTGTTTTTATTAAATTCGATTTTTGATTTTTTGTAGGATTTCTTTTGGGGATTGTTGTTAGATTTCCTTTATGTATTTCTTTTTTGTTAATTTTTTTAGTATCTTGTTTTTAATGAAACGAAATCAGTCTCTTTTACTTGTTGTTGTTGTTTGGATTGATTTAAAGCGTTTTTTGCTAGCTTTTCATATTCTCTTTGAAGAAGCGCAACGCTAAAAATAAAATGTATTGATTTTTCATAAACAATAATGATTTTTTTTATTGTTATTATATGATTGTGTTTTTTTTCCTAAAATAAAATTCTTTGGATTTGTTTCAATAAAAATTAGTTGGTTTTTTATGCCTTTTGCGTTTGTTTAGCCATAAAGAATAATAATTTTGTTTTACAAAACATTGTTTTGGCATTTATGTGTGTGTGCGTGTGCTTGCTCATAGCACTGTTGTTGGAATTTTATTTCATAATAACTCATTCGCTTTCATCTTTCATATGGCAAAACACATTCATCTTCGCCAACACCAACAGCTTCACACAAAATGCCAAAGCCAAGCTAGGCCAATTCGGGCCAATCAAACCCCACAAATGCCATATGTGCAAATGTGTGGAGGCAGCACACTGTGTGAGTGTGTGTATCTACACCCCAAAACAATTACCATTGTGGGAGAACAATTATTGGAGCTTTGTGAGATCATTGCTTTTGTGAGTTTTCTTACGAAAGAGTTTTTTTTTTGGGGTGGGGGTGACAATTTCTACACAACTGTGTCTTTAAGATCACAGAGAGTCTTCACAAAAGGAATAAGAAGAGGAATAGAGCTACTCTCTCTCTCTCCCCTTAAACCGATAAAGCTATGCATTTACATTGCCAATACTTGCAAAACTGCATCCTAAAAAATTTCCTAAGATTTAATTTGAAGAAATTTCTATTACGATTTTTTTTTTCGATTTCTTAATTCCTTTTTGTGAAAACCCTTTGCGATTAAATTGTTAGTTTTACTTTTTTTTTAACAAAATAGCATTCTATCTATCTAACCCTGAAATCCGGGAAGTCTTTATAAGCTGTTCGCAGGTTCTCCTCCATCTGTCGATGTCTGGAACCATTAAGCACTAAGGGCGCCTTAGAATCAAATTCAATCTTCTTTGACGCCACTCATCTAAAAAGAGAGAAAGAATAAAAAAAGTAAAATTAGTAAAAATGACACAAAAGTTAAAGGAGTATATTATGAAAAACATGTTAGATATGTAGAAATGATTTTTAAAAATATGTTCGTTAAATTTACGAAATTGTTTGGTTTCAATGAAAAGTGAGCTAACGTTAGTGTTAATAATAACAATTAAAAAATAAAAGTGGATCTAATATTTAGTATAATGGGTTTAGGATAGAATTAGTTAATAGGATAAAGTATTTCTATTATTTTGGAACACTTACATACTTGACTGCTCTATTCCGGAAAGTTTCTTGTTCCATATCACGGATTTTGTGGGTTAGCATGTGTTGCTTAAGATTTCCCTGAAAAGAATATAAATAAATAAAGGATAAATATTAAAGGGAAGTCATGGTAAGTCAACCTTTTTTTTTTAGATAATATTAAAATGTCGCGGATTTATGTTACAAAATGAATATGTTCCGCAACTATAAAGAGAGTTTAAATTTAGTTGTTCATGGCTAATTTCCCATAAAAGGTAATCCGCCTAGACCCCATTTTTTTAATTTGAGCCAATGTTGATCCGAAAAATTGGCTCAATTGAAACGTATATTTTAAAACTCTTGCGAATTTAAA
Source organism: Haematobia irritans (assembly GCF_050003625.1). NCBI lineage: Eukaryota > Metazoa > Arthropoda > Insecta > Diptera > Muscidae > Haematobia > Haematobia irritans. The sequence goes on along the minus strand of NC_134398.1, from coordinate 132,661,772 downwards.
ATTATGAGATTGCAACATAGTTATGTGGCAAGACTATGTTGCAAATTTAGATCATTACATTACATTTAAATTATTACATTTTTGTTGTGGAAATGAAAATGTTCGTGGGTATTAAGAAAATTATTTTTTCTTAATTTGAGCCAAGGTTTTGTATTTTAAGAATTTAAATTTATGAGACTGAAGCGGAACTATGTTACAAATTTAAAATTTGCTTGGCTATATTAAACAAAAAAATTATTACGTTTTTGTTATGAAAATGAAAATGTTCGTGAATATTACGAAAATGTTCCGGAACTGAGTAGAGAATTAAAAAATGAAAATGTTTAATTTGTCCTCATTGGCTCAACGTCGTTTAAAAAAAATGTGTTAATCCAACACAACTGTGCGCTCTCCTATAAACCCTCTCTTTTTTTCTTATGTTACTCTCCCTCTATTACATTTTACTCTCTCTCTCTTAATTAACTTACCTTTGTTGTAAAACCACGATCACAGATTGTACATTTAAAGGGTCTCTCTTTCGTATGACTCCTATAGTGAATCTCCAAAGCCGAATGGCAGGGGAATGTTTTGAAGCAAATGCCGCAGGTAGTGCTGCCTCTGACTCCTGAGAATAAGAAAAAAAAGAGAACAAAAAAAAATATAAAAATTAGCCATAAATTTATATTTCTATCTAAGCTCTATAGAAAAGCAAAAGACCATTTAAAAAAAGCCATGCACCACGAGTATAAAAAGCAGGGATTTTTTTGGGAGGGGAAGTGGGGGTGAATATATAACATCAGGCAAAGGCAGTATTAAGTTTATTTTTTGCTTGTTTTTATTTATTTTGTTTTTGTTTTTTTTTTTTTTTTTTTTTTTTTTTTTTGTAAAAAAAATGCTTGGTATAAAAAATTGTTTCACTCACAACTCACCCGATAGAGCTAAAGGATTAAATGGTGCCGCCGGCATTACACTCTGCGCTATGCTATTCATTGCTGTGCACATGTTTTGCGTGGAAGCCGGTGGAAACAGCGGGAGATTTGGAAACATGCCAAATGGTGGTCGGGGTCCAACCAACGGATTCGGTGGTACTTGTGGATGTGTCAGCTGTGGTGATGTTGCCGATATGCCACCGCCAGCAGAGGTTACTGATGACGAGGGGGATTGTGTGGAGGCTGTTGGATGATTGGGTGATAAGGCCGATGAGTGTTGTTGCTGCTGTTGTTGTTGCTGATGGTGATGATGTTGCGCTTGCGCATGTGCCTGTGCCTGTGCTTGCGCTTGTGCCACCTCACGACGCAATTGCTCCTGATGCATGGCCACTACGGCATTGTGTTGCATTTGCTGATGATGTTGGGCGGCAGCCAATGCTGCTTGTTGTTGCATTAGATGCTGATGTTGTTGTTGCAAATGATGATGTAGACCTGGTGGTAAACAGTCTACAGCACTGGCGGGTGGCAATGTAGGGGCAGCGGAGGTGGTAGGGCTAATTTGGGGCATTTTTGGTGATTTACTTAATGGAGATGGTGATCTCTTATTGGAGCTGGCACCCACTGGTTGTGGGGAACGTACTCCACTCATACTGCTATTGGCCGAAGCAGAAGCCGATGGCGCTGCTCGTGGTGTTAAATCCAAAGCTCCATGTGAAGCCTCTGACGAGGGTCTTGTCGGTGAATTGGGTCTCGTTACATTCAGAGGTTTGCTGTTAAGAGCAATGGGGCTGGTGGGGGCTGAGCTTACAGAATTAGCATTAGAAGTTGCTGATTGAGGTCTCGAACTGGCATTGACTGTGCCGGTTGGATCGATTCTCAGCTTCTGCTCAAATAGCAAAGACTTGAAGTCCTCCGTCGACTTGGGTCTATCCGATTCCATATCATTTGAATTGGACATATGCTCCGATGACATATCATCCTCGTAATCTTCACCACAATCCATTTGATCATCCATATCACCTTGTGACGATTCCGATCCTAGGGTTCCATTATGGGGACCACCCATTGGGGGCATTCCTGGGCCTCCGGGCATGCCAAAATGAAATGCCGCTGCAGCAAAGGGGTTCATAAAGGCTCCTGGCATCATGGATGGTGGAGGATCTCTAATCTCGGCTGCTTGAATTTGTTCAGGCGTCAAATCGGTAGGTTCTCCAGTATGCAAGCGTATATGCTGCTGCAAAACCAAAGCATTCGAGTACTTCTTGTGGCACACTGGACATTGGTGGAAATTTCGCATCGGTGGGCGGATTTTATGCACAGCCATGTGGGTCTTCAAATTGCCCTTCGTGGTGAAGGCACGACCACAGATGCGGCATTTGAAAGGTCTCTCTCCTGTGTGGGTGCGATAATGCATTTGCAAAGCACTCTTGCACGAAAGGACTCGGTCACAGACCACACATTGATTGGGATCGGTTATCTTTTTGTTTTTCATCAGCTCCTTTAACTTCATGGTCTCCGAAGAATTTGAAATCTCTATGAAATTCTCCCAAGAGTTGTCATTACTATGGGGTCGCGGTAGCAAGGCCATGTCATAGGGCTTCATGGGATTACAGAAGGGAGGTCTCGGTAAATGAGCCGGGGAACGTATGGGAGAATGTCTTTCATCAGTCTTTGTAAAATTAAGGGGAAAACGCTCCGCAAAGAAATCCTCACGGTGATGCATGGATGGAGGCAATTGACCCGGGGTGGGTAAAAGATCCAAATGATGTTGCGATCCCGGAGACGGCTGAGGATACATAACACCTGGAGGTTGTATTGGTTGAACCACGGGCGGCAAATGTGACATGGGTTTGCTAGCGGCTGGAGGTGGTGGTGGTGGGGGTGTAGGTGAGTTAGGTACTTGAGGTCTTGAGAGGGGAGGAGATCGGATGGCAATATGGTGACTATCGTCTGCGCGTTCATCATCTGGACTCATGTCATTGTCCACTTTCTCTTCTTTAATGGCCATAGCCAAAGGTGATGATGCCCTTGGCGTCTTCGCCCTTTCTTTTTCCTGCTCATTTGGCATAACCTCTTCCTCTTCGGGTTCTTCGGGTAATTCCGATTTTATTCTTGGGTTCTCAGGAGAATTCGGTTCTGAGGTTTTACTAAGATCCGTTGGAGCCTCTTGTTGAGCTTTGTTCAAAACAGCTTGAGCCGCTTGTTGTGCTTGGGCAGCCGCCTCTCCCAAATTGCTGGCAACTTGAGGAAAGAAGGGATTGGGAAAACTTCCCGTTGTACTTTGCAAAGACTTCAATAGATCCAGTGGGGGTCTGTATAAGCCCGAAAGGCCCGGGAAAGGATTTGAGGGGCTGGGGAAATTCAATGCAGGCATTTGAGGAGGCATGGGTTGAGGAGCTGCTGCTGGTGCTGCCGATGATGTAGCTGCTGCAGGCATTTGCTGGGGCATAGCAGCGGGCGAATGCGAAGGTGAACTATCCGGAGACATTTGATCCAAGAGTGGGGGATGAAATTTGTCCAAATGCTCAGGAATGGGAGTGGCATTCATGGGTACATGGGGAAATTTGTGGGCATGACGCTGGAAGTGTACCTTGAGATTGCCTTTGGTTGTAAATCTACTGCCACAAACATTGCATTTGAAGGGCCTTTCACCTGTATGAGATCTAATGTGGATTTGCAAAGCGGAATCGGATCCAAAAACTTTGCCACAGTAACGACAACGATGTTTGAAGAAGGGCTCATTGCCTGCCTTACCATTATTCTCTTTGAAAGCAAATTCGTCGGCCATGTTATTGGCCAAAATACCCTGAGAAGCCGAATCCAAAACTTCCTGTGCTCGTTTCTGCAGAAGATCCAAAGAGTTTGGTTCAGGCAAATCATCATGATGAGTGATGATGGATGAAGCCAGATTGGACCCAAAAGGCAAAGGACGATTTTCCATTTCCTTTAGTTTATCCAAGGCATAGTCTGATGATTTACTCGAAGCCTCTACACTCATGCGTCTTGATTCTTGTTGATCTTCAGCGTCGGCATCACGTTTACGCTTTAGCGACTCCAGAGGAATACCGGCATTGATCAAATGTTGGCGGGCTTTATCCTCTGCCATACGGGCTTCTGCCTTTTGTCTTAGTTCCATTTGGGCAATACGCTCCTCTTCCTCGTAGGTATCCTCCTCACCATTTTCTCCCTCTTCCTCGTCATCTTCTTCTTCGGTAGGTTCCTTGTTTGTCTGATTCATAGCTAATTGAGATTGCAATTGTTGGATCAATTGAATCTGGAACAGTTGCTGTTGTTGCAAATTGAAAAGGGTTTGCTGTAGAAACGCAAGCTGTTTCATGGCAGCCTCATTATCCTGGCCAGAAGCACTATTGGCTATGGTTTTAGCAGCCGCTTGAGCTATAGCTAATTGCATATTTTTTATGGCCTCTATATTTACAGGAGTTGTGGGAAATTGGCTAGCCGTTGTTAAAGCGGAGGGCAATGAAGGTGTCGTTGGTATACTGCTCTCCATTTCCGTATCCTTGGCGACAGTCTTTTCTTCGATCTGCTCGGCCGTTTCTTCATAATCCATGGATTTTCGTTCCTCTCTTTGAGAGCTTTGGGTTTGACGTACTCCATCTGAAGTGATGGATTGATTTTTATCCTCTCCCTCCTCATCGTCGTGTTCCTCTGCCTCCGCTTCAGGCCTTAGTTCTATGGTTGCCAAAGCATCTTCTGTTGTCTCTTGAGCTTTCCCCGAAGGCTCTTGACTTTCATTGAGATCTGGTGGTGTGGGTGAGGGAAATTCTTGTTCCTTGGGATATGTTTTCATTGGAGTTGATTGCTCTGCCTCTTCTATTTTATTGAGATCTTCGTGAGTTTCTGCACTTTTGTTGTTGTTATTGTTATTCAGAGATGGACTCTCGTCGGAGTTGTCTTGAGAAGCAGGTGAAGGTGATGCAGCTTTTGAATTGAGGGAATGATGTTCAGCAGTACCCAGCCCTATAGCTGTGGAACATTCCCCGGTGGTACTTTCACTCTCTTCATTGGCGGTAGCAGCTGTTAATGGTGAACATGAACCATTCTGTTCGTGATCACTGGTCGAATCTGGAAAGAGAAGAGCAAAGACAAAAGAAGAATTAGCCTAAAATGTTTGCATGTCAGACACTTGAGTCTTGTTGAAATTGTTCACACAATATGAAAATATATTTTCTATTTCTCTGTGAACCATAATTCCTTGGGATTCCAGGGAAATATGGCTAACTGCCTCGCATGCATAGTCTGATCATGGAATGGAATTTTTCTACGAATACCTAAGGTATACCGGCAGCCTCATCTTTTGATTTAATAAACTTGTCTCTTGTTGCACTTTTGATTTTTCTATTCCTGTTTGTGCCACATCAGCGAAAATGTGGAAATTGACTAGGCCATGACAGTGGTGGTAGAATGTTCTGCTAATGCCTCCTTGGCTACAGCATCTAAGCCATTTTTACACCTGTATCAATTGTTTTGGCGTTTTGGCGTAAAGCAAGTGTTTTAACATTCCTAAAACAAGCAACCTGCTGCAAAACTACTACCAGGCAGCATATAGCACAACAGTGTGAACCTAACTGCCAACAGAACCATCTAGTCAACCAGTGAGCCAGTGAGTCAGCCACTCTGTCAGTCAGTTTGCCAGCCAGCTTGGTGAGCATACCAAGTAACCTGCTTTCTTCTTTGGCTTGCCATGCTTTTTTTGTTTCTTCTTATAATCTTATAAAAACAATCTACTACTCTCTCGCCTAGTTTTGCTAGTTAGTTATGGATGCTAGATGGCGGCGGCTGCTGCTGCTGTCGATACAGCTGTGGCAAGCAGTTGCTACTTCTATGGTCTCTTTGGTCTGTATGACTTAATCGCACTTAACCACTGCTGCTGTTGGCGGCGGCAGTTTAAGACACTTACTGAGCATTGGTTTTTCTTCGATTTAGCTTTAGCTTATAGCTCTGAATGTAGCAGCCTACTAACTTGCCATCCATCCAGACCAACCATATGTGTGATGATATTGTGGAGGTGATTGCATGGCATGCATACTCTTTGTTGCGCCTTCCCAAAGACTCCCAATAAACTAGCCCCGCTTACAATTCTTATATGATTTTGGTCCATATGGAGAGTTTTGTGATGTTGCATAGGAGGTTTTACTTTTTTTGGGAAGGTGGAGGATATTGACGCTTAATGCAACAATTAGTTAACTTTTTAGTTTCGGCTAGTTGGTCGCTGTGTTTTGCAAGTTAATCAAGAGTAACAGCAGCAGAAGGCGCAACAACAACAAATAAAAACATGCTACAAAGATTGGCCCGAGATGATCAAAGTGGTAAAAATGGATAATTGACACTTTGGCCGGTGATTTAAGAAAATCTTTTGAAAATTGGATTATCAAAAATTTTGATATACAAACTAATCAATAGAATAAATTTTAATATTAGAACAAGGAGTGAAAGGACAAATTTGTGTGCCTTTTAAAGGAGTTGTAAAAAAAAAGAGTTGCAATATTCGTTTTTAGAAAAGAATTGCTATTAAATAATTTAAAATTAAAAAAAAAAAAAATAATTCACAAATATTATTAACGTATATAAATCATTGGGAGCCACCGTGGTGCAATGGTTAGTATGCCCGCCTTGCATAAACAAGGTCGTGGGTTCGATTCCTGCTTCAACCGAACACCAAAAAATTTTTCAGCGGTGGATTATCCCACCTCAGTAATGCTGGTGACATTTCTGAAGGTTTCAAAGCTTCTCTAAGTGGTTTCACTGCAATGTGGAACGCCGTTCGGATTCGGCTATAAAAAGGAGGTCCCTTGTCATTGAGCTTAACATGGAATCGGGCAGCACTCAGTGATAATCGGGAATGGGGCAACACAATGTGGTATCACAATGGACTGAATAGTCTAAGTGAGCCTGATACATCGGGCTGCCACCTACCCTAACCTAACCATAAATAAATCATAAATGCTTTGAACATTTCCATTAATAATATTATTGTTTCCTCGTAATCACCAATACTTTTATAACATTTGAAAAGCATATAAACATTTCATAAATGTCATGATTTTCATAAATTTTGTTTGTACTTGTTCTTAATATCTATGAATCGTGGCATAGATATTTTATCACCTCATACTTCATATTCTTGAAGTATTGTTTAATAAAATTGTTTTTTGAATATATTCAAAGAAGCAGTGAATTTATTTTTAAAATTTTTGAATCCTTTGATCTTTTCCTTTTTGATGTCATTATTTTGCCTTACTATTTAGAGGATAATCGTCAGAAAAATATAATATATATGGGTGGTCTTATCACAATATACAATGTTAACACTGTTAAGTTCAACGTATTCAAATATTTACCTTCAAAGTTTTTTGTTTTATATTTAATTGTCTGATTATTGTAGTGGCAAGGCTTTTAAATTTAAATAAAAATATCAGAAGAAAATTGTGTCAATTTTTGCATTTTTATCATCCCCATAAACATACCATAAAAGTTTAAATGAAGAATGACATAATAAAAATGTAAATCAAAGCAATGAGGTAATTTAGAGCGTGAGATAGTTGAAATTGAAGTTGTTGAAAAAACCTGACATTATGAAATAGGGTTAGAAAAAAGTTAAATTTAAATTAAAATTGCCAATTTTTATTTTAAAGCAACTCCCACATATAGAAAGAAATTATTGAATCTTATATGGGTGTTTATTGGAAAAGGATTTTTTTAAGATGTATCATCTTGTTGTACTAGTTTTACAAATTATTAAATATAATAATAATTATAAAAACATATATTAATAATATAAAATTATGTAATATAAATCGAAAATAATTTTCGAAAACGAAAATCTTTGTTGATAGATCTAACAGCAATGCAAATAATAAAAGCTTCTCTAAGTGGTTTCACTGCAATGTGGAATGCCGTTCGGACTCGGCTATAAAAGGATGTCCCTTGTCATTGAGCTTAACATGGAATCGGGCAGCACTCAGTGATAAGAGAGACGTTCACCAATGTGGTATCACAATGGACTGAATAGTCTAAGTGAGCCTGATACATCGGGCTGCCACCTAACCTAACCTAATGCAAATAATCCTACCATCATCGATAATTATTTGTCTACATAGTTTTTTGTAGTAGACTTTTGTCCTATAGCCGTAATACGTAAATAATTTAAATGGAAGGTTATTGGACTATGTCCATATAATTCAATTAATATGTTAATAAAATAATTATTCATTCTTTGTTTTTATCAATAAAAAAAATGTACATTTAACCTTAACATTGTATATACATTGTAGATATTTTTAAAAGTAAAGAGTTTTCCTTATTTACTTATGCATATACATTTTTCTTCAAATTTTATTAAATAATTCATAAGAATATTCATAAGCCCATGGGTTCAAATAAAATTACAAAAAAAAATCGGGAAGGAACAAATCAATGTGCTTCTTATAATTACTTGATATTCAATTCATTTGGTATTATTATTTTTTTATGTTGAATACAAACTCGCATTATTTTTGTTGTATACCACCTGATAAGGTCCCCTCCTATAAAAACAGCAAAGTGTAAGGGCATGTTTTTTTCTTTTTTTTTTGTTTTAATTGTCTATTCAAAACTAGAAACTTTGTTGTGTGGGCTAGTAGTAAACACATTGAATACGCATGTAAATATTTGATAAAATGTATCAATGCAGACATTTGGCAAGCAACAACAACAACGCAAAAAAAAATACATAAAACTGTTACACAAAAATATAATAAATAAAAATGTAAATTTTTCTTAATAGAGCAATGACAAAATTGTGAAAGGGAAATACGAGCCACATCAAGTGATATGACAGCAATGCAACAAAAAAAAACCTTTAACGAGGTAATTTGATTATTTTGTATTTTTGATTTTTTTTTAAGTTTCGCATTATTAAAGCATTAATAGATATTTTTTGCTACAGCTAAATTACTTTATTTAGGGAATTTAATTTTTATTTTAATTTAATGCTGTGAATAATTGCATGAAATACGTATGAACGATTTGCATTAATTAAATTATGAGGAGATTAAAATGAACATGTCATTGTTACTGAGACAATACAAAATTTTCAGTAAAATCATAAAAATTTCCATTAATGTAAAAAACATTTCCATTATTTATATGATAATTTTTAATTATTCCAAAGAACATTCATTAGATAAAGAAAAAATTAATAAGTTAAATAGAATTTAGGAAATTGTTTCTTAGGCTAATGGCAACTTTGTTACAAATTACAAAAATTTTTCCTATTACTGTTAAAATTACAAAAAGTTTCTTATTAATAAATTTGGCTACAGTTTGTGTAAAAGAAGAATCCACGACCTTCTATTTCTCATGGCTTCTTAAATCTTACGCTTCTAAAGCCCCTATAACCGGTTTACTTTTACCCTAAATTTAAGATTTTTCTAAATCAATTTTTTTAAAAAATATAAAATGTTTTCTCTTATTATTTTGTGTGCCATTAAATTAAATTTATATATTAGCGGCTTCTTTGTTTGGTATATAAGACAACATCTTCCCATAGATTATAATACCAATTATCATCCGATGAGACCCCGGTGTGTCCCATCAAATGTGTCAATAGACACATAACCATGATTGAAATATGAAACGAAATCATCATAAAAATATAAAACACCAAATGGATTCAATGCTATTCAAGATATCGCAAAACTAGCTGAGGGGTTGTTTTTGCGATTCCTGCTCTTTTAATTTTTAATCTAAAATAAAATTCAATATTATCAAAATAAGCTATCAAATATATCAATTATTATGGCAATTTCATACTATGTTATCAAAACAAAAAGTATAATTAATATGTCAGCTAAGCACAATATAGGCTATTAAATTTAATAAAATGTGGCTTTATAATATTCCTTTTGTCATTAGTGCATGGGAAACGAAATTTTGATAGACATATGGCAAACAAGTTGAAGTGTGTTTAGTTTTTGTTAATTTTTTTTTATTAATTATTCATGGTTATGGACATATTTTTTTTATGAGAATCGGAAACGAAACACTTTAAAATTAAAGAAAAAATTACTTTGCATTAACCAAAGTGTGGTTTGAAATTAAAGTGAATAACACTATTTTATGAAAGGAATGCTGTAGTTCATATATTTAATGAATACAAATTATCCTATTAACGAAATTAATAATTGCTTTAGCAACAATGTAGTTTCTGTATTTTATATATTAAAATTATGATTCATTATAGATAATTTAAATAGAGAAAACTTCATTATATTTATGAACATTTTCATGACATCAATGATAATCTTCGTTGAATGCAAAATCCTATTAACGAAATTATTAAATGCCTAAATAGTTCTCCTTTGTATAATAAATGATCATTTAAATACAGAGAATAGATAAAACTTTCTTATATTAATGAAAATCTTCATGACATTAATGAAAAAGTTCCTTGGTTGAAAAATCATTCTTTTATCAAAATTATTAGTAGCCTTCTGTATTTTATATATTAAAATTATCATTCATTATAGATAATTTAAATATATAAAATAGAGAAAACTTCATTATATTAATGGACATTTTCATGACATCAATGAAAACGTTCGTTGAATGCAAAATCCTATTAACGAAATTATTAAATGCCTAAATAGTTATCCTTTGTATAATAAATGATCATTTAAATACAAAGAATACATAAAACTTTCTTATATTAATGAAAATTGTCATGACATTAATGAAAAAGTTCCTTGGTTGAAAACTCACTATTTTATCAAAATTATTAGTAGCCTTTAATTTTTTCGTTTAAATTTTGAATGAAAATTTAAATACAGGAAACACATAAAATTTTATTATATTAGGAAAGTTTTCATAACATTAATGAAACAGTTCATTGATCAATTTCAATCATTTTTAATTTGTTTGCGAGCAATATATTTTGAATGAAAATTTAAATACAGAAAACATATAAAATTTCATTATATTAGGAAAGTTTTCATAACATTAATGAAAAAGTTCGTTGATCAAGTTCAATGATTTTTAATTTGTATGAGAGCAATATACCCTTTCATAACTACAAAAATTTTTGTATCATTAAATTTGAGCGTATATGTATAGTTCATAGATATAATGAACATTTTCATAATTATAGTGTATAGTCTCCTAAACAATAAAATTTGTCATTAAAATTAAGCATATACAAATACTTCATATATAATACATTTTAATGTAATTAATGATCGATTTCATGGTCCAAATGAAAAAATATGCTGTGAGCTAATTTTAATAAAATTTTCTCTTTTCATAATAAACATTTTCGATCACTTTGTCTTTTTAGGTGGTATTGAAAATGTTGTTAAATTAGCTGACTTTTCCATTTTCTTATCATACCATTAATCCAATTTTGATTTTATTTTATTTCATTTTCATTAACATATAACATTAACATATAAATTAGTATATTCTATTTAATTCAAGTTAAGTGGATTTTTATGAGATTGTTTTAAGAGTTAGAGATAGATTATATGTGTCATTCTTTTATGGCCCTAATTAAAATTTGTTAATTTTTTCAATCTGTATTTGAAAAATGTATTATAATTTTCATGATAGCCTTGATTTTATTTTGGTTGTTTTTTTTTTTTTTTTGTCCTTTATTCCAAATTTTATCAAAATCTTTAAAAAAATTCTTTTAATCCAGTTGGTTTATTGGGATATCTGTGTATTTATTTGCATTAGTATTTTTATTTTTCTTCATTTTCTATTTTTTTGAAACCTATTAAAAAAATTAATTAAAAATTATTATACCAGCTGGTTGGTGATGTTCACATCTTTGATGTGTGTTGAAAAAGTGAAACCAACAATTCAACAACTTGAAAGAAACATGAGATTTTAAATCATAATCAAAACGACAAACCAAAAAGTTCAAACCTACCGAAACTGACCAAATTAGTGGTCCACTTTATATCAGTCATCTTATATGTTTAATGATACTGCGTTTGTTTTTGTTTTATTTTAATATTAATTTGGTAGTAGATCTTCGTTTTGTTTTTGTCATGAATATGAAAAATTTCCATAAATGTATACTCCATATATATATGAGGAAAAAAATATATATAATTTTTTAATGATTTAATATACATACTGGGCCAAAAACAAAAAATACTGTTTAATGTGATTAACATAATTTCGAGGGAGAAAAAAATAAAACACAACACTAAAAGTTAAATAAATAATAATTAAAACGAAATCATTACCATATATGGTTTTGTCGCCTTAAATAAAAAGAAAGGGAGGAAGATCTACAAAAAAATCAAAATAAGTTTTCATAACTATCGATGCGAAATGAAACAGGAAATAGTGGGTATTATTGTAAGAGTTAGTTACAAATGAAATGAACGATTTGAGGAAATAATATTTCATGGAAAATACCCCATGTACGAAATGTTAAAAAACAAAAATAATTAAAAACAACGAAAAGACTAACCTAAAAGCAAAGAAAAAATTCCCCAAGTTTTCATTAAGAGGAAAAATTTAATTAGAATTGAGACAATATTTTTTTCAATTTATTGTAGTGACTTATTTTTTGCTAATTTAATAATTAAAGTTTCCATAGACAATATATGTAATATGACATTATGGGCCTTTCCACCTAAGCGATATCTAAGGAAAATGTTCGTACTAGTAACGAAATTGTCAATTGCCTACAAGAAAACACTTTAATATTTTCGTGACCATTTTCAATGATATAATTTTGTTTAAAATGTTCACAGACAATAGATGTAATATGGCATTAAGGGCCCTTCCACCTAAGCGATATCTAAGGAAACTGTTCGTACTATTAACGAAAATGTCAATGGCCTACAAGAAAACACTTCAATAGTTTCGTGACCATTTTCAATGATGATCATAGACAATAGATGTAATATGACATTAAGGGCCCTTCCACCTAAGCGATATCTAAGGAAAAGGCTTAGATATCGAAACGAAAATGTCGATTACTTAAAAGAACACATTTTAATACATACGTTGTTGCTATATTCATTGATTTAATTTTGTTTATAATATTCATAGCCAAAAGATGTAGTACGACACTAAGGACCTTTACACCGAAGCGATATAAAATGTTCGTACTATGAACGAATATGTCGATTACCTAAGAGAAAATATTTCAATATACGATTCGTGATCAGTTTCAATGACTTAATTTTGTTTAAGATAGGCTTCTGTAATATGACATTAGATGTAATATGACATTAAAACCATTTCATTGCTAAATGTCCTGCAAAACATAAGGACGACAATCGTTTGTTTTAAAATAAAGAACCAAAACAAATTGCTACTATTTGTGGTTACCCTATACCAATGAAGTGGTGTATGGTGTACAAAAAAAAAATCATTTTTAGTATTAGAATAGACTTGTCGTTAATTTTATATCCTTGTTGTACTAATATATAAAACCTTCTTATTAGCATAGCTTGACTTCTTTAAAGTGCACGGAAAGTTCATTCAGCTTTCAAATTAAAATTCAATACATTTCGCTTAATTTTTTCATCGATTGATCATTATAGATGAATTAGTATGGTTAAAGAGTAGCCGTAACAGTATGGAAATGAAAACCAGTTTCTCCACTGCCACCAACTAACGGAAGCCGTTTGCTACAGGTGGGGGTAATCGCCACCAAGCGACTATAAGTCTGTCCGTCCTTGCAATTGTCGACCGCGGCGACTGGGGCGACAATCAAAATGAATATTCAAAAAAATCAACGCCAAAAATTATGAAAAATTAAAGAAAATAAAAACACCAAAACGTCAGAGGATAAATTAAAATATTTTTTTCATAAATTTCTCTAGATGGTTTTGTTTGTTGTTAGTTTTCTATAAAACGAATATAGCTAAAGAGACCCTCTCGGTTGGTAGTCCAACATCAGCACCCCCACCCCCCTTAATAGATTTTTGACCGCTCTAGCTTATGTTAAGCATTTATTAAAGAGTTGATAAATCATGTTGGAATAGAGCGCGTGTTGATTTTATAGAAATTTGTTGTTATTATATTTTATTCATAAAACAAAAACAAAGAGACTTTTGTTTTCGATTTTTATATTTTTGTTCTTGGCCGACCACATTTTGACAAATGAGTTCAGTTTTGTTTTTTTATTTTTTTGTTTCTCATTTTCGATTTGATTAAGAAAACTTTTCGAGTGTATATATCATGAAATCTATGAGTTTGTTATGATCTTTAGGCTATAGTCACTAAAGACCACAAAACAAAAAAAAAAAAACTTAATAAAGAGAAATTATAATATTTATAGGCAATGATTTTATCGTTCATAATTTGCTTGGTGTCGCTCGTATGGTTTTTTTATGCAAACGTTTCGCATTAATTTTAAGAAATTATATTTTGTTATTATTCCGTATTGGTGATATTGTTGTTGTTTCATCGTTAGAAAATATAAATTTACATTTGATATTATTTTGATATTAATGTTTATGGTAAAAGCGTCATTAACTAAATGAAGCAAAATTTCTAAGGATTAATTTAAGTTTATTTGAGATAAGGGTAATTCTTTTCAGAATGAACAATTAAAGAGAACCATTAAGAAGTAGACAAGTAATTGATATTTACGATAATGAAGTGATAAATTATAAATAAAAACAAGCATTAGAAATAGAAATTTAATCTTCTTAGTGACAATCGAAGACAATATTTTAGAAGATTAAAATTCAAATGAATCGTGCAATTATGACATAACAACGAAAAATGATATTAAAAGTATGTTAGATATATAAAATTAAATACTAAATAAAATAACTTTTAATTAAGGCAATGCAAATATCATATAAGTAAATTTAATTGAATCGAAGTTAATTAAATATAATTTACTTGAATTAAAATAAATTATTTTAAACTGAATTGAATTGGAATGAAACTAAACTTAAATAAATTAAAGTTAAGGTTTTATTTTATTAAAAAGTGGTTTTTGTAAAATTAAATATAAATTTTAAAGATTAATAATATTTTTGCCAAGATTAAAAGCGTTTATTTGTCAAAAGAGATGAATAAATAATGAGCCATTATAATTTTGAAATGTACTTATAACATTTAAATTCAAAATGTGTAATTTGTTTTATTTTTTTTTTTTTTTGAGTTTTTAATTTTTATTAATATTAATTTTCATTTTAAATTTAATTTTATTTTAATATTATTTAGTTTTAATTTTAATATAAATTTAATTAATTTTTTTTCTCTTTATTGAATATTATATAATAATTATAAATCTCTATTTCAATTGCCACTAACTGTCTCACAGTAAGTACCGATTATTTCTTGTATTCCTCATAGATACGCCATAGCTCCTCTATCTAAGCATCAATAAATTAATTAAAACGGAAGCCATAAAAAATTGTTGACGAATACATTAAAATGCGGTTTTAAATAATGGTATTTTATTTATTTGGTTTCATCAACTATTAATGTTAGAATTGAAAAAAAAAAAATAAATAAATAAAATCATTATAAAGATTAAAAATTATTCATAAACAGGATTGAGGATTTATTGCTGGTTAATCAATAATAATATCTCTTTGCAGAATATTTTGTTATCATATATTGAACAAAAAAAAAGTAACCCCATACATGTTATATTTTATAATTAAAAGTACAGTACAGTAAAATTTTATTAAAAACTGGTTTTTGTAAAATTAAATATAAATTTTAAAGATTAATAATATTTTTGCCAAGATTAAAAACGTTTATTTATCAAAAGAGATGAATAACTAATGAGTCATTATAATTTTTAAATGCTAATTTTTAATTAAAAACAAGAAGTATAGAAATAATATCAAAGTTTATGTACCCACAAAAAGGGGAAAAGGGAAAATGTAGTAAAGACTAAAAAATGTTGGACATATAAGTCCTTCTGATGTGATAAAAATTCAAAAAATAAAGTTCTTGAATATTTATAATAAATTTCTAATTTTTCAGAAAGCGGGATAAATTTTATTATTAATCTTTACTTTAATATGTTGGTGTTTTATTTTTAATATTATTGGTAACTAAGCTATATATATATTTTTTGTTTTTTTTTTTTTTAATTTAAAGAGAAATTTTTTTTGTTATATTGTTTTATTATGGTGCAATGGTTAGCATGCCCGCCTTGCATACACAAGGTCGTGGGTTCGATTCCTGCTTCAACCGAACACCAAAAAGTTTTTCAGCGGTGGATTATCCCACCTCAGTAATGCTGGTGACATTTCTGAAGGTTTCAAAGCTTCTCTAAGTGGTTTCACTGCAATGTGGAACGCCGTTCGGACTCGGTTATAAAAAGGAGGTCCCTTGTCATTGAGCTTAACATGGAATCGGGCAGCACTCAGTGATAAGAGAGAAGTTCACCAATGTGGTATCACAATGGACTGAATAGTCTAATAGTCTAACCTAGCCTATTATTTATTTATTTAATATTTATTACAATTCTAAAAACTATAATAAACATTAAAGCACTAGCTACAAAGGCTTTCAACTTATTTTTTTCTTTTTGTTTTATTATTTTAGTATTACAAAATTAAAAAAAGAAAATTCTTTAATATTTGTAATAAGTTACTAATTTTTCAGAAAGCAAGATTAAATTTATAAATTTTTTTATTTTGATTTCTTCATGTTTTTGGTTTTTTTAATAAATATTAAAAACTCGATAAGAAATAAATTTCCTTATGTTCTTAATCATCTACTATATCAATTATTTCTCTGTTTTATAAGAATTTCAACAATTTGCCTCTGTTATCTTTTTTTTCAATTTTCCCAAACATTTTAATCATTAAAGAAAAATAAACCGTGTTAATTTATCTTGTAAACAATATTAATAAACCTTGTAAACCATAATATGACTAGAGACAGGTTAGATAAGAATTCTCCTAGCCGGCTAAATACATATTTGAAAAAGCCCTTTTGAGTCGTGGTTTTTTATATTCAATCACTGTGTCGTGTTGAAAACAAGATTTTTTTTTATGAATATGAGTCGAGATCGTGAAAATAAATTTTTATTTGTTTTTACGATATATTTTTGTGTTTTTTTTTTTTTGCTTTATTTTATATCATTTTTGTATATTATTTCAAAACTCCTCATAACACATGTTAGTCATTTTCATAATATGAGATAAATATGTAAATGAATATGATAAGAATTTATATAAAATGCATTATACTTGTATTAATATTGAGTTTTATTTTATTTTGTGTATAATAAAATACCATGTTAATTCTTTAATGGGAAATATTTGTATATTCTATAGACCACAGTAAGGGTTAGATTAAATTTTTGTTTTATTAATATGTATTTTATTAATTTCATTTATCTAAAGTGGCAAATAGTTTATACAAATTTGCTCTCTTCATATGCTTAATGTTTTTTCTTGACGCTGAATTCTCTTTTTAAGTCTTTTCTAAAAAATGTGTATACCTCATTCAAATTTAGAGTTTTTAATATATTATGGTTTTTACGATTTTTGTAAGGCATCACCATCACAAAGAATAACCCCAAAAAATTATGTTTTATGGCTTTTCATTAATACAAAAAAATCGTCTCCAAACCAAAAGACATTAATGATAACGAATACAAAAAAATATTTATATCTAAAAGCCATGTTAATAAATTAATTTTTTTTCTCTCTCTAAGCCATAAGTTTGCCTAGTCGTCTACGAATTTGGGGCGGCTGAGATAAATTCATTTTCTTTTTAAAATATTTTTTTTTTGAAACCTTACATATAATCAATAGCTGTGAATAAATCAAAACAAGTTCCCTCTTTTACCTTGCTTTTTTATCATTTCTAATAGGTATTTAAAAAAATATATTTACATAGATTTTTGAAGGGCCCTCTACAAATCATATTCCAGTCAATTTGTTATCGTAGGAAATTAACGTAAATGATTTTTTTTTTTTTTTTGAGAGAGAAAATCACCAATCTGGTTTGTGAATACATCAATAATATCGCCAAATCAATATAGGTTGTTTTTTTTTGGAAAGGCACACATGTATTTTTAGTTCATCGATAGATTTATTTTATAAAAGAGATATTTCTTAAAAAGCCTTATTGCCCTAAGACATAGTAATATATTAAGAAGGCACGTGCAGTGTTTTTTTTTTCTTTTTGTCTTAAAAGTGAAACAAAGTACGTCATAGGATGTTTTTTTTTATCGCAAGTCATACTGAAATAAAAACAAATTCCTAAAAAAATTCTTCAATATATTCTGCTGCTTTTTTCCAATACTATTTTGTAAGCACCCCCATATTACTAGTAATATATACTTAATTACTATTTTATTTTTTTGTATGTAAACAAAGACTGCATTTACTTGGAAAATAAAAGAAAAAAATAATATTTAACTTATCTTTCAATATTTATTAATTGTACTTAATTTTTTTGTTGTTTAATTACCCCCATTACTGGTAATAGATATAACATTACTTCTACATAGATCACTTTAGGCAGAAAATGTTTCACAAATTCAGTGAAAAATTCAATTTAAAGAATTAAATACAAAATTCAAATAAAAATTTTTCATTTAAATAACTAATTGCCACAAAAATATTTAACAGAAAGTTCTATCTTAGAGCTGAGACAAATTTACTATTCATTTATTTCTCCTCTAATATATTCGAAAAATCAATAAGGCCTTTTTTTGAATTCGTATTTTAAAGCAATTTATTATAAATTACCTTCGAATAACCAACACATATTTTTAAATAAAAAAATATATATTTTTCTAAATAGTTATCAATATCGAAGTGACATTTTTTAAGTTTTTAGATCTATGAGTTGTAAAAATTCTTTTTGGAATATTTAAAATCTCTCATTGTCATCTCTGTATAAGAAACTAAGACGAAGAATTAAAAAAACCTGTAAGATATATTAATGGAGATAAGGGGACGAAATAAAGCTATGGAAGGGAAAACATGCAAGATGAAAATGAATAGACTGTATGACAACGAAAACTGGAAAATTTATATTATGTTTATTTTTTTTTATATCATATACATAAACTTTATCAATTTATTATAGACAATAGAAATGTTTTTATAGGGAAATTTTCCAAATATTTTATACATACATAGCTTTAAATTTTACGATTATTACTTTACCGCAAAGTATATTAATGGGTATGAAATAAAGTCAAATCGAATTTATATTTCATGGGACGCAGATATATGGAAGGACAGAAACCCAGGGTAGATCAAATGAAGATGGGATTCTTATTCTATTGATATATTTATTAAGGATGCTCGTCACTTAATGATATAAGTGTGGAAAATTATAGTTTAGGAAAAAAACATCTTTATGTTGGAGAAAATTGTGGCGTTTAGAATATTATTTTTTTTAAAGTAATTTAAATTAAAAATGCTTTTTTTTTTTTCAATAAAAATGCAAGCTATTTTCCATTAGATCCCTACTTTGATTAATTAAATTTTAAATAAATTTTGTTATTTTTGTTTCAGTAAATTTAAAACACAAAATTATATAGGAAATCCCTTTATCAAACACCATATTTATTATTCCACTCAAAAAACATTGTTTCCAGTAAATTAAATACTCCTACTTAATTTTTTATGGAAAAATATATTCACATTTTTTTTTTTTTTGTTTAGTACTTACCATTTTCCGCACTTTTAGCGCGATCTTTTAATTGTTTAACAATTCCATATTTAACCGTACCAAATTGTATCATCTTATTAATGGTTTCTTGATGGGTTTCTTTGAAATCACTTCTCATTTCACACAAAACCGTTGAAAAAATATTTTTCATTTAGACAAAATTGGATAGAGATGCCGCTTAAAACTTTGGAAGCCGGTCGAAAAAATCTTAAAGATTTTTTTTTTGTATCAGGAAAAATCCCCAAGTAATAATATTTGGTTGAAAGCTGAAGGGATTTCGATAAACAAGCGCGAATCAAGTCCACATTAAAGTCCAAAACGCAACATTATTTTGTGGTGAATTTTTTAAAAATATTTTTAAATAAAAAAATATTTTTTTTAACAAAAAAATTTGTTGAATGCCTTTGTTCTTTTGTTTTTTAGTAATATGGGCTTAAACATTTTATTTTGTACTAGACTTGTGTTTTGTAAATTATTCCATTGTGTTTTTTTTTAATAAAAATATCCTTTATTTTTGTTAACTTTAAAAACTATTTTTAATTTTTGTTTTACTTTCTATGTAGGTGTTTTTGTATTTCCATATATAAATATTTTGCAACTTTTATTTATATTGTTATTATTTATTGAATTAAAATTATTTCTTGGGCCATCCAGTTGTCAATTACTGATTAACTGGATGACTGATCACTGCCGGTCTTCTGGTTTCACTGTTGAGCGATGTGATTGGTTTGTCTTTTATGCTTGTTTTGTTATTCCTTTCGCTTCTTCTTCCGTTTTCATTGATTATCATAACATTTTGTTTTCCATAATTTTTATGGTTATCGGTTGGTTAACTTGAGAGTACCTCTGTGTATGTGTAAATCGTCATAAGTAGATTTATATACACCTTATATACTCAATGTTTTGCGTTACACTGTTTTTTTTTTCTCACTCATACTCTCATTGCAATTCAGTTCGAACAACAGATGAGGACCCCGTATTTGTCTCTTTACAAAACCCGACGGCTTTTTGTAAAAATTAATGATATATGAATTTTGTTTTTTCTATTTTGCTTATAATTTTTCACATTAATAATTTTTTGTCATTTGCTTAGAACCCGTTTGTGCTGAATACAAAATGTTGTTTACACTTCGTTCCTTTTTTTTACGTACACCGAAATTTTCGTCTTTTATATTTTGACTTTTATTTTGTGTTTCTTCAAAAATTTATGTGTGTGTTTCACGTCTCTTCTCTGTTTGTGATACGTTCAGCACGCGCGTCAAACTTACACTGACTTCACAAATAATAACAGCCCAACCAAAAAGTCACTCAAACAATTCGTAATATTTTTGTTGCTTGCTGCCGGGCCCAGAGCCAATACAACAGAGCTCACAAAGTCGTCAGCACCACTAACACACAGCACAGCACCATGCACAGAATACTACCACCTCAAATGCGTACTCATACCTCACAAAGGCGGTGATGGCCCAACAGGCCCATTCACTCACTCACTCATACACGCACACACCCCTGCCTCTTAGCCTAAAGAGCAACAGCAACACACACAGCAGCAAGCAACCAAAAAAAAAACATGTTATCATTTCAAATATGAAACATATATCAACATTAATTTTTATGCGCCTTCTCTTTTTTTCTTTTTTCCCATTTTAATACCCACACTAGTGGAGAAAAGACAGGAGACCAAGCAACAAAATATAAAGCCAGCGAGACACATTGGCAGAATCAGAGCTGTGGCAGAACCATAATAGTCCACAAACACTCACACACACCCTCTCTCTCTCTAAGTCACTCATATTCGAACAACACCACAATACCACTAGCAAGGAGAGTTCATATACAGCAACAACAAAACAAACAAAAATGTATAATGTTATGAAAACTCAAAACATCATAATTTTATTAATATTTTTCTCATACTATCTCTTTTCAACACAAGTCACATTTACCTATTGATTTGTAGTAAGACTCTCTCTGTTTATCTTACAGTACAACACAGTTAACTAGACTCACACCCTTTTTTCTGGTAGATGGATGAAAATACAACATTCAACCATTCACCACCATATACAATTGAACGTATACTCACTTGTGTATAATAACCTGAACTAACAGGGGGCGCTCTCTGTTAAATAAAATCTCTCAGTGGTTCTTATTTGCTTGCAATCGCTCTCACAATATCAACGTACAAAGGCAATTACTTTGGGGCTTTTTTGTGTGACTTTGAAGTGGAGTGGGTGAGCTGAGATGGTAAAGAAAAATTAGGCTTTGAGATTGGTACCGAAGAGTGGAGTTTTTCCCAGGTTTACTAAAAATAATGTCAAAATAATAATACACTTTCCATTATCTATTAGAAATCTGTCATTTAGGCTTTAGCAAAATATACTTAGAATTTTTTTTTTTTGGATTTACAACAATACAGGTGAAAATTGTAGCTCACACATGCTCTATTAAAGTAGAGTCAGAACATCTGATCAACATAAGCATTATTTTTTCTATATATTTATGGGAGAAACGTAACGACCCACACGTTATGGTGTGGGTCTGTATTTTGAACAGAAGTTTTGGAAAGGTTACAAAGATATTAAGATACAAGAATTATATTTTACCCAAAATTTAAATGACAGGGAATTCCAAGACAAAAAAATTGATTTTTTCTTCTAGAAAAAAAGCCTATGATTTTTTTACATTCAATTTAACTTTATTTTAGTTCATGTTAAATTTATTTATTTCTCACAATCTCTAAATACCTCTTAAATTGTGTCTGATTGAACTTTATATGCACAAACGAAAATTTAATAATTTTTAACACCAAGTTTTTTCTTCAAAATTGTCTTAACCCTGGAAATTCATCCTTATTTCTTGTACACTAACGTCATCCTTCGTCATTTTGACTACGGTCTTTTTCAAAGCCTTATAAATTGTATCTTTAGCAAAAATGATAACCGAAATTTCAGTTATGTTGTTACTCAGTTCATTTTTAATTAATAATAAACAAAAATTTCATAAAATGGTTGAATTAGTTGAACTTAAAATTGTCATTTTCCAATCGACAAAAATACTCGTTACGTCGAAAATAAAATTAAGTCATTTAGACGAAGGATGACCGTCTAGGGTTAAACAACGGAAAAAAAGTATTATATTTAATAAATTTTCTTTAATTTTCAAAAATTATAAACACGTTGCAAGTAGTAAAATAGTTTTGTTAAAATTTTCAAAACTAAACCTACCTAACAAAGTGATGGTGGGCATCACCTTTTTTATAGTATCATTTGTAATCGATTTTAACACAAAATGTGCCATCCAAAACACATTTGTATAAATAAAAACGATTAAAAATCAAGGAAGGCCTTATATAGAAGAACTAAATAAAGAAAAAATCTGTTATTCTATCTCACCGTATCATATCCATATTTTCCAATAATTATGTTTAGCTTCATGGGCATAGTTTTGAAAATACGAAATAAGATATTTTGCCAAATGAATAAACATATGTATGTTCTTTTACACCGAATATATTTTTACATTAAACAGAAATCGACTTTTTCACCTAAAATTAATCATTGTTCTCTCCTTTTACTATCTAACTCCATTTCAATGTAATCCTTCCCAGCGTTAGTTTAGGTTAGGTGGCAGCCCGATGTATCAGGTTCACTTAGACTATTCAGCCCATTGTGATACCACATTGGTGAACTTCTCTCTTATCACTGAGTGCTGCCCGATTCCATGTTAAGCTCAATGACAAGGGGCCTCCTTATTATAGCCGAGTCCGAACGGCGTTCCACATTGCAGTGAAACCATTTAGAGAAGCTTTGAAACCCTCAGAAATGTCACCAACATTACTGAGGTGGGATAATCCACCGCTGAAAAACTTTTTGGTGTTCGGTCGAAACAGGAATCGAACCCACGACCTTGTGTATGCAAGGCGGGCATGCTAACCATTGCACCACGGTGGCTCCCAGCGTTAGAATATATTGTATTCTGTAAGGCAGTTTAATGTTTCTGATTATCATTAAATGCGATTTTTTTTATCAAATGAATAAATATATGTTGTTTTGTCAATAGTTCCAGTTATATTTTTAGATATGTTTCTATATCTAACTCCATCTCAATATAATCTTCCCAGAACATATTATATTTTCCAAGGCAGCATAATTTTTCTGCTTCGAACGATTGTTGATACAACTCTGTCTATCACACTTTCATTTACCTATTGTCGTTCAATGAATTAATTATTGTAATTTTACTTTTGCTAAACAAATTAGGTATAAAAATTAACCGACCACATGGCTTTTTGACTTCATACTCCGTGTTCGCTGAAGGTACTTAAATTAGGACAATTATATTAAATATGTCAACACTGATGGAGAATTCATGTGTGTTTTATCAATGGATAACTCTCTTCTCAAGCTCTCTCAATGGGATTTATTAACAAAAATGACAATAATAACAAATGAAAAACCTACCTGTATGATGATTGGAAAGTAAAGTCATCTATTACAATTGTTTTAATAATGTAGAAAGAAGTTTATATTAATTTATGGCAGTATAAACTTTTCTCTAAGTCCTTATTAAGCTAAGTTTATTTGGCTTTTAATATTGCCATTACTGTTGTATTAGTTCATTTTGTTTTTGTTTTCGCAGTAATTGGTCATAATTCATTCATATCATGTCGTATTGAATGGTAGGCAAAAAAACTGCACCACACACTACTATAATAGTAAGAACAATAACAACAACAACAGGACAGTTAAATCTACTCTTTCTCTGCACTACTCATAATACGCACACAAATCTACAATACTCTATGGAATCGGCTTTGGTGTGTTAAGCAACTGGTTCCCTTTTTTACCGGATATCATCTCTTTTACTCATTGCTTTGACTGTGTGCTCAAATAACACTCCCTCTCTCTTTCTTTCATATTTAATAATTTAAGGTTTTTTACCCAACAACATCGTAGCCGTCGTTGTGTAGTCATCATCATCGTCGTAGTTGCCCGTCGTGTGCTCGTCATAACAGAGCACCAAGAGTATAAAACAGCAACAACAACAGGATGAAAAAAACCACCAACTACAACAGCCAACCCCCTTCATTTTGATTTTAGTCTTCATCATTTACGCGGCAATGTTATAACGGTGTGGTGGCGACGGCATAATGGTGGTATTGGTGCTGCTAGTTGTTGTTGCTGTATGTATTTTTTTTATCATATTCTTTATTATGACTTGTATTTATCATAATGTTGTAGCTTTTTTTTTGGGTTCATAATTGTTGTTGTTGTTGCTTCTTTCATTCAGCCAAAGGTAACCTCCCACTTTCT
The DNA here is from genome assembly GCF_050003625.1 of Haematobia irritans. NCBI lineage: Eukaryota > Metazoa > Arthropoda > Insecta > Diptera > Muscidae > Haematobia > Haematobia irritans. The sequence continues at coordinate 132,636,910 of NC_134398.1, read as the reverse complement.
TTAATGATTTGTCGTCTTAACTGGCGTGTGTTAGTTGTTTTAATGTTCCTTATGGAAGAAAGAGGAGAGTCTTAGAATTTTATTTTTTTTTTATTCGAATTGGGTTTTAGCTAAAGAAAGGAAATTTTTTCTTAAGCTTCATTTTTTTTCTCAAGAAGTTACTTTCTTTTTATTTATATACTAATTCCTTGGAAGGAAGTGTATATATAGAGGTGCATATACTATTGAATGTTAATAGTCAAAAGGATACAAGTGTCAAAATCTTAATATTACTGAATTTGTTTAAAAAAAAGTTAAGAGAAAATATTTTAAATGTCTTTTAAAGCTTTTGTTGTTGTGAAATGTAGGTTTGTATGGAATAATGCTATGATTTTCTATTAAAGACGCAGTTTACTCGAACCATGCGAACCATTACTCCAAGTTGGGGATAAAACGATAATGAAGAATTATTTTGCGAATTTTTGACCTTTGACTTAAAACACTTTTAAAAATATGAAAACACAATTTACTTTGAAGTATATGTTATAATGTGAATTTTCAACTTAACTGTTATCTTATTTATGCCTATTTTAACCCTCTAATGCCCAAGACCGCCTGCAGGCGGGCTTCATTAAATAAGGAAGCTTTTAGTAAAACACGCCTTAAGACAACAAAAATGGGCAAAATAAAGAGAAAACTTATTTGAAACTATTGAAGAGGCTTTGCAGCATATGCCGAATTTTACCGTATAAATTTTTCTTGCTTAGTTCTCTTGCTTTTGTGTCGTTAACATTGAAAATTTTATCAGCTGGCAAAAAAATTGGGGCATTAGAGGGTTAAATATGGTAGCTTGAGTTTAAAGCTAGATTGCTTTCTGAAATGTATCTTCAATTTAGTGCGGAATAAATACCATTAATGGAATAAATACTTTGAAGTAAGGCAAATTTTCCCTATGGTAGGGAGCCACCGTGGTGCAATGGTTAGCATGCCCGCCTTGCATACACAAGGTTGTGGGTTCGATTCCTGCTTCGACCGAACACCAAAAAGTTTTTCAGCGGTGGGTTATCCCACCTCAGTAATGCTGGTAACATTTCTGAGGGTTTCAAAGCTTCTCTAAGTGGTTTCACTGCAATGTGGAACGCCGTTCGGACTCGGATATAAAAAGGAGGTCCCTTGTCATTGAGCTTAACATGGAATCGGGCAGCACTCAGTGATAAGAGAGAAGTTCACCAATGTGGTATCACAATGGACTGAATAGTCTAAGTGAGCCTGATACATCGGGCTGCCACCTAACCTAACCTAACCTAACCTGCCCTATGATAAGAAAAATATTTTTGATTAAAAAAATAATTTTAAAATTTACTGAAATATTTTTTTTTTTAATTAAGAAAGCATTTTTACTTTGAAGCATCAATTACAATTTGGATTTTTGAACAGAAATTTATTTACTTGTATTGTGCCTAGATTTAAAGCTGTTTACAATATGTCTTTATTCTAAAGAATCAGCATCTTTGATTCGAAATCGATACAAAAATCCTTAATGGAAGGTGGTTAAATCTTTGGATACAAGTAAAGTTGTTTTTGAGTATATTATCACATACAGTCAGCAAAAAAAAGTTGTACACCAATCAATTTGAAATAAATTGTGAAACGACATGAAAAATATGAAGTAAATATATATACAAATATATATCACCTTAAATTAAAGCTTGAGATCCGGGCTAGAATATAGAAAGAAAAATATACCAATGATTTCGGTATTGATTGCGAGCCAAAGAAGCGGAGATTTGAAGTAAAAATACTGTAAGGACGAAATTTTCTTTTAAATTTGAGTTTTGTGTACTTTAGGAAACAGATTTTAATTTATTCGTCTTTTTGAATTTTTTCTTCATGTGTAATCAAAGTCCTTTAAAAATGTGTTAAAGACAACTTACATTTCCAAATTCATACTTAATTTCAAGTAAGATTTATGCTACGTTTCAAGTAAACAACGTCTTTGAAAATAAGTTTTGAAAAACATGTTCTACTATTGAACGAATTTTTGCGTTGTAGTCGAGATGCAAAAAGTCAACACATTTAAAGATGATTTCATTAATTTTTATGATTTTTTTCAGAAGTATTAAAGCCAAGTTGACCTTAGTAAAACGTAATTTTCTTTCATGTTAGGATACCCAATTTAAAGTCGAATGACTTAATTATAAGGACAAAACGACTTCATTAAAAAGTTTGTCGACTTTTGGACTAGGTAAAAACTTTATATCAGAGAAATGCATCTTCAATGCTAAGCAAAATTCGCGTTGTAGGATTTAAAAGTTGGTTAGCGTACCTTGCGCTAACGGAACTTTACGAAAATAGAATAAAATTCAGTAAAATTTTCGCACGATCCTTAATTTGGGATATATAATATGTGTTCCCCTTTCCGAGATATTCGGGAAATATATATTTTTTGGGTGCGAAACAAAAAAAAAAAAAATGTTTTGGAAATCGCACAAAAACGAACAAATTTTTAATTTCTCAAAAATGAAGTTGACCAATAGACCCTCGATTTTCTGTCTTGTAACCAGGATATTGAATTGCTTTAATTTATAAACTTAATGAAATTTAGTTTCTTTATTGTTAGGGATTCTTTGTAAAATAACAGAACCTTTTAGATCTTAAATTTCTTTGCCAATTAAGGGGTCAATACATATATACTATGATATATATGTATCCTAAATATTGCATTGTTGTTTTATATCGACTATGTGCCATTTCTTATTTATTTTGAGTTATATAGATTTGTTCTTCTTTACACAATTGTAATTGTTTGATTTTATTTGTTAGTTAGCTGGGGTTATTTATTTATCTTTTTTTTTTGTCTTGCTTTGTTCAGTTTGTGGCTTTTCTTCACTTAGCAATGCCAAAGTAGAGTTCATGCATCCTTAAAGAATAAATACTCAAACGTACACACACACATGCAACAACTATGTATTTGTATTCTTCTGTTGCTGTGATTCCTGCCAAGAGTATAAGAAAGTGTTTGGTATATAGGTATGTGTATGTGTTTCATTAGTAAATCCTTAATTTGTTGTTGCCTTCAGTACTCGACCATCGACATCGTCTTTAATGACTTCTCTCTATTCATTGACAAAGTGTTTTCTTTGTTTAGATTTTTGGTTTTTGGCCTTTTTAAACTTAAAGATATTAAAGTGTTACTTATGCCACAGCATTTGAATGCCTTTTGAAAAAGGCTTCCTCGTATTACTCTCTCTCTCTAATTCTAGTTGCCCTGGAAATGACATTGAATAGAGCTGGGGGATGTCTTTAATGTTTGTTATTCGTCGTTGTTGTCAGTGAAATCGACTGAAAACGAATTTTTACTGGCAGGCAAACAAGTGGCAACAAGTGGCCAAAAACTCTTTAAGCTCTACGAATTTACTTCTTTTTTTTGTGGGCGAGGGAAAAGTGAATTCTATGCTCGGTTTAAAGAGAAACACTTTCAAATGTGATGCAAAATTTAAGTAATTGAAAATAAATTGATTGTGGAAATATATCTAGGAATATGTGGTTGTTGCTTTGAATGGTGGTATAAAGCTGTGGTAAACATTTTTGTTTTCAATAAATTTATTGTAGATAACACATTTTGAGAATGCGAAACAAATAAGAAAAATTAAAAATATGTTGTAATTAGGACCAACCAGGGTTCAAAATTAATTTTAAATATTCCATTTTCTGATTAAAAAAAAAGGATTTTTAGTCCGATTATACTAAAATTTAATATCTGTCCCTCTTTAAGGTCAACAAAACAATTATTTACATGCCGCGAATTTCTTCTGGATAATTTGCATGTATTTTGGACTCGTTTATAATTTTGGGCATATTTGGAAATATATGACATATGTGACACAAATTTGGGATAAAATCAAAATTGGACTAATCGACTTTGAATTTATTGACCGATTTTTCGAACTTTGATGTTGGCCGTATTCGATTAATAAACCTTTAATTGTGGGCAAAATCAGATTTTCAACTTAGAAATAAAATCAATTTCCATTCGTTTATTAGATCTAGAAATAAAGAGTTCTGTTAAAACTATATATAATTGGGTTAAATTGACTTTTAATGAAAAAAAATTGAAAAGTTCAACATGAATTGGAGGGGAATGTGATTAAGATGTTTTTATGCCGACAACTAATAAAGCCGCGAAATCAGAAGTCGTTCAACGTATGGCTAATAACACATCGTTCTGGTCGTAGTTCGGTTGAAAAATAGACTTTTCCATGATTGGAGATTCAAAAAGTAAACATTTGCAAAGCCCGAAAATCTTAAGCCAATTTTTTTTTTAATTTTTAACTTAAAAATAAACTCAATTCTCCATTATTTTTTTTTTTAGATTTTTTAATAAAGATTTCTGTTAGAACCACACGGTCGAAAAAAAGACTTTTATCATATGTTTCGGTGTAAAAATTATATGTTTTATACTCCAATTTATAGCACATTATTTTTAAGTGCAAGCATATAATAGTCATAAAAGAGCATAACATGTTTGTTAATATGTTAGAACTTATATAATATGGGCACATATGTAGACGCAAACATATATTAATTTAGAAATTACCTATAAACATATATATGTTTGGAAAGAGGTAGAGTTGGGTAGTTCCGGAGCGAACTAGCTCTTTGGAACTATTCCGTGGCTGGAACTAAAAGAACTGGATCCGATACCTTTACTATTTCAGCTCCTCAGTTCCTTATATTAATTTCGTTGTGTACTCATTCCATTTCTTTCGCTCTTTATGACAACAGCCCTCACTTAAATTGAAGTTGCCAGATCCTTAATGAAGATATCGAAACTGTTCCAACCTAAACATCAACATGCTTTACAAAAATTATGTAAATCAGCAAAACCTGTACAATGCGGAGGAATATTTTCCGCAATAGAAACATATCATAAACGAAAGGCGAACTCTTTTGGTCTAAAGTCGGCAAAATAACTCTTTACATAGTAACTTTTGATTTTTTCTATGAAAAAAGTTAAACACGATATTTCTAAAATAATTTTAGCTCTTTGTATTAGTATTGATCTCTGAAAATTTTCTACAGAGTTATACCATTATCTAATTTTAGTCCCAAAATCTTTATTGTACAAATTAATGTTCAAGAATTTTGATTAAATTCTTGTGAATTTTTATGTTTTGCTTAAATTTAGTGTTCATGCGTTTAATTTTCTTGCGGAGCTAAAAGAAAATGTCAATATATGGGATTCTTTAAGCACTTTTCCTCATCCGGAACCAAAAGGAACTGTGGAACTAAATGATGGAACTAGTTCCTTTTTAGGAGCGGATCTGAAAAGACCGATCACATTAGTGAGCCCGGATCGCCCAACTCTAGAAAGAGGACCGAGAGTGTATAAAAAATATATCTGGCGAATGAGGGAGATAACGACATTAAATCCTAATGGATTCATTTCATTTAATATTGAAATATATACAAATAAATCTAGTGAATCTAATTAGTCAATAATTAAAGGATTGTTTGATGAGATATTTATCCGACTGATGCACAGTCACCATTTTAAAGTCAAATCATCCAACTCTAAGACATTCAATGAAAAGTGTATCCAACTTTGTATCAGAGATATGCGTTATCCGTGCTATAAAAAAGGACATTCATATTTTAAGGAAACGAAATAGTTGTACTTACTGCAATTCTGAAATAGGAATATGAAATAAATTTCAGACTCATAAAAAATTATATACGGTCCAATTTACGGTCGGCATTTGTGGTGCTTTCATAAAATTGGAGTCTGAAGTTTCCTTTTTTCTTATCTTTTTAATTTCTATTTTATATTATTATGGTATTATTGCTATTGGGTTTATTTAGCCAGATTTCCTAATAATATCTCTTTATTGTGTTGAGATAGAAACTTCGATATTTTCGGCAGAAATATGGTGATTTCTTATATAAGCAAATACATCTGTCGAATGAGGTAAATACCCAGCAAAAACAGCGTCGCCAAAAAAGTAATGAAAATGTTCTTTTTGGATCCGGAAGTGGTGCAAAATTGACGCAGAAGCGATGAATTTAACATGGGCTTGTCATAGAGCGGAAGTCCTCCGTTTCAACAGCCGTTGCACTAAATTTGCATCACTTCTTGAGGTGTGATACGAATTCAATGTTTTGGATGTAAATTAAAAAATTCTGTGATATTTTGGCAATTAAAATTTTTTTATAATTTTTAATGGATTCTAACGCTTGTTGGAAACGTTTGACCTCAAATATTTTCAAAATTTCACAATTTTTTCAGATTGGATTTAGCACTTTTTTTGCCAAAATTTAAATTTATTGTACCATTTTACGAATTCTTACTCTGTTTTAAACCTATTTGAAACAAGAAAAGTTAAAATTACCCATTAAAAGTATGAAAAAACCAGATATAAAAAAAATTGAATTAAAAGAACTTCCTGGGTAGTTAAAATAAAGAACATTATTGGGAGTGCATCTACTGGAAGTGCTTTTAAAGTTATGCCTTTGGAAGAACTTCCAAATTTTTTTGCTGGGTATTGAACTATTTTCAATATACAAACAAATAGTTTGTATATTGAAAATAGATACGGATTCTTTAAAGTCGTTTAAAAATAAAATTTTTAGGGACCAATCTAGCTTTCAATTTAGGATCAATAAAATTAAAATTAGGTTACATTTCTCATTTATCGAATTTTATTTTGCGATGTATTAATAGACCTATTAACGTAGAAAGCCAAGCATATAATTTAAATTTCAAAGTAAATTTTTGTTTTCATAATTCCAAATAACTTAAAAAAGATTCGAAATTCTCAAAGTATGTCGTAGGCTATATTTAGGCGTTTTTATTTGAGATCTAAAGATCATACGATTTTTTTAAATCAATTTTTTTACTTTAATGTAAATTTGCCTTAGTTAAAATATATACGAACTTAATGGAGTGACGCAAAATTTTCCAGATTCGTGTCCTAAAATTAATGAAAACAATTTTTGAAGCAAATATATTGTTTAAAAAAAATGTGTAATTTTTGTAAAAAGTTGTGGAAATTACGTGTCCTAGAATTTAGCTTGCATAATCTTTCATAGGGAGCTAGTATTTAATATTCCTATATTTCGACCTCAATTACATTTGTCTGATGATTGACCAGTGTTATAAATGTAATTTTTTAGTTTTCAATAAAAAAATTTTTAGAGTAACTACAAATTATAGGTTAAAACTACTCAATCATATGATATCGTACATAGATGATTGTTGAACTCAATATCAATATTAAGTAACGGTTTAATGTGTTTAAAAACAAAACTAAATAATTTATAAGAATTAATTTACATAACTATTGAAAATAGTGCCCCATACTATAAACCATAAGAATGTTTAATATATTCAAATGTTTTGAATTTCTATTACATTAAAAATATATTTTAATTCAGATCAATAAACCTTTCAAATATTCTAAAGAGTTTTTTCTTCCAAATTTATTTACAACACAAAAAAAAACAAAACTAAGGCAAATCTATATTATTTATTTTATTGCTATTTTTTTATATGGACGCAAACCAAATATATTCCAAGTTTAATATTCACCTTTATACCATTACCCAACTATAATAACAAAAACCCATATAGTTGTTATTGTTTTTTTTTTTGTGAAGTCTTATCAAGCGAATTGATTCGCCACCTTTCTCAGCTTACCAAATGCGCCGTGGAATGTTGCTGCCAACCAATAAAAAATAACCTCGAATATTTATAAATTCTCATAAAATGTATAGAGCAACAAGAGAAAGCAAAAAAAAAACATATCATAAAAAAAATAAAAACTCCACCTTAAACGAGAAAGAAAACCTGCAGAAAAGAAGAACCTTTACATACACACACACACACAAACGCGCAGACATACCGTAAGAAGACGAATAAAAACTTCTATATACACTTCTCTCGGGTCAAATAACACCTTAAAAACAGCAACAATGGTAAATAAAATGAAATGTGTATTAACGTAAAAATAAAACGGCTACATCAGCAGCAGCCACCGCCATAAGGACGTCAGAGGACGAAGACCTACTGCTTTCTACTGCTATAACTACCATACCTAGGAGCAGAGGAGGAAAAAAAAAACCAACACAAATTTTGTATAAAACTTGAAGAGGGATATCATAAATTCAATACTCTGCGCGCTCAGCAACGACAGTGGCAGCTAACCAACCATTCATCCATATATTGTTATTCATCCAACCACCCACCCATCCACCTTGTCTGGTCATAAATAATGAAGGAAAGAATGGAAAAAAAAATGAACTTTAATTTGTGAAGAAAACAGAAAAGCAAGCGAATAAAAACGAATGAACACCTAAGGAATACTCAAAAGTAACAAAAAACAATATAGAAGCCAAAAATATATAAAAAGTTAAGGAGAATAGTAGAGGAGATATTGATAATATCTCATGGTGGAAAGGTGAAAAAGTCCTGAATGAGAGCGATTGAGCGTAGATTGCTAAGGTAAAGGTCCCTTAAGAAAGACAGCAATAACAACAACACCCGGTTAAAAGTAAAACGCAAAAACAACAAACACACATATACACATGTATACATGGTTATAAGATATAAATATGTAATGAAATAAAACACCCCAAAGGCCATATAAAAAAAGGCCAACAAACCACGGAGATATTTTTTCAGGGAGCATAAATATGAAATATAAACTCATATAAAGTCAGAGCTGAGCAGAGCAGTTGAAGCTCGGCAGACCTTCAATATGAAAAATAAAAAGAAAATACAAACATGAAATCCCTCCATAATAACCACCTTTTGCGCACCAGTAAGAAAACGCTTTACTGTATGTCCCACTACCAACCACGGCATTTACCCACGATGACGATGATGCTGCTGACGTTGTCTTACACTTTTATAGACGATTTGTTGTTGGTATTTTCTGAGGTTACATATTTCATAAAGCTATGTTTGAGCAAGGAGAAACCAGAGCCTTAACATTACAATGTCTCATAAATACTCATATTGCCTGAGATGAGATCATATGTACAGCAACAACAAAAATATGTGTATATAACCACCATGGGTGAAGAATACCAACAACAACAAACTCAACCAATAAACCATTCGTCCATTCAAAAGGCATTCGAATACAAGCATTAACTTACACACATACACAGGCACACCTCTATAGACTCACGCAATACCACCCAATATTAAACCGTTTTATTAGATAGCTAACAGTACCAACCAATAATACTCCTCCCCACTATGGTAAATTGTTGTTGCTTTCAAAGTATCAACATCGTCATATTCTATAGATAATATAATAATAACATAAAAACAACAGCAACAATAATATTGCTGCAAATATCAACCACCATACTCTCTTGCCCATATATAAATATACACCCAAAACATCAGTAAATAAACTCGCGCTCTTTATCACCACTCATATTTATATTCACCCAAGAGCATATATAAATTATGAATGTCTGTTGTTGTTGTTGTTATTTTATTTCTTGTTTCTGAAACACCACTCATCATAATACAGCCAAGAGCCATATATCTGTGAAAACAAGAAAATATGACAGCCAGTCATGTTATTCCAGACCATACTTACTCTCTGTTACTACAAACACACGGATGTTTTGAAACTTTATCTGACACTTTTCATATCTTCCGTCATATTCCAACAGCCAAGTGTATACCAACAACAAGTCATGAATAAGAGCTAGAGCCATATGGAAAGTGTATGTGGGTTTAGTGAGAGATGTTAACTCTCCTCATAAATGGCTTACTCAAAAATTATGAGTGAAAAATGTGGCCATCTCTAAAATACTTCACGCACACACACACATGGTACTACAAAAACAAACCAACCCTGCCAAAATATACATTGCTGTTGTTGTTGGTCTTTACTTATGATGATGATAACCTCTCATAATTATAAGAATAACATTGAGGTTTTTATCTCTTCATTGAGGCTACAAAAACACTTTGTACTCTCGCATAGAATGCAGCTTTTGTCAAAGCCAAACAATAGCTTCCAACGTTGGCGACTACAATGTCGTCCTATGCCTATGGGGGGAATTTAACATGGCTAAATAATCTCACAAATGTTGTGTTAGCCTCTCGTTCATTAGATACTCCTGGCATATTCCAATGAAGCTGTTAATAGCCAAAGCCTTTGGTTCTCCTATTAATTTCTCTTATCTCATGGACAAATACGCATGTCTACCAAACCACACAACTTTCAGTCAATCTGCTGCCAACTTCAGATTAAACATTTCTGTGAGCAATAACATAAATGTGTTGAAAAGACTTCTCCTGTTGTATTTTAAAATTGCTTACATGGGTTATGCATTCGTGTTTACATTTCCTATTATAAGAATGTTGTCTCTTTCCTATCAAAAATAGCAGGGGGGTATGTTACTAACATTTAATGTAAAGTATAAAATTTCTCCTCTTTGTTAATGTTAGGGTTATTGTGTTAACATTTTCGAAAATGTCGAATATTTACAGAGACTTTTTCCTGTAATTGACAGCAAAGTATAAGAGTTTAACAGTTCGGTTAAAAGTTCTGAAGACGAGACAATTAATTTTAACAGTTTGAATAAATATACAGATGGCCAATAAGATAGAAAAATAGCAACTTACACAGCCTTGAGGACAAATTTCTTTGAAATAAAGGCATTTTAATTGAAAGACAATTTATAATATTTGTTTAAAACTTTTTTCATTATTATTATTATTTTTTTTTGACACAAATCTTTAAAATTGGCGTTCCTTTATAGTAAAGGAAAACATTTTTGATTTAAATGAATAATATTAATATTAAATGAAATATTGAATATTTTGTTTTAAAACAAAAACTTTTAATGTAGGCTGAGAGTTATTTTGAGTATTTTGAATTTTTGATTTGACGTTGTGTATAATAAAAAAAACAGTTTTTATTTTAAAGCATCTATTACATTTTGAAATTTTAAATTTATATTTGTTTGTACGTGAAAAGCTTTAATAATATATTTCAATGAGAGAAAGGAAATTCGGTAAATACGACATTTATCATAATGTTAAATGTATAGAAATCAGATTTAAAGCTAGATAGCTTCATAAAAACGTAACGTATTTTTTAATGTATCTACATCCTTGAGTCTGAATCAATACCAAACTCATTTAGTTTTTTTGGTATATAAACATTTCTGGTTATTGAAATATCGTCGACTCTATCCACAATATTATTTATGATAGCTACACGGACGAAAAAGCCTGTTTTTCATATGTTTGGATGTAAAAAGTATATGTTTGGAACTCAAATTTTTTAACACAATATTTTTAAGTGCAAGCATTTAATGTTCATAAACTTGCATAACATGTTTGGGACATATATGTTAATATGTTAGAACATATTATGTTTGGGACATAAAATGTTTGTAAATATAATATGCTTAGATGCAAACATATATTAATTTAGAAATAGTCTATAAACATATATGTGCTTAGAAAGACAGACCTAGAGAGTATGCTGCAAGTAAAATAATGGAAGTAACCAATTGGCGCCTTAAACATATATCCACACAAAGAAAATTTCATTAAAATTTTTTACTACCAGTGTATGCCTTAAGGTGAAACATAATATGTTTGAACAATACAAACAATATTTTGTTTGTACCAATCCTGAAAATATATATGCCTGAAGCAAAATGTGTTTGGGGTTTTTGTTACAGAAGCGATTTTTTAGGGTGTATTGACTACACCGAAAGAATTCTCTTCGTTAATTTTACGAAGAATTCTTCATTAACTATTCTTCGTGAATTCTTCATTAAAATAACGAAAATTTCATTCATTTTCGTAAATTTTACGAAGAACATTTTACGAATATACGAAACTTCTACGAAATATTCTACATTAACTTTTCTTCGTAAAAAGTTCGTACTTTTAACGAAACTTTCTTCATATTTCATGAATTTTGTGAAGAAGTTTTTACGAATATTTTACGAAACATTCTGCGTTAAAATTTCTTCATAAAAAGTACGAAACATTTTCTTTGAAATAACGAAGAAGTTTCATTGTAGTTTTAAAATTGCCGTTCGCGACATAAAATTGTCTTTTATAATGAGCTTGAGTGTATTCCTTTATTCTATTTTTTTATGCAAGTCTATGCTACTTCTCATTTGGGTGATAGAGCGCTATGAATAAAAGTGAAGCAATAAAACTAAACATTATTAAAAAACTTAAGATGTAAAGTAGTGATGTCATTTTTCACACTTGTAACTACAACCAAATGCACTTTCGACTGTAAATTTTTTTCTAAAAGTTCGAACATTTTTGAAAAAAAAGTACGAAAGTTTTTCATAAAAAGTACGAAATTGTTTCATAAAAAGTACGAAGATTCTTCACAAAAAGTACAAATTTTTTCTTACAAAGTACGAAAATTTTGGAAGAACTTTTCTTCGTAAAAAGTACGAAATATTTCGTACTTTTAATGAAAAGTTTCTTTGGTTGTAAAACAATGACAAATTTCGTACTTTTAACGAAATTTTTCGTTCTTTTTATTATAATTTCAATTCATTCATTTTTAATAATAATTTCAATTCATTCATTTTTAATGAATTCCCTTGATGTTTAATTGCTATTTAATTCTACATAAAATTTTCATCATTTGAAATATTCTTTGCTGACTTTTATGACATGGACTAAAACTAACAAGTATATACATACGGCCGTAAGTTCGGCCAGGCCGAAGCTTATGTACCCTCCACAATGGATTGCGTAGAAACTTCTTCTAAAAACTGTCATCCACAATCGAAATACTTGGGTTGCGGTAACGCTTGCCGATGGCAAGGTATCTTAAAAACTCCTAACACCGCCTTCTAAATTGTAAGTAAGTCCATACGTGGAATATATTAAATTAACAAAATTTTCTACAGAAATAAAATTTTAACAAAATTTTCTATAGCAATAAAATTTTGACAAAATTTTCTATAGAAATAAAAAATTTACAAAATTTTCTTTGAAACAAAGTTTTAACAAAATTTTCTTTAGAAATGAAATTTTAACAAAATTTTCTATAGAAATAAAATTTTAACAAAATTTTCTATAGAAATAATATTTTGACATTTTCTATAGAAATAAAATTTTGGTAAATTATTTCTGGCTCGAGTGGCAACCATGATAATGAAGCGTTATGGACCAATTTTTGTGTGATTGGGGATCGGCTATATATAACTATAGACCGATATGGACCAATTTTGGTATGGTTGTTAGCGGCCATATACTAACACCGCGTTCCAAATTTGAGCCGGATCGAATGAATTTTGCTCCTCCAAGATTCTCCGGAGGTCAAATCTGGAGAACGGTTAATATGGGGCTATATATAATTATGGACCGATATGGACCAATTCTGGCACGGTTGTTAGATACCATATACTAACACCGTGTTCCAAATTTCAACCGGATCGGATGAAATTTGCTTCTCTTAGTGGCTCCGCAAGCCAAATCTGGGGTTCGGTTTATATGGGGGCTATATATAATTGTGAACCGATGTGGACCAATTTTTGTATGGATATTAGAGACCATATACTAACACCACGTTCCAAATTTCAACCGCAAGCCAAATCTGGAGATCGGTTTATATGGGGGCTATATATAATTATGGACCGATGTGGACCAATTTTAGCATGGTTGTTAGAGACCATATACAAATATCAGCCGGATCGGATGAAATTTGATGCTCTTTGAGCCTCCGCAAACCAAATCTGGGGATCGGTTTATATGGGGGCTATATATAATTATGGACCGATGTGGACCAATTTTAGCACGGTTGTTAAAGACCATATACCAAAACCATGTACCAAATTTCAGCTGGATCGGATGAAATTTGCTTCTCTTTGAGGTTCCGCAAGCAAAATCTGGGGATCGGTTTATATGGGGGCTATATATAATTATGGACCGATGTGGACCAATTTTTGCATGGTTGTTAGAGACCATATACCAAATTTCAGTCGGATCGGATGAAATTTTCTTCTCTTTGAGGCTCCGCAAGCCAAATCTGGGGATCGGTTTATATGGGGGCTATATAGAATTATGGACCGATGTGGACCAATTTTTGCGTGGTTGTTAGAGACCATATACTAACACCATGTACCAAATTTCAGCCGGATCGGATGAAATTTGCTTCTCTTCGCAAGACAAATCTAGGGATCGGTTTATATGGGGGCTATATATAATTATGGACCGATGTGGACCAATTTTAGCACGGTTGTTAAAGACCATATACCAAAACCATGTACCAAATTTCAGCTGGATCGGATGAAATTTGCTTCTTTTTGAGGCTCCGCAAGCAAAATCTGGGGATCGGTTTATATGGGGGCTATATATAATTATGGACCGATGTGGAACAATTTTTGCACGGTTGTTAGAGACCATATACCAAATTTCAGTCGGATCGGATGAAATTTTCTTCTCTTTGAGGCTCCGCAAGCCAAATCTGGGGATCGGTTTATATGGGGGCTATATAGAATTATGGACCGATGTGGACCAATTTTTGCGTGGTTGTTAGAGACCATATACCAACACCATGTACCAAATTTCAGCCGGATCCGATGAAATTTGCTTCTCTTTGAGGCTTCGCAAGACAAATCTGGGGATCGGTTGATCGAAATCAACGCCGCAGTGGTAGAAATATTGCTCTGGAGCTTAACATATTTCGAGAACGGATGCATCACCTATTGAAAATGAGCTTGAGCTAAAGCTATTGGGGTTCCATAAAGTGCAAGAGCTTAGCGATGCGCAAAACAAAATTAGAATCGGGAGAGCCAAGAAATTACTTCGCTTGCATGAAAGTGGCAAATTAGACAATTATTTCAGCCGCAGATCAAGGACATTCACACAGGACTTTCCATTTAGCACATGTCAATCAAGATTGTCTTAACAAAGAGGTTCCTCTCTTCATTTCTACGATGCCTGGAGCATTTTTGAGAGTAAGGGTAACACTAAAAAAAATACCAAAGTGTCGATCATCTCAAGATGGTGCTTCAGGAATGGGCCAAACTACCTAGAGCCTTTTTGGTGCAGTATGTGATGGCTTTGTAATGGCCGTTTGAAGGCCATAATCGTAACTTTTTTCTTTTGAACAATTAAAATATAGCGCTTTATTTTTTTGTATTACATATCATCCTACATGTATACACTGAAAAAATATTGTCGTGTAGCTAAAGATTTGTGGTCCTTAAAATACGAATGCGATTTTTTTTAGCATAGAACATATCTCTGATATAAAGTTTTTTTCCTTGCCCAAGTCTCGATAGACTTTTTAATTAATTCTTTTTGTTGTTATAGTTAAGTCATTAGATTAAAAATGGAAAAACGGATAATTTTAAATTTGTTTCTTAGTGCGCAAAACCTTAAAAAAATAATTTTGTCTTAAAGGTATCCTTACTTCAATTCTCCACTTCTTTGGCTCGGAATTAGTACCAAAATCGTTAGTCTAAAGACAAAATCTTTGAACACAAAATCTTGAATGTATATATCAATGACCTGCACACAGAAAACAAATTTGTTGTGCCAACCAATTCTTTTGCCAACCAAATTATTTGGTCCCATCTACTACCAGAATATAACTGACAAAATTTGTCAAAGCAACCAACTTTTGTTCTGCACAACAGTATATCAAATTGTTTCGATAACTAAAATTTGGGCACATTATAAGTCTAATTGGTAATCCCAACCAATAAGATTTTATTCGTTTGTTGAAACAACTATTTATTATTTTCGGACAACCAATGCTTGAGAAATTGAAGAAACCATTTGGTGAATTTATTTTAGTCTGTATTTAATTAAATTATTAATTAATAATAAAAAACTGAATGGAAATGATGCAGATGCTGCTGATGCTCCACTCACAATTACCCGATCGTGACTCACGCATGGACCTTGACATGTTGTTATGTCTTTGCACCAGAATCTTTCTTCAGTTCTGATCGATTTTAAGTTCGATGGCGAGGTAGCCAATCTATATATTTACCATTCCCATCCTCGGAAATTGTCACATTTGTTAAAATATCTCTAGTTGGGAAGAACGTAAGTGAGTGAGTGGTATTAATTTCATTTGATGATTATGTTACTCACTAATTAAGAATGTAGCTACCGAATTAAAAAGAATATATTCCTAATTCACAGCAAGTCTTTATGGCCAGAATTTTCTCTAATATTGGGTACTCGACATGAAAAATTTGAATTATATTGAAATTTTGAAAATTTAGAGTTTATAATTAATGAAATCAAACAACAACTTATTTGTTGTCATATTTATGTAGTCCATAGTAAAAAATTCCTTTATAACTATAACATTTGTTAACACAACCAACTTATTGGCTAGGCGGACTTTCAGTTGGGTTTGGTGACACATTGGCAAAACAAATCGGTTATCACAACAGGGTGGAATAAATTGAAATGGTTAGTTACTTCAATGTATAAATAACGACCAATATTTGGTCGTGTGTACCAACTTTTGGTCACACCACCGTTATATTGATTATATAAACTATCAAAAAAAGAGAAATAACTAACAATTATTCCACACAATTAAAAATTGTGGGTCTCCACTATCAAACTGCTGTCGTAATCGAATTCCAACCAATCATTTCTCTGGGTGTGTGTAGTATCTACTAATATACTATTTTTCCAATAAGAAAACATTCTAGCATTTTTGTAATGTCATATGACTTAATAAAATATTTCTTAGAAAGAAAATAATTTTTTTTTTTTTCATACCAATTTGCAAAATTTTATGAAAAATTTCAATATGGGAATTTTCTAAAGTTGGAAGACTTTGAAAATTTTGCTAGATATTTAACTGATTTGGCAACCGTGTTTGGAATACCATCCATGGCACCGATAAAAAGCCCGTTGTTAAGGTGATACTAAAATTAATTTATATTTGTTGTTTATTTTTAAAAATTTTAAAGAACTGACATTTTTTTTATTCCACGAATGTCTCAAAAACTTTATGAATTAAAGTTTTAGAAATAATTGCAATAACCGTCCAAATAAGTTCAATGCTATCTAAAGCAGAAGAATGTCGAAGGAATGATTTTAGTTAATTTCTTCTTTAATTAAATCCAACAATTTCGTTATTTTAAAAAGGCATAATGGAAATATCAAATATATCAGTTTAGATTTATTAGTTTTGGCGTGAGGTGGTTCATTAACAATTTCCCATAAAACAGTTTACTTTTCTTTCCTGTGAGTATTTCCAAATATGAATTAGCTTCTGCTATTGAAATATCAAGCGAAATAATATGCATTATATGTACATTTGTAATTACAACTAATGATTTTGTCATCCCTGGGATAATAGCTAAACACAAATAAAAATTGGTCTCAACCAAAAAGGCTTAGAATAATTCAAGCAGAAAAATATCCAGAAGAAAAATCCTGAAATGTCCCTTTTGTCACAACAACAACAATAAGAACACACATACGAATAATCATCAATCTTGAATAGAGAGAAAACATAACAAAAATAGAATTTGAAATGGAAATAAATAAAATACCAAATGATATTACTTCCGTTTGAAAATGTGATGACATTTCATGTGTAATGAGATACAAAAATATTACCTCCTCTCTCTCTCCAAATGATACTCGATTTAGAAAAAAAAACAACAGAAAACAAGAAATCCCTGAGCCACACGCACCACAAACCTCAATCCCTAAAGGGATCATAAAAAAGGAAGCATGAATGCAAACACACACACACACGCACACTCAATAGTAATTTTTAGTAGGGCTTACCACTAGGCTGGACTATTTATTAGGTAACAACCCCGAAATTGAAATAAACAAATGATGCGCGGCTATATCAGCTCACACGCATGCGCTGTGACATAAATTTCCTAAAACAACGATCTAGGAATAATGCAACTTGAAAAAACCGCCTGCTAACCTGAAGGAAAATTATTGTATGGTTGGTGGTTTCTTTTTTATGATCCCTTCATGTAATATCCAGGGAATTTGTAAGTAATATTTGTCATTGAGGTATGGTGGATAGAAAGAGAGAGGACGGGACGACGAGACTCCTAAAAGAAAGGTACCGATCAAACGATTGCAAATAAACCTAGTCAGCTATAAAAAAACAACACAAAAACCTTTTGTTACCGCCGCAAGCATAGTTTGAAAAGGTATTAAATATAGAACGGAACTTGAATGTTGATTGTTGTAAATGCATAAATCCTAGGAAATTATTACTCACGATCGATTGTTGAAGGGATCATGGCATTTTTAGCGGACACACGCACTCTCTTTTTTTTGTTTTATTTTATGGCAGCTAATAAAACATCATCATCGTCAGAATTTTCACCATTATTTAAATAGACCCAACAGAGTCTGAGAGTACTTGCATGAGAATGAAAGAGAGAGAGATAGAGAAAAAGAGTTTTATGAAAACAAAGAGTTACTCATAGAGACCTATAATTTATATTCTAATCATTCAAGGACAGAGAAAATTACTATTCGCCTGGCATTTATATCCATCTCGCATGTAGTTTTTTTTTATTTATTGTAAGTGGTAATTGTTTGTTTTATTTTTACCGAATTTTTATTTATTTTCTTTACTAATTTTTCCATGACTACCCCGTCACATAATACTCACACAATTTTCACACTTGCTCAAGGTTTTTGTAGGCCTGTTTTCTTTGTGCCGCCCCATCATCATCACCATTACAATCATTGTCATAGCCTGGGTCATAAAAAGTAATTTAAATGAGTTCGTTTCTGTTGCGCATGCGCATACGTGTCTACACATTAAACAAATGGGTTAAATGGCCCTGGACTATATGCAATTGCCCATAATACTTCAGTAGCTATTACAGCTATTCAGTGATGGATTTTCTTTTCTTTGTTTTTTTTTTGGTATAGTTATTGTGCATTTGCATTATGAGGGCCATAAAAATTCTTTATTATTTTTTCGAATTCACACCATCATAAAAACAGAAAAAAAGGATATACATATCTGTTAGACATATTCAACAAATAATCATCAATAATATTAAGCAATTTGAACGGGGAAAAAAGGATGCTCTGTTTACATTTGGCATTGAAATTATCATATAAGTTATAGGGAATTTATAACTCACATTATGGTGTAATATTTCGTTATAACCGAATGGGTAATAAAATTAGTGCAAGGTTAAAGTAAACATATAGAAAAAGGATATTTGTAGATAATTGTGAATATTTCGTTATATAATTTTTATGAGTTGTGAATTTTGGTTATTTAGCCTTGAAATAATTTTCGGGTATTGTAATATTGTTTTAAGGCCAATGATGGGTTTACTATAATACTTTTTTGCGGTATATTTGGTATAAAACCATTGGATAGGGTCACTGCCGGGCAAAGCTGCTCGTACTACACGCAAGGAAATAAAACTTTTGGAAAACGTGTACCGAATGTAGGGATGCCAGATTTTGAAGAGGCAAAAAGAGTACATTCATCTTATAAAACAAGTAAGGAAAGTCTAAAGTCGGGCGAGGTCGACTATATTATACCCTGCACCACTTTGTAGATCTAAACTTTAGAAACCATATCACATCCGTCATATGTGTTGAGGGCTATATATAAAGGTTTGTCCCAAATACATACATTTAAATATAACTCGATCTGGACAGAACTTGATAGACTTATACAAAATCTATAGACTTAAAATTTAAGTCGGATAATGCACTAGGGTGGAACACAATGTTAGTAAAAAATATGGGAAACATTTAAATCTGAAGCAATTTTAAGGAAACTTCGCAAAAGTTTATTTAAGATTTATCGCTCGATATATATGTATTAGAAGTAATTTTTAGAGTAATTTTTACAACTTTTCGACTAAGCGGTGGCGACTTAACAAGGAAAATGTTGGTATTTTGACCATTTTTGTCGAAATCAGAAAAACATATATATGGGAGCTATATCTAAATCTGAACCGATTTCAATCAAATTTGGCACACATGACTATATTACTAATTGTACTCCTAGTGCAAAATTTCAACCAAATTGGACCAAAACTCTGGCTTCTGGGCCATATAAGTCCATATCGGGCGAAAAATATATATGGAAGCTATATCTAAATCTGGGGAGCCACCGTGGTGCAATGGTTATCATGCCCGCCTTGCATACACAAGGTCGTGGGTTCGATTCCTGCTACGACCGAACACCAAAAAGTTTTTCAGCGGTGGATTATCCCACCGCAGTAATGCTGGTGACATTTCTGAGGGTTTCAAAGCTTCTCTAAGTGGTTTCACTGGAATGTGGAACGCCGTTCGGACTCGGCTATAAAAAGGAGGTCCCTTGTCATTGAGCTTAACATGGAATCGGGCAGCACTTAGTGATAAGAGAGAAGTTCACCACTGTGGTATCACAATGGACTGAATAGTCTAAGTGAGCCTGATACATCGGGCTGCCACATAACCTAACCTAAACCTAACCTATATCTAAATCTGAACCGCTTTTAAATCAAATTTGGCACACATGACTATACTACCAATTGTACTCCTTGTGCAAAATTTCAAGGTAATCGGGATAAAACTCTGTCTTCAGGGTCCATATAAGTGCATATCGGGCGAAAGATAAAGGGTGATTCTTTTGAGGTTAGGATTTTCATGCATTACTATTTGACAGATCACGTGGGATTTCAGACATGGTGTCAAAGAGAAAGATGCTCAGTATGCTTTGACATTTCATCATGAATAGACTTACTAACGAGCCACAACGTCGAATTTTCAGTGAATGGGCCCTAGAAAAGTTGGCAGAAAATCCGCTTTTTTATCGACAAATTTTGTTCAGCGATGAGGCTCATTTCTGGTTGAATGGCTACGTAAATAAGCAAAATTGCCGCATTTGGAGTGAAGAGCAACCAGAAGCCGTTCAAGAACTGCCCATGCATCCCGAAAAATGCACTGTTTGGTGTGGTTTGTACGCTGGTGGAATCATTGGACCGTATTTTTTCAAAGATGCTGTTGGACGCAACGTTACGGTGAATGGCGATCGCTATCGTTCGATGCTAACAAACTTTTTGTTGCCAAAAATGGAAGAACTGAACTTGGTTGACATGTGGTTTCAACAAGATGGCGCTACATGCCACACAGCTCGCGATTCTATGGCCATTTTGAGGGAAAACTTCGGAGAACAATTCATCTCAAGAAATGGACCGGTAAGTTGGCCACCAAGATCATGCGATTTGACGCCTTTAGACTATTTTTTGTGGGGCTACGTCAAGTCTAAAGTCTACAGAAATAAGCCAGCAACTATTCCAGCTTTGGAAGACAACATTTCCGAAGAAATTCGGGCTATTCCGGCCGAAATGCTCGAAAAAGTTGCCCAAAATTTGACTTTCCGAATGGACCACCTAAGACGCAGCCGCGGTCAACATTTAAATGAAATTATCTTCAAAAAGTAAATGTCATGGACCAATCTAACGTTTCAAATAAAGAACCGATGAGATTTTGCAAATTTTATGCGTTTTTTTTTTTAAAAAAAGTTATCAAGCTCTTAACAAATCACCCTTTATATATGGGAGCTATATCTAAATCTGCATCGATTTCAACCAAATTTAGCACGCATAGCTACAATGCTAAATCTACTCCCTGTGCAAAATTTCAACCAAATTGGGCCAAACCTCTGGCTTTTAGGACCATATTAGTCCATATCGGGCGAAAGATATATATGGGAGCTATATCTAAATCTGAACCGATTTCAATCAAATTTTGCACACTTAACTATACTACTAATTGTACTCCTAGTGCAAAATTTCAACCAAATTCGGCCAAAAATGTGGCTTCTGGGGCCATATAAGTCTATATCAGGCGAAAGATATATATGGGAGCTATATCTAAATCTGAACCGATTTCAATCAAATTTTGCACACTTGAATATACGACTAAGTGTTATGTTTGTACAAAATTTCAAGCAAATCGGTATAAAACTCTGGCTGCTGGGTCCATATTAGTGCATATCGGGCGAAAGATATATATGGGAGCTATATCTAAATCTGAACCGATTTCTTCTAAAATCAATAGGGTTCTATTCTGACCCAAATTGGGAACATGTGCCAAATTTGAAGGCGATTGGACTTAAATTGCGACCTAGACATTGATCACAAAAATGTGTTCACAGACAGACGGACGGACAGACGGACATGGTTATATCGACTCAGGGACCCACACTGAGCATTATTGCCAAAGACACCATGTGTCTATCTCGTCTCCTTCTGGGTCTTACAAACATTTGCACTAACTTATAATACCCTGTTCCACAGTGTGGCGCAGGGTATAAAGAGCACATACGAAAAAATAGAGCACACTTTTTCAAATAAAAGAAAAACATTTAATTCCAATTTATTGAAATATAATGTTCATTTAAACATAACAAAAAGGTTCATACCATAGACATAAAATAACTCACATTCAACTCAAGCTAATTTTCTTACAATACTTTGTAAGTCATTTTTTGGTGTTTTTGTGAAAAACGTTATTGAAGAAGTTTGTTTACATTTAGAGGAGAATACAAAGTGAAGAAGCAACATCGGCGTGCTCTTCTACGACTCTGATATATAAAGTAAAACACTATCTAATTAGAAAATAACGGCTAGGAAAATCTCTTTGTACGACATTTACGTATTTTCAGTTTACTTTTACCATTTATTAAATCGCGTTGGATTAATATTTGCTGTGATGCATAAAAAGCGCCTGTTTTGCTTTAAGAGCACATTTTGTAAAAAAGAGCACATGTGCTCTTTAAAAGAGCACGTCTGGCATCCCGTGATGCAATGGTTAGGTTAGGTGGCAGCCCGATGTATCAGGCTCACTTAGACTATTCAGTCCATTGTGATACCACTTTGGTGAACTTCTCTCTTATCAATGAGTGCTGCCCGATTCCATGTTAAGCTCAATGACAAGAGACCTCCTTTTTAAAGCCGAGTCCGAACGGCGTTCCACATTGCAGTTAAACCACTTAGAGAAACTTTGAAAACCCTCAGAAATGTCACCAGCATTACTGAGGTGGGATAATCCACCGCTGAAAAACTTTTTTGGTGTTCGGTCGAAGCAAGAATCGAAGCAAGGGCAGCACTTTAGGGTATATGTGCTGAACAGTAATTCCATTTCTCTCCTTTGCTGATATGACTGCAGAGGCTAAAGTTTCACCATGCTAGACGTGAAATTTTGCACAGAAAAGGATGGCGGCCTAATGAAAACTCAAAAAAGTGAAATGAAAATAATAACAAAAATAATGTTTCAACAATTTCAAGAAAATTTATAGGACAAAGAAAATTTTGTAGATTGAAGGAAAAATCTTTAACGCCATAAGAAGTTCAATATGATCGCATTTGTGGTAAAATTTGTAAATTTTAAGAAATTATGAACTATTTTTTGGGAAATACGAATTTAGGAAATCTTTATATTTCATTTGTGTATAATTTTTCCTCTTTTTAGTTAATTTAACTAAAATACACAAAAAATAAATTATTAAAGTTAACGAAACTTTCTAATGTTGGAAAAATATTAACTAAAGCATAATAATTTCCATGAATTAATCTTTAGTATCACGGAGAGTTCACTTTTTTTGAAAGTTAGTCGATATTGTCATAGAGTCGTTAGACTCATATTTTGCTGAGTCTACAATTGTAGGTCTATTCATTGAATCTGCTTACCACTTCTAAAGCTTGGCATGTTATCATTATTTAAATGTAAATCTAAACTGTTAGCACATTGATCTCATTTGTGTTAAGCATTTCTTATTTAAATGCGTTCAAATTGTATATGAAAAGACTTTTTATAGAAAAGTTATTTACTTTAATTCTATCGATTTTCTTTCAATTACCCGCTTTTAATAACATAAAAATCACATAAATTCAATTTCCCCGAAAAGAATCATAAAAAACACCACATTAGCCCCATCAATAAAGGGAAAAGGCAAGACCTGAGAGCCTGATCGAGCGGATAAATTAAAAGAAAACAAATAAAATATTCATGCTGATAGTTACGAAACACATATAAATTGTTAATTTTTTTGTGTAAGTAATTGAAACTTATTAAATACAAGCGGCCATGCTGAGAACATAACTCTTTGAAACTTCACAAGGGAGGTGCCTGTGTAGTATGGGTCTTTGGGAATAACTTTAAAAAAAATTAAATCAATGGATGGTGTAAGAGAAGGAGAAGGACACAGTGGTCGATGAAGTAGAAAGTATACGAAATACTTTGTTGGAAATAGACAAAATATGATGAAACAATTGTATGCGGCCGTAATTAATTACGAATTACTTGGGTTGTAGTAATACTTGCCGATGGAAAGGTATCTTAAAACTCCTTAAAATCGTCTTCTAAATTGGTAGTTTGTCCATAGGGGCATATATTAGGTAAAAAAAAGGCAGATTAAAAACCTATATAATTCAGTTCTCGACCAGTATGAATTGTTACGCGGTAAAAGAAAGACAGAAGTGAAATATGGGGTCGGTTTATATGGAGGAGTGGTCTATATCGGTCCATAATTATATATAGCGCTTAGATAATCCGATCCCCAGATTTCACTTCTTCCTGGATAAGCAAACCGATATGGACCACTTTTGGAATGGATGTTAGCAACAATATACTAACACAACGTACCAAATTTCAGCCGAATTGGATGAAATTTGCGCCTCTAAGAAATTTGTCCTTCCAAGAGGCTCCCGAGGTTAAATCCGGGGATCGGTTTATATGGGGCTATATATAATTATAGACCGATATGAACCAATTTTGCAAAGTTGTTAGAGACCATATATTTATAGCCTTTTTACACTTAAGTACATTTACGAGGAATGAACGGAATATATCGAAAAATGAAATATTGTGTTTATACGTTCAACATCTAACATTTTACATCTTTCAATTTGACGTTTCATTTGTGAAACCAAAAATGTTTGCTTTTTTAATAAAAAAAAAAATATTAATTTTAAAGAATCATTTGCGATTTGCGGTTTCAACTAAAGAACATTAATAGGCATGAATGCAGTTGGCAGAATTAAGTGCAACGTGAGGAAAGTTCACGCTCACGTCCCAATAATAGAAATATATCAAAATGATAGTTTTTCAGTCGAAGATTATAATTAAGTAAAATGGTTTATTAACGACTATAGCAATAACATTTGATTTAAAATTTGGAATATCAATTTTTCTTGTGTAATTTTTTTCAGGACTTCCATTTGAAATCTTTCATCAATACTTTTAATCATCTCTATGTCCATGTTCCCTTAATAACGTGAACCTTTCTTTTGAAATGCTTCATTAAACTCTAGCGATTTTTCATTTCATCGGGACAATGTAAACCGTCACTATTAATATATGACATAATTTTGCAATAAGGTCCAGACTCAAGCTGCAATGCAGCCCATCCTTTCACGCAATATTACAATGTCTGCTCCATAAGCCTTCTCATGTTTTCTTGCCTCAGTTTTCTTACTGCAATTATGATTTTTTGATTAATAAAAAAATATACATACTTCTATAGCTTAAATACCATGTTTTCAAATAAAGACTGTGTTATTTTTTACCATTGATGTCATTTTTCTAGTGAAGACACAAAAAATAATCGAATACAATGAGTTGGAACAAAGTGAAATAGGAACATTTTCCAAAGATGTTAAACATTTTTTTGAGACGCATGACGTCCAAATTAGTATTGAAAAATGTTAACATATTTGGCAAATTGATGTATGATGTTAAATGTGTCTGGTGTAAAAAGGCTATTAATATAACGTACAGAATTTTAACCGAATCAAACGAAAATTACTCCTCCAAGGGGCTCCCAAAGCAAAATCGGGGGATCAGTTTATATGGGCGCTATATATAATTATGGACCGATATGTACCAATTTTTGCGTGGTTGTTAGATACTAATATAATAATATAATGTACAAAATTTTAACCGAATAGGACGAAATATGCTCCTTCAAGTGGCTTCGGAAGTCAAATCTGGGGATCGGTTTATATGGGGGCTATATATAATTATGGACCAATTTGGACCAAATTTGCCAACGTGCAAATTTCAACCGGATCGGATGAAATTTGCTCCTCCAAGAGGATCCGCAAGCCGGTTTATTGAGGGCCAAGGCCGTAGCCAGGATTTTAATTCGGGGGGGGGGTTCAACTTAAAAAAAAAATATTCATAATATTCAAGAACTGCCCATGCATCCCGAAAAATGCACTGTTTGGTGTGGTTTGTACGCTGGTGGAATCATTGGACCGTATTTTTTCAAAGATGCTGTTGGACGCAACGTTACGGTGAATGGCGATCGCTATCGTTCGATGCTAACAAACTTTTTGTTGCCAAAAATGGAAGAACTGAACTTGGTTGACATGTGGTTTCAACAAGATGGCGCTACATGCCACACAGCTCGCGATTCTATGGCCATTTTGAGGGAAAACTTCGGAGAACAATTCATCTCAAGAAATGGACCGGTAAGTTGGCCACCAAGATCATGCGATTTGACGCCTTTAGACTATTTTTTGTGGGGCTACGTCAAGTCTAAAGTCTACAGAAATAAGCCAGCAACTATTCCAGCTTTGGAAGACAACATTTCCGAAGAAATTCGGGCTATTCCGGCCGAAATGCTCGAAAAAGTTGCCCAAAATTGGACTTTCCGAATGGACCACCTAAGACGCAGCCGCGGTCAACATTTAAATGAAATTATCTTCAAAAAGTAAATGTCATGGACCAATCTAACGTTTCAAATAAAGAACCGATGAGATTTTGCAAATTTTATGCGTTTTTTTTTAAAAAAAAGTTATCAAGCTCTTAACAAATCACCCTTTATAATCTCATGTGTAGAAAATTTTAATTATGCATAGGTATGTATACAATATTTTTATAATATTAAATTGAACCGACGGGATTTTTGGCGGCAAATAAATCAATGACTTCTTCAGTCGGCACATTTATTCGGCGATGAACCGACATTAATGCCAATCCTTTGAGTCTACTCACGCTAGTCGAATTTCTAAGATACGTCTTTAATCTCTTCCATGGCTGAATAAGGAGGTTGAATCACGATAACAAAAACAACAAATTTCAATATGTTGTTTACAATTTTAAGAAGTCAAAATCAGCTGATAAAAGAATCGTATGGCATTGGTAAAAGTGGCAATTATTTATTCTTTCAATTGTCCTGAAAAAATAATTCAAATCCAGAGAAAAATAAAGGTTCAAATTTAATTGCGTCACCTATGAGTTATTGTGAAGTGGATAATTCATCCGAGGAACGCCGATATGAGACCAAAGTAAATAATGGAAGTCAGTCAAATGGATATTCGCCATCTATTAATAAAAACAGTTTATGATGCAGTTTAAAAACTGATGTGCGTGGTATTTTGGGTCTGGAATATGTTATCAAGATACTCAAGTCAACAATTCTCCAGCTATGAATGCGCGAGTTTGTTTGAGATGCATTTGCTATGCATTGTCATTTGGAGAGCTGCAATCACCATAAACATATGATTTTGACATCTTAAAATTTGGTCGAAGTAAAAAAATTGTAATCATATGGCCCCATGATTTAACCTTCTTGTTCAGCCATGAATCTCTTCATTGTTGAAAATGAACGTTCGGATGAGCACGTAGTAACTGCAGGGATGGAAAATACAGTACTATAGTACTTTTTTCAAAACTTTTTCACCCCGGTCAGTAACGTAGTACCCCCGCGAATGATTTAGTACCTTTTGTGTAGACATTTTTGAGTCGATATCAGATTTATGGTATTTGACAAAATATTTTAATATTTTGAGAAAGTCTTTATCAACCTTATTTGCTACTAGTCTTTTACAAATATGGCAAAACAGACATGTTCATGTGGGAAGAAAATCTCGATTTTGAAAAAAAAAAATAGTCAAAAACAGGATTTTATTGAACTTCAAGAATGTTTTAGTCGAAAAAAGAATGCGATTCTATATTATCGATTTTTTATTTCTGTAGAATATGTTGTCAACATTTTATTTCTATATAGAGTTTTTGCAAAATTTTATTTTTATAGAAAATTTTGTCAAAATTTTATTTCAATTGAAAATTTTGTAAAAATTTTATTTCTATAGGAAATTTTTGCAAAATTTTATTTCTATAGAAAAAATTTTGCAAAATTCTTTTTCTATAGAATTTTTTTGCAAAATTATTTCGGCATAAGCCGGCTATCATACAAAACCTTTTTTCGGAGGGTTCAAGTGCGGTTCATTGTTGGGTTTAATGAACTACCTGAATTTATTCTGATAATTGGTTGATAGTTTTGCTGCAAATAGAGGATGCTGATAAGGAATGTGGTAATTCCGTGAATAACCATCCAACCATCTTGCAGTCTATAGGTCTTTGCCCAAATAAATTTGACAAACATTCTGTTCCTCTGTTGGTTAAACTACACTTGTAGTTTAGTCAATGTATGGTTTTAAGCTGCAACAAAAAAACAACAATGCTTAAAGATCAAAACCAACAATAACAAAACAAAACGAATGGAAAATTTTATTTCTATAGAAAATTATTGCAAAATTGTATTTATATAGAAAATTTTGTCAAAATTTTATTTTCTTTAAAATTCAGTCTCTTGACAATAATATTCAAGTGAAATTTTTGTTGAAATTTAGTAACAAGTACCTTTCCGAAAAATACCTTTTTTGTACTTTCTTAAAAATTGTATTTTCCATCCCTGAGTAACTGGCAAAGTGACCAAAATTTTTAAAATATGCACGTTTGGAAATATCTCTTTATTGCTTCCATCGCTAAATTAGGCAGGTTCTTTTCGCAGGTTTTGCTCCATTTCATTTACACACGTGTGTTTGGCGGTTTCGTTGTTGTTCTATGGCCAAACAAAGCGAGTCATGTTCACAAAAAGAACAACAAACACACTTAAAAAGCAGAAATACATTTACCAAAAATGAAATTTGTGGTGCGAGAACAAAAACAATTTGTTTTTTTCGACCGTCGTTTGACGGGCTTTTCAACTAGTATTCTATGATTTATGCAAGTTTTATAAGTAAGCGTTTTTCAAAATAAAACCTCCAGCTTTTCTTCAACATCTTCGATAAGATTTTTCTATGCAGCTAAAAATATATATATTTATTTATATAAAAATATTCATTCATTTCGGGGGGGGTTTGATCCCCCTCACCCCCCCCCCCTGAATACGGCCTTGTTGAGGGCTATATGTAAACGTGATCCGATATGGCCCATTTGAAATACCATCCGACCTACATCAATAACAACTACTTGTGCCAAGTTTCAAGTCGATTGCTTGTTTCGTGCGGAAGTTAGCGTGATTTCCACAGACGGACGGACTGACGGACATACCTAGATCGACTCAGAATTTCACCACGACCCAGAATTTATATACTTTATGGGATCTTAGACCAATATTTCGATGTGTTACAAACGGAATGACAAAGTTAATATACCCCCATCCTATGGTAGAGGGTATAAAAATTATATACGACTGTGAGCAAAAATTAAGTTACATTTGTTTATGAAATTAAAAATCTTTTTTTATACTTTTAAATCAATTTCTTCCCTTAGAAAATAATCGTCGAGACATAGCAAAAACTTGATCGTTTGGAAAAGACGAGCAGAAATATATATCAGATAATGATTTTGACATGGCACATGTATTAAAAAGTTCGCCAAATCGAGGAACCACCGCGAAATCGAAATATCTCGTATTTTAAATTTTAAATTAATTTTACATTTGGCCTACATATTAATAATTATTATTTTTCAAATTAAAATTTGAATACGTAGAAAAAGAAAATAAAGAAAAAGAAAATAAATAATTTCAATTTAATGTAGCTTAACGAATTTTGTACATCTAAAATAATTTAATGTATTTTATTCTTTAATGTATTTTATTTATTGATTGATTATTTTAATCATACAACCAATTTAGTTAAACTTAATTCAATAAATTTAATTTATGTCAATTCAATTTTTTTTTAAATTCTAGACAATAATTAATTTTAACTTAATTTAAAGTTATTTTACATAATTTATCATAACATAATTTTTTGTGAAAACATCTGTAGCTTTCACTCCAAATATATGACGGCATGACGTATTTAACTTATATGTCTATAATCGCTTGAGAGGGCGAGAAGCATAAGAATATTCTAAAGTATGACTTTGAAAGCCTCGGTGATCATTAGAGCTTTTAGAGATGTCTATGTAAAATACGCCGTCAGGACATTGAGGATAATGGAGCAAGGCTTCGTTTTTTATATAAATTATTAAATTAAATTATTAAAGCCAAATAATAATAATTCCATGAATTAAAATAGATTTAAATTGGCTTAAGTGCAATAGAGGGTTCACTGTAGGAAGAACTTTTTACTTTGCTTGGAATTTAAACAAAATTTACTGCTTTTAGAAACTTATGAATAAAATTTAAATAAGATTCACTCCTTTTGGAAATATATGAATAGTTTTGTGCTATTTTCGAATTTAGAAAAATTGGGATTTTTTCTCATTTTTAGTTCATGGCCTTAAAGTAAGCAAAAACTAAATAAAACAAGTATATACGTACATAAGTTCGGCCGGGCCGAATCTTAAATACCCACAACATGAATCACAAAATATAATTGTTTCCTTAGAAAACTCTTCGTCTTGAAGATAAATACATAGAATTTCAGGTGGATTTGATGACAGATACTCTGCCAAGCATACTTAGGCACCAACATAAAAGTCGAGAGAGTTAACACATGGGAATCTATACCAAAATATGGTCCGATCCACACCATATTCCCTACACCTATTAACGGACCAAAAATACTTTTAAATTTTGAATTTCCGGCAAATCGTATAAAAATTGAGGTGTCAAAATCGCATAAAAAGTGGGATGTGTACACACTTATGAGGTCAAATCTGGAGATTGGTCTATAAGAGGTAAATATGAAAGCATGAACCGATACACATCATATTTGGCGTACTTATACGTAGACCCAAAATATCTCCAGATTTTGAATTTCAGGTAAATCGGTTAAAAATTGTGTTGTCAAGAAGACCAAGAAGTCAAATCGGGAGATCGGTCTATATGAGGGCTATACCAAAACATGAACCGATACATACTATTTTCGGTACACCTAATTGTGGTCCTAAAATACCTATAGATTTCCAATTTCAGATTAATCGGATAAAAACTAAGGTTTCTAGAAGCCCAAGAAATAAATTCGGGAGATTGGTCTATATGGGGGCTATACCAAATCATGGACCGATACACTTTATTTTCCGCACACCTATTTGTGGTCCTCAAATACCTCCAGATTTCCAATTTCAGACAAATCAAATGAATACTCCGGTTTCTAGAAGCCCAAGAAGTAAATTCGGGAGATAGTTCTATATAGGGGTGCTATACCAAAACATGGACCGATACAAGCCATTTTTGGCACACCTATTTGTGGTACTAAAATACCTCTAGATTTCCAATTTTAGGCAAATTGAATAAAAACTACGATTTCTAGAAGTCCAAGAAGTATAATCGGGAGATCGGTCTATAAGGGGGCTATACCAAAACATGGACCGATACAAACCATTTTTAGCCCACCTATTTATGGTCATAAAATACCTCTCGATTTAAAATTTCAGGCAAATGGAATAAAAACTACGATTTCTATAAGCCCAAGACCACAAATCGGGAGGTCGGTTTATATGGGGACTATATCAAAACCTTGGCCGATATAGCCCATCTTCGAACTTGACCTGCCTGCAGACAAAAGACGAGTTTGTGCAAAATTTCAGCACGATTGCTTCATTATTGAAGACTGTTGCGTAATTACAACAGACAAACAGACGGACATGCTTATATATTCTTGAGCAGTGAGAAATTCTACTCCCTGATCAAGAATATATATACTTTATATAGTCGGAAATCGATATTTCGATGTGTTACGAAAGGAATGACAATCTTATTATACCCCCATCACCACTATATGTTGGTGGGCATAATGACGAACATTTTCTCGCATTTGCAAATTTTAACCAAAATCAATAATTTTTTATGAAAATGGCTATAGAGATTTTTTACTTTTTTCTGAGGGTAGCAAGACTAGTAATTAATTTATACATTCCAGGGGGATGTACAATTTATTTTATACTGAAATTATATCACTGATTAGCCTTCGATTTACACCACTGTTCACTCATATTCATGCGGAAATCTAAAGATAAAGCACAAAGGTTTTGAAAAACTCCATGCTACCGAATAACCTTTCTTTGAAGTTAAAGATGGACGGAGAATAAAAAGCCCATAACTTACAAATATATAAGAATGAATTAGACGATGAAATACAATAATAACAACAGCAGCAACAAGAACACTAACAAAACTAAATAAATAAATAACATTTAAAAATAAATAAAATAAATTAAGAAAAAAAGAAGAGTAGAGTAATAAACGACTTTGGGTACAAAAATATCCAAAATACCATGGGACAGCAACAAAGGTACACAACCAAAGTACACGAAATTTTTCTCAATTAAAATTCAAAAATGGTTTCCCAACGGTTACCAAAAAAAAATGTTCAAATAAAGACAGAGTAATTTAAATAAAAATATAAAAAAGTGTTAAAATTGTAGCTCCCAATGAATGCAAGAAGGAAATGAACAGTTGCCGACGTTATGGTGCAAATCGAGCTAGCAAAAGGTAGCTGGGATAAGTGGTGTTAAGTAAATGAAATATTTTAGGGGTATATAACACCATAAATATGCTGTCGATTCTTACATTTACAAGAAACCGTATACGCACGCGCACACATACACATACACACCTTTAGCCCATGATCACTTATACACATTAACACTCATCGATATGCGGCCGTATGTGCCTTGTCTACATGCGCATTAAATCATTAGACACGTTTTAAATTAAGGCACGCATGCGCAACAAATCCAACAAATACAATTCAACACCGGGTAGCTGCTGTTTGCTGAATAACTCTATCATTGTCATAGAGAATACAGCTTAATCGAATGAACCATATTGCGGTATGGAAGAGTTGAGTGGTATGGTAGCTAGAACGCACCATCGACAGACATCATTAGTCAAGAAATTTACACAACAACAGCAATTACCCATATCCACGTACTCGATTTTATGAAGACATTTGGTTTTTCCTCAACCCGTCTCCCCGTCTAATCCCCATCCACTTTGCCTATTTGTTGATGGGATTTATTTTTAGTTAGAAGAAATAAGGAACTGCATTATGTTTTTAGGGGAGTAATTTTAATAGGATTGATTAGCCTTCAGGAGTGCTGACATTATTTAAGAAACTTATTGCTCTCTTTTTACGATGCATAGACCGTGTGAACGATGATGGTAAGTTCGAAGATATTAAACAATAATATTTGTAGCAGTTGGAGACCAAACAATGTGGAGTTATGTAAATCTAATGGTTGAAAAAGGTGGAAAAGTTTAATAAAATTACAAAAAAAAAAAAAACTAAATGAAGAAAAGGGTTGAGATATTGATTTTTTGACAAATGTAATGTGACGAAAACTGAAAAAAAATGCATGCAGTGTTCCAAAGATTTTGTCTTCACACTAATTATATTGGTATTGATTCCGAGCCAAAGAAGCGGAGCATTGAAATAAGCATACCTTTAAGACACAGTTCTCTCAATACCAGACCAAAAAATATTGACCTAAAGGGTGATACGGTCAAAATTTGGTCAAGGGAAAACGCATGTAAATCGGTGAAATCGTTTATTTAAAAAATCAAATTAAATTTCTTTTTCAAGTTCAATTAGTATAAAATTCAGGAAAAATATTCAGTTAGGCTTTCGCTTTTCCAAATCCGAATTGCCGGGCCTCACGCTTGACATCTGCCATCAGATTTTGTACAGCCACCTTGTCCACCTTCTTCGCCGCAGAAAGCCAGTTTGCCTTGAACTGCTGCTCGTCCTTAGCAGTGTTTTTGGTCTTCTTTAGGTTCCGCTTGACAATAGCCCAGTATTTCTCAATTGGGCGGAGCTCTGGCGTGTTCGGAGGGTTCTTGTCTTTGGGAACCACCTGCACGTTGTTGGCGGCGTACCACTCCATGGCCTTTTTACCGTAATGGCAAGATGCCAAATCCGGCCAAAACAGTACGGAACAACCGTGTTTCTTCAGGAAAGGCAGCAGACGTTTATTCAAACACTCTTTCACGTAAATTTCTTGGTTGACAGTCCCGGAAGCTATGAAAATGCTGCTTTTCAAGCCACAGGTACAGATGGCTTGCCAAACCAGATATTTCTTGCGAACTTTGACATATCTGCTACCTTTCCCCTTCCTTTTGCCGTATAAAACTCCTGTCCCGGAAGCTGCTTGTAGTCGGCTTTGACGTAGGTTTCGTCGTCCATTACCACGCCGTCAAACTTCGTCATTATCGTCGTGTACAGCCTCCGGGATCGCGCTTTGGCCGTCGTATTTTGTTTATCATCGCGATTTGGAGTCACTACCTTCTTGTAAGTCGATAGTTCGGCTTATTTGCGGCATCTCGGAGAGAGAGGTTAGGGTTTCGCTTGAAACTACCGGCAACTCTCTTTGTCGTCTCAGCGGCTTCCGGTTTTCGATTTCCCCCCGATCCAGGCTTCCTGGCTGTCGACAAACGTTCCCCAAACACTATAATTGCACTTATAATTGTAACGGTTGATTTGACAACTTTTAGCGATTTTGCCAGCTTTGCGTGCGAGTAGCTCGGATTTTCGCGATTCGCGAGCAAAATTTTGATACGCTGCTCTTCTTGCTTGGACGGCATTTTGACAACTGAGGAGTGAATTCCAAAATCAAAATAGGAGCAACATTCTACACACACACCTTCAAAATGAGGGGTGTTCAGGTTTTTTAAATGCAAAATTGAAAGAAATACGTCAAGTTTATATTGACCGTATCATCCTTTATTTTGCGGGTTTGATTAATACCACAAAAGGTTACCTTGTGCAAGATTTGAGTAAGATCAGTTAAGAAATGAGGCCTGTATGGTCAAACATAAGGTTATTAGGGGCGAATTTTTAAAAATCGGGTGATACATATATGGGAGCTATATCTACATCTGAACCGATTTCGATGAAATTTTGAACATATAGTTAGTACTATAGAAGACTGGATCTAGCCAACTTTTAGTAAGATCGGTAAATAAATAAGGGTTCTATGGCCAAATTTGGGAAAATCGGGCTATACATATCTATATATATAAAATTCAATCTATGTTTGTTTGTTTGTTTGTTTATTTGTATGTTCCGAGTTGGCTCCAAAACGGCTGAACCGATTTACTTGAAACTTTCAGAGATCGTAGTGGGCGTTCATGTGGTGAAAATAGGGTACCTCATTTTTTGACACCTGGTCGCGGAGGGGGACTTCCCCTTTGTCGGACTTTTTGAAAATTAGACCAAAGTTGACCGAGGTTGGGGTTGGCATCTAGACAAAGATCCGCTACTTTATATTTCGATATTTGGTGGCGGAGGGGGACCTCCCCTTTGTTCGACTTTTTTTAAAGTACAGTGAAAAAACTAAAATTCTCTAAATTATCTGAGATTTACAGAGAACATGCGGTGAGGTTATGGAATTAATATGGTGTACCTGATGATTTCATATGTGGACGGGGAGGGGGACCTCCTCCTTGCCCTACTTTTTGAAACTTGGAATAAAATTATGCGATTTGCTTGAAATTTTCATTGAATGTTTGGGTTGGCATCTAGACAAAAATCCGCTACATTATTTTTCGATATTTGGTCGGGGAGGAGGACCACCCATTTGCCCGACGTTTTTGTTAAAGTACAGTGAAAACAAAAGTACAGCAAAAAAAAAACAAAAATTTTTAGTTTTCTTGAAATTTACAAAGGCAGAGGGGGAAGGTTATGAACGAAGAGGCAACATTCCTTGCCCCACCCTTGAAGGAAAGTTTCAAGAATTTTCAGGGAAGGTTAGGGGTGCTATTCACTACGGTGTTTGTCGATATTGTATCGGGGAAAGTGACGTTCCTTTAAAACAATAGAGCAAAATTTAAACATCTCCGATCTACTTGAAATTTATAGGGAACGTGGGAGGAAGTGATTAAATTTATACATGATTTTTAAATTAGTACATGATTTTTCGATATCTGGTTGGGGAAGGGGAAAATTGAAATAAACTTTGTCGATTTACTTCGATAGAATTTATAGGGACCATTGAGTAGTTGTGAAATTAATACAGGGTACGTGATAGTCCGATATCAGGTCTTAGTGGAGCGAAGGTGGGGAGAGGGTTCCCTTTTGTCCGTTTTTTTTTCTTAAATTGAAAGGGTTGTCCGTAAATGGCAACTCTGTACTTCTTTTTAGTAAAGAACATAATTTTACATGAAATTGGGAGCCAACGTAGAGGGTGCATCATTTTCCAACATTTTAGCAAATGTTAATGTGGTAAAATGTTTTACTACATTTGCTTTTTCCGATGTATTCGATGGGAAACAGTAATTCTTTGTATGTTATTATAATATAGTGCTTAATTTTCAGATATGTTGAAGAGAAAGATAACTTTCCTTGAAAAAACACATTCACGAGAAATATAGAAGATTGTCCAACTACTTGAATACAGAACATTATTTAAAAAATTTGGAGGAAAGGGTATGTATCGCCCAATTTTCCCAAATTTAGCCACAAAACCTTTATTTATCAACCGATCTTACTCAAAGTTGGCTAAATATAATCTTCTATAGCACTAACTATATGTGCAAAAAATCATCGAAATCGGTTCAGATTTCGATATAGCTCTCATATATATGTATCGCCCGATTTTCCCAAATTTGGCCACAAAACCTTTATTTATCAACCGATCTTACCCAAATTTGGGTAAATGTGGTCTTCTATAGCACTAACTATATGTGTAAAAAAATCATGGAAATCGGTTCAGATTTAGATATAGCTCACATATATATATATATATATATATATATATATATATATATATATATATATATATATATATATATATATATATATATATATATATATATATATATATATATATATATATATATATATATATATATATATATATATATATATATATATATATATATATATATATATATATATATATATATATATATATATATATATATATATATATATATATATATATATGGGAGCTATATCTAAATCTGAACCGATTTCCATGATTTTTTTACACATATAGTTAGTGCTATAGAAGACCACATTTACCCAAATTTGGGTAAGATCGGTTGATAAATAAAGGTTTTGTGGCCAAATTTGGGAAAATCGGGCGATACATATATATGAGAGCTATATCGAAATCTGAACCGATTTCGATGATTTTTTGCACATATAGTTAGTGCTATAGAAGATTATATTTAGCCAAGTTTGAGTAAGATCGGTTGATAAATAAAGGTTTTGTGGCTAAATTTGGGAAAATTGGGCGATACATATATATGAGAGCTATATCGAAATCTGAACCGATTTGGATGGAATTTTGCAAACTTGAAGGGCGTTAGAAAACATTACCTTTTGCCAAATTTGGTGACGATCCGTTTGAAAAAAAGCGCAACGTGACCCCATTTGTCGAAATCGGGCGATACATATATTTGGGAGCTATATCTAAATTTGATCCGATTTCTTCCAAATTCAATAGCGTTCGTCCTTGTGCCCAAAAACCTCCCTGTACCAAATTTCATCAAAATCGGTTAATAATTGCGACCGGTATCCTGTGAACAACAAATACATGGACAGACGGACGGACGGACACCAAGCGCTAAATCGACTCAGGAGGTGATTCTGAGTCGATCGGTATATATTTTATGGGGTCTAAAATCAATATTTCTGGTAGGCACATTTTTTGGCAGATCAAACTTATAATACCCTGACCACTATGTGGTTTATGGTATAAAAATTATTTGCTTGTAGTTAAATTTTATTATTTTTATTGAAATTTTCCGCAGCTTAATGAAATTTTACTTTTTTTAAGCATGTCTCAAAAAATTTATGAACTAAACGTGAGTATAAAGTTCAATGACCGTATACATAAGTTCAATATGAATTAAAACAAATGAAAATTTTCGTACGATTCCCAAAAATAGTAAGAATGAACTACTCTGTATGGTTAAAATGGTCATGATTTGGCTCCAATGATTTCTTCTTTACGTTTATTTCAACAGGGCATTAAAATTTCTTGGTTTTAACAACGCTTTGTGGAAATCTCAAAATGTGGAGTAAAATTTACTTCAATTTTCGTGCGTGGTAGTTCATTCTTCCTATAAAACAGTTCTTCGGTGTAGCAAGAATATAAAGTTGGTTGCTCTATGACTTTACAGATATGGCTCCTCTGGGCTTGTCCAAAGTTAGTTCCTTTGGGACTTTGCGCTCACAAAAACTGACAACAAAAAGCAGAATGAATTTAATGAAGATGAAGCTTGAGAATGATTCCAATTCTGCTGGTGAAGGAAAGAGACCCAGAGATCCGAAATGTTGTGGAAGATACACGAAATCACACCGGTTTAAGCATGAGGGTCTCAAATAAGCAGAAGCCGAAGAAGGTAGGATCGAGCGAAAAAATAAGGCAGCGCATCCGAGATCACCATAGTAATCGAAATCATATTCACGAAAGAGGAAGGTGTTTGCCAGCATAGTTAAGAGACGCTTCCGGAAGGAACTGTGTTATGCAATCATAAAACAAAATAAACATTTCACCTAAGACCTGTAGACAAATATAAACTACCTGATAACATTGAAACTAATGAGAAATAAGACAATCATACAATCAACAAAGACATGACACGTACAGGAAGTTTTGTGTGAATAGCGCCTAAATTAAAAAACATGGAGGAGTTGAAATAAATTGATCCTACTGGAGAAAGTGTGATCCAAGTTATTATTAGATTAACCTTCACTGTAGCGAAATGGAAAACGAGCATTCTGATACACACAAAAAAAATCAATTAATTTTATTGTCAATACAATTAAAATTGTGTTTAAATTTGAGCTAACGACGTAATTTGTAAATACAATTATGATTTTGGTCACATTAGCAATCAATTTTGTTATATCAACAAAAAATATATATCAATCAAAAATTATAATATTATTTTGTGTGTATATAGAATTATAAGATACAAATAATTTTGATCCGACAACCGTGGAAAGTTCGCAATAAGTTGGGAGAATCAAACAGATAATGTGTTGGAGTAGTGGGTCTCGGAATAGCATTTATAGTCCGACCAGCTTCCCAGCAAAAAAGCGTCGACAAAAAAATAGTGAAAATGTTCCTTTTGGATCCGGATGTGGTGCAAAATTGGCGCAGTAGCAATGAATTTACCATGGGTTTGTCATAGGACGGATGTCCACCATTTCGTTTGAACTGAATTTACATCACTTCTTAAGGTGTGATTCGAATTCAATGTTTTGGATGTGAATTCAAAAATTGTATGATATTTTTCCAAATAAATATTTTTTTATATTTGTTTTCGTTCTAACGCTTGTTTGAAACGTTTGACCTCAAATATTTTCAAAAATTTGCAATGTTTTCTAGATTGGATTTAGCATTTCTTTCTAAAATAAGTTTAATAATTTCCACCATTTTATTAATTCGTACTCCGTTTTACACATAGTTCAAATAAGAAACGTTAAGATTACCCTTTAAGTAAGTTCGGCCAGGCCGAAGCTTATGTACCCTCCACCATGGATTGCGTAGAAACTTCTACTGAAGACTGCCATCCACAATCGTATTACTTGAGTTGTGGTAACGCTTGCCGATGGCAAGGTACCTTAAAACCTCCTAACACCGCCTTCTAAATTGTAAGGAAGTACATACGTGGTGTATATTAAATAAAAAAAGACCGATTAGATACGTATATAATTCAGTTTGACAACATTTTCTATAAAAATAAAATTTTGACAAAATTTTCTATAAAAAAAAATAAAAATAAAAAAGGTTCAAGTGTGGTTCATTGTTGGGTTTAATGAACTGCCTGGATTTATTCTGATAATTGGTTGATAGTTTTGCTGCAAGTAGAGGATGCTGATGAGGAATGTGGTAATTCCGAAACGTGCGTCCATCCAACCATCTTGCAGTCTATAGGGCTTTGCCCAAATAAATTTGACAAACATTCTTTTCCTCTGTTGGTTAAGCTACACTTGTAGTTTAGTCAATGTACGGTTTTAAGCTGAAAGCAAAAACAACAACAATGTATAAAAATAAAACTTTGAGGCTCCGCAAGCCAAATCTGGGGATCGGTTTATATGGGGGCTATATATAATTATGGACCGATGTAGACCAACTTTTGCGTGGTTGTTAGAGACCATATACCAAAACCATGTACCAAATTTCATCGGGATCGGATTAAATTTGCTTCCCTTTGAGGCTCCGCAAGCCAAATCTGGGGATCGGTTTATATGGGGGCTATTTATAATTATGAACCGATGTGGACCAGTTTTTGCATGGTTGTTAGAGACCATATACCAACACCATGTACCAAATTTCAGCCGGATCGGATGAAATATGCTTCTCTTAGAGGCTCCGAGAGCCAAATCTGAGGGTCCGTTTATATGGCGCTATACCTAAAAGTGGACCCATACCATCCGACCTACATCAATAACAACTACTTGTGTCAAGTTTCAAGTCGATAGCTTGTTTCGTTCGGAAGTTAACGGACGAACGGACATGCTCAGATCGACTCAGAATTTCACCACGATGCAGAATATATACTTTATGGGGTCTTAGATCAATATCTCGATGTGTTACAAACGGAATGACAAAGTTAATATACCCCCATCCTATGGTGGAGGGTATAAAAACGAGTTATAAAAAATTGTATTCTTCCTGAGTAATTAAAGCAAATAATATCTTTGAGAGAACATTTTTGGAACATTTAGAACAACTTTCAATTTTTTGATGGGTTTTGAAATGCGCCTAAAATTACTGGACAAATTAGGCAACTATATGCGTTAACCCAGATTGTCCAGGGAAAGATGCCAGTGATAACAATTTTGTACCCTCCAAGATGGATTGCGGTAATTAGAGAACCACAAGAGAAATTTGGGTGACGATTTATATGGGGGCTATATACAATTTTAAACCGATATGAACCATTTTTACGCAAAGAAAAATTCTAGCAGGATCAGATAAAATTTGCTTATGCAGAAAACTCAAGAATGCTGGAGGGTATAAAAACGTCGAAATGCTTAAAGCTTCACTGGTAAGAATCTTCGATGGGAGTTCTCCATTTTGAATGAGGAAATCTACAAACCAAAAAACCTGGATGACAAGGACGACGTTTACGACTTAAGTTGTTTGTTTTCTTTAAATAAGGTTTCGTGTGTATAACACACAGGTCTATAAATTGATCTATAGTGGTCTGAATAGGCCAGTGGATAACTTGTTGTCGTACAAAGCGAATATCCGTGGAAATTCGAACATTGAAGGAAATGTGCTTAAATACCTTGTTAGCAAACCATTTGGTGCTGTAATGGTGGCAAAATCCATAATTTAAAATATAACATGTTTGTCGTATTAAAGGATGATTTAAACGTTTACTGCCATCATATTTTTTTCGTGAGTGTAGAAAAAAATGTGTGAAATATGACTAAAAGAAATCACCAGAGATTTCACTTAGAGACTATATAGTTAAGTCCAACAAACCGGAACAGATGGCGAATGGCCACGGTCCACAGTTAATGATTGGAAGCGATTTCATCGACTGTTTCTGCATCTGCCGCATATTTTTGTCACACTTGACAACACCTCTATTTAGAGAATAAAACAAAATATTGTAAGAGATCTTATACTAAGATTACAATAACCTGACTTTTGTTGTAATTGATTGACAATTAGCGACAAATTAAGCTACGGCGATTTTTTTTTTGAAAGAGAATAGTTTTGTGGTACTTAATTAAATTTAACCTCTCCAGTCAAGTGGAAAAGTGTGGCTCATAAAATTGCTTATAAGTATAGCGGATCCAAATTCCATACACATAATAGTGATTTGATTTTGATTAAATGCGAAAACGCAAAGAAAAAAATTCTAATCAAATGTGGCCATGCGAAACAAGATTTCTCCCTAGGGGGTCGAGGACAGAACAAAAAATTCGAAGGCCGAAACCATAAACTGTAAACCAAATAATGAGCCAATGAGATGAATAATAGTTGCGAAAAATATTTATTACTCATTTAAAACACTGAAAAAATATGAAAAGACAACAAAACTAAGGTCGATATTTTTTCTACACTGAAAAAACAGTGAACCCACCAGGAAGAAAAATTTCGGTTAATTTTAGAAAATTTTGAATATTTTTAGAAAATTTTAACTAATCAGTATAACAAACGCTGGCATCGCGCCGATGTCATAAAAATAAGTTAATATTTTTCGACAAATTCAAGAAAATTTATTAGACATAATTAAGTTTTTTCACTTGTTAAAGAAAATTTGGTAGTTTGAAGGCAAAAATTGGAGTTCAAAATTGAAAGAATGTCTTAAATGACATACGAAGTTCACGATGAACGTATTTGTAGTAAAATTTACAAATTTAAAGAAATATTGAACTATTTTGTGGAAGACACGAATTTAGTTAATCTTTATCCTTCATTTGTGTATATTTTTTCCTCGATTTTAGTTAATTTAACTAACGTACACAAAAAATTATTAGAGTAGAGGAAACTTTCTCCAAACATAATAATTCCATGAACTAAACGAAAGTTAAATTGGCTTTAGTGAAATAGAGAGTTCACTCTTTTTTTTGAGTGTAATTAAAAAAAATATATTGACACTAGATTAGGATTCGCTTGAAAGTCAGTGCAAATATTCACGCAGAGGAAGAATATGATCATCAAAAACATGTTTTAATAGCAAAATGTTATTTTTGGACGGTGAAAATGGGACATTTTTGTCGCAAACATATACATGGAAAGTTTTCGAAAGTTCCATGTTCACCGTCCAAAAATAACATTTTGCTCTTGGGGTGATCATATTCCTTCTCTGGTTGTTTGCAAAAATTTCTCTGAAAAAATGTTTTTTTTTTCAGTGTGCCCTCAGTTTATATGGTGTTAATTTAGTGATATTTAGCAAAATGAAATCAAAACATTTTCATTGATTGACGGAAATAATCGTCATAGTGATGACAGTGGTGGCAGTGCATTCTTCCCCTAGCACTTTTGTGGTGACTTTATGAACGCAATATTCTAACATTGTGGTTGCAATGTGAAGTGCCTTTGTTTGTTTGCCTCAATTGTTCATGGTCCATACATCCAAAAGGGAGTTCTTTGGCAAAAGCATTGTTTTTTTTTTTGCAAATGTCACATAATTTTATTTTATTTTCTGCAAATATTGTAATTTTTTGTCACACTCAAATTGGTCGATTGGTCATAAGTAAGTATTCTGCTAAATGGTGTGATGACGACAGCATTGATAGAGAGTTCTATGTTGAGGATTTTGTTTCTGCCTCTTATGCTACTAAATTGAGGAAACTATGAAGTGGCACTT
Source organism: Haematobia irritans (assembly GCF_050003625.1). Taxonomy (NCBI): domain Eukaryota; kingdom Metazoa; phylum Arthropoda; class Insecta; order Diptera; family Muscidae; genus Haematobia; species Haematobia irritans. The sequence goes on along the minus strand of NC_134398.1, from coordinate 132,593,456 downwards.
CAAATATAATGCTTGAATTGCTGTGATTGTGCAAAATAAATTCAATTTTGTAGATCAGTCATGCAGCCATTCAAGTTTGCTGTTTTTGTTTTTGTGTTTTTTTGTTTTTTTGTCAAGTGATTCCATTTGAGTGTAGGAGTGTGAAATTATAAAAGAAAAAATAATTTTGCCTTTAGTTAATGTCAATCGAATTGAGTGATAATGAACAGTGGGATCAGCAGATAAAATAGAGATTTTACCAATAATAATTATAATGATGAACAAAACTTGTGGCAGACAATAAAACTGTTTAGTTCACAGAAAAAAAGTCTCTTGTAAAACTGATGTTAAAATGAACTAATATTTATTGCCAAAAATTTATTTTGGTTTAGTTTATTTTTACAACTTTGTAAGAAATTTTTCCCAGCCCAATAATTTTTTCTTTATTCCAAGTAAGTCTCAAAAATTTTATGAACTAAATGGCAGTAAAATTTCAATGACATTTAAATTAGTTCAATTATAACTAAAACAGAAGAAGTTTTTCGTACACTTCTCAAGAATGAACTAAGATTTTTTCTTTATTTTTAGTTCATTTTTGCTTTTCGAGAAAGATGAATTTCGTAAATGGTAATTAAAAATCCAAAAATGTTGAAAAATTTTCGTTAATTTAATGAATCTCAATACAATTTAGTTCAATTTTCGTACAAGATAGTTCATTTTTCGCATAATGTAGTTTACTTGTTTTTCTGTGTTTTTTACCCCGAAATATAAAAACAGTAACTCCGAAGAATTAAAAATTTATAAAATCGAGTAATTTCTTCTACATTGTTTGTATTTCAGAAAAAGGTGATAAAAACTAAAAACCCTCGTGGAAGTAAGAAACATGTGAGGGAAGTTGCACTTAGCCAGGAAATTTGAGTTAGTCATTATAAAATTGTTTTTACATCCTGGAAAAAATCAACGTTTATTACAAAACTTATATATTTCTTCCAAAACAAACAAACTTCCCTACAGCAAATGGGAAACGATACTCGTTTGTCTAAAATTTCATTTGAGAGGAAAAAACTATTTTTTTGCGTGTATATTTAAAATTCCAGGACAATCAACAAATCAAATTAGGGCACAAGTCCATACAGAGGCCGCTACACAATATGGACAGATTCCAACAATCTTCAGCATTTATAAAACCACACAATTTTAAATATTTAATTCGGAATTTTAAGAAGTAAGACTATGGCAAATTTTTGCACGGCTGGACCGATATGGTAAAATTTTTGCACGGTTATTAGAGGGCATATGCTACTTTCAAACATAGGGCTACATATAATTATTGACCGATATGGACCAATATTTGCATGATTGTTAAAAACCATAGACTAACACCACATATCCAATTTACACCGGATCAAATGAAATTAGCACCTCCAAGAGTCTCCGCAAACTAAATCTGGATATCGGTTTATATACCATCCGGCCTACACCAATAAGTTAAAGGTCAGTAGATTGTTTCGTTCGGAAGTTAGCGTCGTGTCACCACGACCCAGAATATATATACTCTATGGGGCGAAACACCAATGTATAGAATGACAAAGCTAATATTCCGCCATCCTTTGGTGGAGGGTATAAAAATTATTGTGTCAAATAAATTTTCTTCAAATTGCCGAAAAATATTTACATATTTTCGCCATATCGGCATTGTAATAAGTTTATTTAAATTTTCTAAAATTAACCTACATTTTCCTTCCTGGAGAAATCACTTTTTTTGAGGCCATAAATTTAATATTTAGACGTTCAAGTGAATTTGATGGTAAACACTGTCCTCTTGTTACCAGTTTGGATTTTTTATGTCCTCCACCATAGGATGGGGGGTATATTAACTTTGTCATTCCGTTTGTAACACATCGAAATATTGCTCTAAGACCCCATAACGTATATACGTTATTATTATGGGTCGTGGTGAAATTCTGAGTCCGTCCGTCCGTCTGTTGAAATCACGCTAACTTCCGAACGAAACAAGCTATCGACTTGAAACTTGGCACAAGTAGTTGTTATTGATGTAGGTCGGATGGTATTGCAAATGGGCCATATCGGTCCACTTTTACGTATAGCCCCCATATAAACGGACCCCCAAATTTGGCTTGTGATTGCTCTAAAAGAAGCAAATTTCATCCGATCCGGCTGAAATTTGGTACATGGTGTTACTATATGGTCTCTAACAACCATGAAAAAATTGGTCCACATCGGTCCATAATTATATATAGCCCCGATATAAACCGATCCCCAGATTTGGCTTGCGGAGCCTCTAAGAAAAGAAAATTTCATCCGATCCGGCTGAAATTTGGTACATGGTGTTGGTATATGGTCTCTAACAACTATGCAAAAATTGGTCTACATCGGTCAATAATTATATATAGCCCCCATATAAACCGATCCCCAGATTTGGCTTGCGGAGCCTCTAAGAGAAGCCAATTTCATCCTATCCAACTGAAATTTGGTAGATGGTTTTAGTATATGGTCTCTAATGACCATGCAAAAATTGGGCCACATCGGTGCATAATTATATACTGCTCCATATAAACCGATCGCCAGATTTGACCTCCGGAGCCCCTTGGAAGACCAAAATTCATCGGATTCGGTTGAAATTTGGTACGTGATGTTAGTGTATGGTATCTAACAACTATGCAGGAATTGGTTCATATCAGTCCATAATTATATATAGCCCCCATATAAACCGATCCCCAGATTTGACCTCCGGTGCCTTGTGGATAAGAAAAATTCATCCGATCTGGTTGAAATTTTGTACGTGGTGGTAGTATATGATATTTAACAACCATGCCAAAAGTGGTCCATATCAGTCCATAATCATATATAGCCCCCAAATAAACCGATCCCGAGATTTGGTTTTGGAGCCTCTTGGAGGAGCAAATTTCATCCGAGTCAATTGAAATTTGGTACATTGTGCTAGTATATGGTCGTTAACAACCATGCCTAACTAGGTCCATATCGGTCTATAGTTATATATAGCTCTCAGATAAATCGATCCCCAATCACACAAAAATTGGTCCATATCAAGTTCATAATTGTATAAGCGACCCCCATATTTCAATTCTGGCTCCCTACATACCGTTCAAAAGTCCATATCGATTCGTAATTATTTGTAGACTTACATACCTTTTTGTCTAATATATACCACGTGTGGACCAAGTAATTTGATTGTGTATAACAGTCTTTCGTAGAAGTTTTTACGCAATCCATGGTGGAGGGTACATAAGATTCGGCCTGGCCGAACTTACGGCCGTTTATACTTGTTGAGGCCATAAATTTAATATTTAGACGTTCAAGTGAATTTGATGGTAAACACTGTCCTCTTGTTACCAGTTCGGATTTTTTCGATTTAAATTGCCCTTGTCTATGTGTTTTTGAAATGTGTGATTGTAATATTTTTTTTAAATCGGGATTTCTTGATCTCCGTGGATCCTTTTGCAGCTATGGAGTCGAACACAGGCCGTGATGAAATTCTGATGAATATATTTTGGGTTGATTTAATGCTAATTGGTTTGACTATGGTCCAATAACTGATGACTAAAATATGTAGATTTTCTCTAGCCAAGTTCAAGAATTAGATTTGAAAAAGTCGACTTTTTGAAAACCCTTTTTAAAAACTAAAAACAGTTTGATTCTGATTACAAATCTTAGCCTATTTTTTATTTGTTTTAAATTTCGTGTTTTCAGGTTTTTACCATGGCTCCACTGTTAACATTTTTTTGATTATGTACACACGTGTTTAACAAAATTTATATTTTATATTTAAATTAATTTGCTTTGCAAATTATTTGCATTACTCAACTTTTCTTTATAATAAAATCAAAATTCGATAACATTTCTTTGTGATTTAACAATGCAACTTTGCTTAAACTAAACAAAAAGAAACGCAATTCATTGAAATGCGTAACTATTGCTCAGATGGGATATAGGAAATAGACGATTGATGTGATATTTAGTTGCACCGGAAATATACCCAGATAAAGTTCGATGACGACACCAATGCAATAACTCCTAACAATATTTTGGCCACAAATCAAAATCCAGACACTGTCGTTGTTAACCCAAAATGTCACCTGTTTCTCTCTGTCTATGTACCTGCTGAACAACACCACTGATATACATATTTTCATGGGAACTCTAAATTTATTGTTAATATTCCTCAATTTAAAATTTATGAAACCTCAAAGACGACAACAATTTCAAATGGGTGAAGGAGCGAGCAATGCACAACAGGATTTCCTTATCTCGAGACAAAATATGAAAATCACAAGTTAGAAATGAAAGTACAAGCATTTTTGTTGAAGGATAAATCATGGAATAAATTAAGGAAAAAACAAACGAAAATGTTATCATTTTTTGTGCGGCATTTTTACCCAGCCACACTCACGCAGGCGCCTCACGTTGACCAATGGAAAATAATGCAGCAGCACTCGAGGTCACCCAACATAAATAACATTCTAAAGGACAACCAAAAAAAGGAACTAGTACTTTTTTGTTGTTCATAAAGCCACATCAATTGTGATTACCTGAATATGTGAATTGCGCAAAAACCCAAAGGATCAATGAATTTAAAACAAGACGATGACAGTAACAACAACAACAGCAGCAATAGGCTTACTATTAGGACCATGGTGACAAAAAAGGTTGGCATATAGTCCTCCTTATACCTATTTACTTAAACATTCGTCTTTTATACCTTCATAATTTCTCAGGCCTTGTCAATAAAAATCGATAATATTGTCGCCAAAATGTGTGTTATGGCCGTCTGTTGAATTTCTGTGAGATTTTTTTTGGTTTTTTTCTAAAACGTATTTCATTGATGAAAGTATTGTCTTTGGTGAGCCTAGATTGAATTGTATAAATAGTTTTATATGAAAATGTTCTATAAGCAGTTTTATTTTTTTTAATAATGAGCCTTTTTTACTTGCGGTGTTTTTATATTGACCTTATATGGAAAATTATGCAACCTAAATAAATACAAAGAAAAAAAGGATGAAGAAGTTAAATTAAAACAAGTAAGTAAACTCTAAAGTCGGGCGGAGCCGACAACTACTTCAAATTTGCTGGGAGCTATATAAAGGTTTGCATTTCCAGATACAACTACATTTAATGGAGACAATTTTTTGTACTTTTACAAAAACTCTAGAATTAAAATTTAAATCGGCTAACGCTCTGGGATGAAACACAATCTTAGTAAAAAACAAGTATAGTCGGGCGGGGACGACTATATTATACCCTTCACCCCTATGTAGGCCAAAATTTGTGTTACCATCTCAACTACTTCACATTTGCTGGAAGCTATATAAAGGAGACAATGTTTTTACTTCTACAAAATCTCTAGAATTAAAATTTAAATCGGCTAACGCTATCCAGTTAATTGGAGGAAACTTCCATTGAAAATGGGTCTAAAATGTGTAACAGTCTACCATATTTCCCCAACTCTGGTGTAGTATATATGGGAGCTATATACAATCTGAACCGATTTTGACTAAATTTGACATGTATAGTTAGAATAATAATTCTGCTATCTATGCGAAATTTCACGTAACTTTGACCCCCCTGGTCATATGAGTGCAAATCGGACGGAAGATATATATGGGAGCCATATCTAAATCTGAACCGATTTCAACCAAATTTGGCACAATTAAATTCAATCAAATTTACCAAGCATTGGTAGAATGTCAATAATACCCTCTGTGCAAAATTTCACGAAGATCGGTAGTAAACTTTGGCCTCTTTGGTCATATGAGTCTAAATCGGACGAAAGATATATATGGGAGCTTTATCTAAATCTGAACCGATTTGGCTGATATTTTGCAAGATTTTCGAGATTCATAAAATATTTGGATGTACAATATTTCAAGAAAATCGGTTAATAAACACGCTAACTATGACCAAATCGGGGATAAATATATATGGCAGCTATATCTAAATCTGAACCGATTTTTTCCAAAACCAATAGCGATTGTCTTTGTCCCAAGAAACGGCCCTATGCCAAATTTGAGGACGATCGGACTTAAATTGCGAGCCGTACTTTGTGCACAAAATTACATATACAGACAGACGGACAGACAGACAGACAGACGGACATCGCTAAATCGACTCAGAATTTAATTCTAAGCCGATCGGTATACTAAAAGATGGGCCTATGACCACTATTTCTTGGCGTTACATATAAATGCACAAACTTATTATACCCTGTACCACAGTAGTGGTGAAGGGTATAAATATGGGAAATATAAAGCTAGATCAATTTTGATGCAATTGTACAAAATAACATTTATGATTTATCGGGCGATATATATGTATTCGGGATATAAGACAATTTGAGTAATATTAACAATTTTTGCTTCACAGCAGTGGCGATTTTACAAGGACATTGGTTAAATCTCACCAAGATATGTGGTCAATTGTGGGTTTTTATATATTATTTGGGCAATTCAGGCGATATTTCCACAAGTCGGAGGTTTATTGAAAATTCGACCATTCTGTGACATTACAGTGTGTAGGATATGACCACGATATGGGGAAATCATCACAGAATTTTGTGTAACATGTGGGTATTTTGGCCATATTAGATCAAGATGACACACTTAAATAGCATATTAAATGTCTTCTATGTGGAAACTATCGAATCAATTGGAGGAAACTCCAATTGAAAATGGGTCTCAAATATGAAACATTTTGCCATATTTCCCCTACTCTGGCGTACATATATATGGGAGCTATATCTAAATATGAACCGATTTTGACCAAATTTGGCATGCATAGTTAGAATAATAATCCTGCTATCTCAGCAAAAAACATAAATGGGAGAATAATTTAGGCCTCTTGGTTTTTGAGGCCATATTAGTCGAAATCGGACGAAAGGTATATATGGGAGCTATATCTAAATCTGAACCGATTTCAACCAAATTTAGCACAACTAGCAATATTATTAAACGTACTCCTTGTGCAAAATTTGAAGCAAATCAGGACAAAACTCTGGCTTTTGAGACCATATGAGTGAAAATCGGACAAAAAATATATATGGGAGCTATATCTAAATCTGAACCGATTTCAACGAAATTTGGTACACTTAATGATTCTATTAAATGTACTCCTTGGGCAAACTTTGAAGCGAATCAGGGCAAAACTCTGGCTTTTGAGGCCATATAAGTTCACATCGGACGAAAGATATATATGGGAGCTATATCTAAATCTGAACCGATTTGGCTGATATTTTGCACATCTTACGAAAGCCCTAAAATATTTGCTGGCCGAAATTTTGAGAAAATACGTTGATAAATGCGTCAACTATGACCAGATAGGTGATAAATATATATGGCAGCTATATCTAAATCTGAACCGATTTTTCCCAAAATCAATAGCGATTGTCCTTGAGCCAATGTAAAACTCTGTGCCAAATTTGAGGACGATCGGACTTAAACTGCGAGCTGTACTTTGCACACAAAATTACATATACACACCCTCACAAAAAATCGCTTCTGTAACATATACTCCCAAACATATTTTGCTTCAAGCATATACATTTTTGGGTATTGCCCAAACATTTATATGTTTGATCTCTACCAATATATAATATGTTTGAAAGCATATTGGTCTAAACAATATATGTTTGGGTAGTCTAAGTTCCAAACATTTTGTATTTTTGCATCCAAATTCAATAATGTTGTCTTCCAAAAAAAAAACAATATGTTATTATGTGACCATATAATATGTTTGGAAGCATTTTGCACCCAAAAATTTTATATGCTTAAAAAAATTCTCCCAAACAATATTGTGCTCAAAATTTTATTTATTTATTTATATATTTACAATCATAATGAATTATGAAAATAAACAGGTAATATAGGTGCTAACAACATAGGTTTTCGACCTGAATGCTAAAAATTTTGTTTCTGCCCAATTGTATATTCCCCGACATCTTTCTCACTTCCACGAGATTTTTTAGTTCTTAGCACCTTTTTCAGTATGAATGCTCAAAATTTTGTTTCTGCCCAATTGTATATTCCCCGACATCTTTCTCACTTCCACGAGATTTTTTAGTTCTTAGCACCTTTTTCTGTAATACAAACATTGTAGAAGAAATTATTCAATTTTATGATTTTTTTTATTTTAATTTTACCTTTTGCCGGACGGGGATTCGAACAGCGGACCACACAGTTTGTAAGGATCAAAGAAGTAGCTGATCAATTGCCCAAGGAAAAAAATGTTAATTTTGTAATAACAAGCAACAACCACCAACTTAATTCAATATCGCTCCCTGTTAAATAGCGCTCCAAGCTACTAAACACATATATGTTTATAGGCTATTTCTAAATTAATATATGTTTGCATCCAAGCATATTATATTTACAAACATTTTATGTCCCAAACATAATATGTTCTAACATATTAACATATATGTCCCAAACATGTTATGCTAGTTTATGAACATTATATGCTTGCACTCAAAAATATTGTGTTTAAAAATTTGTGTTCCAAACATATAATGTTTATAGCCAAACATATGAAAAACAGTCTTTTTCATCCGTGCAGACAGACGGACGGACATCGCTAAATCGACTCAGAATTTAATTCTAAGACGATCGGTATACTAAACGATGGGTCCCAGACTTTTCCTTCTTGGCGTTACATACAAATGCACCAACTTATTATACCCTGTACCACAGTAGTGAAGAATTAAAGAGATAATCTGAACCGATTTGGCAGATATTTTGCAAGTTTTTCGAGACTCATAAAATATTCGGATGTACGGAATTGTACGGTTGATAAACACGCCAATTATAACCAGATCGGTGATAAATATATATGACAGCTATATCTAAATCTGAATCGATTCTTTCCAAAATCAATAGCGATTGTCTTTGTTCCAAAAAACGACCCTATGCCAAATGTGAGGACGATCGGACTTAAACTGCGACCTGTACTTTGCGCATAAAAATACATGAACAGACAGACAGACGGATGGACAGACAGACATACGGACATCGCTAAATCGACTCACAATTTAATTCTAAGACGATCGGTATACTAAACGATGGGTCTCTGACTTTTCCTTCATGACGTTACATGTGAAAGGTGAAATGTTTTGGAAAAACGAATGAGGAAAACGAGTCAGTGGGAACATAGCATAACTGGTTTCATTAACCTTCAATCTAGTTAAACTATTGATTGAGTTTTACAATAAATTGTTAATTGTAACAACTAATTGTTTAATAAAAACCGTTTTTTGCATTTTTCGACTCATTTTCTTAACTAATTTTGTGTTCTTAGTTTGATTAAAAAAAATGATTGTATCAATGAATGTTTTAATTAAAGAAGTAACTATTTTCAATCACTTTCTTAATGGACTTTGGATTTTTATCGTGATTATAAAATTGATTGTGTCAATTATTTTTTTATTACAAATTGAAAACCAGTTCAATCAATTTTATACCCTAAAACCACATAGTGGACAGGGTATAATAATTTTAATCTGTCAACAAATGTGTTACCAGAAATATTAATTTTAGATCCGATTGACTCAGAATCACCAAATGTAGTATATGATAACCAAATGTATGAACCTGTATTCTGAGATTGAGTTTGTGTCCTTTTCAGAATTCATACCAGTATGATGACATAGGCTCTGCCATCACAGATGGAATTTATTATTTTGGGTTATAAGATATTGACATATTTGTTATCTCTTTGTAAACTATCGGCCGTATGTTTTGAAAAAATTATCCGTATTTTTGATTTGGTCAAAATGAAGTTTTATTTTTTATTGTTGGGTTATCAATGAGTTATGCGTTTTTTTTTTGCTGTCCCTTTTCGTTTTGTTTTACCTAAATATCGTAAAATTACCTACACAAGATGAGTTGGTGAAGAAGAAGTTATCAATTTGCGATTGGTTGACCTTTTTCCCCTAGGCCGGCTGGCTCTCGTGAATCTTATGAGTCTCTTGTAAAGTTGTACCATCATTAAATGAACATATATAAAAAATACAATTTTATGATTTAAAGAGTCTCCATGCACTTTCCAAGGATTTTCAAAGATTTTGATTTCTGTTTGCTGTCGCAGGGAAATAAATCAATTGTCATTCATTCACCTCAAATTTTAATGAAGTCCAAATGGTTTGATGGACGACACAAGTCGACATCGATATTCTCGCATTATCTATTTTTAATTTTATTAGCTTTTTTCGGGGTTATTTATTAACTGGCGATATTTTAAATTTGATGACAGAGTAGTATATTCGATTACCATTAGCATTAAGAAATTTATGATATTTAAAGATTATCAAGGGCTATTAACTGAAATATATCATCTATGTATAATGAAGGTTTTGTTGTTTGATTTGAATAAGATGGTTGATAGTTTCAACGTTTTCTTGATTTAAAAAGGTGGTTGAAGAATTAAAGAGATTTGTCTATGAATATTATGGTATGTTTCGGTATGTGCCAGCTAAAAATCTAAAAGATCTACAAAAAATACAGGTCAAACTTTATATGATTTCCATGGAATTTCTTAAATTGAAGAGTGGGTTTTTTCATAATTTAAATATCGGATTAAAATTTAAAATTATACCAACTAGTTATTTAATTCAAAATGCATCTTCTTGCTTCTCAAAATGTAAAACTAGAAGATCACATTATATAGCAATTTCACTTCAAATTGAACCTTTTTTCAAATCATAAGAAGTGAAACCTTTTCTATTTATATGTGCAAAACCTAGATCATTTTTTTGTAGTTTTGACTTAAAATGACTGTAAAACAAGTACATACAGTAGTAAATTCGGCCGGGCCGAATCTTAAATACCCACCACCATGAATCAAATATAACAATTTACTTTGAAAACTCTTCGCCGTAGCGGGTTACTTGATAATATATAGAATTTCAGGCGATTTAATGACAGATATTCTCCCAAGCAGATCAGTGCAACCAGTATGCTTCCCAAAGATAAATTTTAAGATTCTACCTATGAAGACTACATCAGATTCCGGATTTATAAGAAACAATTTTTTTGGAGTTTTAGAGAAATCATAAACATATCGTGTAAAGGATGAAATAAAGGGCGATACGGTCAAAATTTGGTCAATATAAACTTGTCGTATTTCTTTCAATTTTGCATTTAAAAAACCTGAACACCCCTCATTTTGAAGGTGTGTGTGTAAAATGTTGCTCCTATCTTAATTTTGGAATTTACTCTTCAGTTGTCAAAATGCCGTCCAAGCAAGAAGAGCAGCGTATCAAAATTTTGCTCGTGCATCGCGAAAATCCGAGCTACTCGCACGCAAAGCTGGCAAAATCGCTAAAAGTTGCCAAATCAACCGTTACAAATGTAATTAAAGTGTTTGTGGAACGTTTGTCGACAGCTAGGAAGTCTGGATCGGGGGGAAATCGAAAACCGGAAGTCGCTAAGACGACAAAGAGAGTTGCCGGTAGTTTCAAGCGAAACCCTAACCTCTCTCTCTCCGAGATGCCGCAAATAAGCTGGGTGTATCGTCTACAACCGTGCATCGAGCCAAAAAACGAGCCGGAATATCGACTTACAAGAAGGTAGTGACTCCAAATCGCGATGATAAACAAAATACGACGGCCAAAGCGCGATCCCGGAGGCTGTACACGACGATGCTGACGAAGTTTGACTGCGTGGTAATGGACGACGAAACCTACGTCAAAGCCGACTACAAGCAGCTTCCGGGACAGGAGTTTTATACGGCAAAAGGACGGGGAAAGGTAGCAGATATTTTCAAGCACATAAAACTGTCAAAGTTCGCAAAGAAATATCTGGTTTGGCAAGCCATCTGTACCTGTGGCTTGAAAAGCAGCATTTTCATAGCTTCCGGGACTGTCAACCAAGAAATTTACGTGAAAGAGTGTTTGAATAAACGTCTGCTGCCTTTCCTGAAGAAACACGGTTGTTCCGTACTGTTTTGGCCGGATTTGGCATCTTGCCATTACGGTAAAAAGGCCATGGAGTGGTACGCCGCCAACAACGTGCCGGTGGTTCCCAAGGACAAGAACCCTCCCAACACGCCAGAGCTCCGCCCAATTGAGAAATACTGGGCTATTGTCAAGCGGATTCAAAGAAGACCAAAAAACTGCTAAGGACGAGCAGCAGTTCAAGGCAAACTGGCTTTCTGCGGCGAAGAAGGTGGACAGGGTGGTTGTACAAAATCTGATGGCAGGTGTCAAGCGTGAGGCCCGGCAATTCGGATTTGGAAAAGCGAAAGCCTAACTGAATATTTTTCCTGAATTTTATTTTACACGCGTTTTCCCTTGACCAAATTTTGACCGTATCACCCTTTAAGCCTTGATTTGAAATATTAAATCTGTAGATTTTTACCGCCACTATTTAAATGATTACGAGGCGTAAAATCTGGAAATTTTACTTTCAGTTTCCAACAATTTTCATGATCAGTGCGTCTGCTATACCCTCAAAAAGTGAAATCGGTCTATATCGATGCCTTACATAATGGACCGGTAAAAATAATGCGAAACAGATTTTTGAGGGTCTAAAATACCCATATATTTACATTTTCAGGCAAATCGGATAAAATCTACGGTTTCTAGAAGCCCAAGGATATAAATCGGTAGATCGGTTTATATGAGGGCTATACTAGAACATGGCTCGATACACATCATATTTGGCTGACATATTTGTGGTCCTAAAACACCTAGGTTTCCAATTTCAGGCAAAGTGGATAAAAACTACAGATTCTAGCAGCCCAAGAAATAAATTCAGGAGGTAGGTCTATATGGGGGCTATACCAAAACATAGACTAATTCTCACCATTTTCGACACACCTCTTAAAGGTCCTCAAATACCTTTCGAATTTAAATTTCAGACAAATTGGGTAAAAACTACGAATTCTACAAGCCCAAGAAGTAAACTCGGGAGATCAGTCTATATGGGGGTTATACCAAAGCATGGACCGATACGGACCATTTTCGACACACCTCTTTATGGTCCTAAAATACCTCTAGATTTCTAGTTTCTGGCAAATTGGATAAAAAATACGGATTCCAGAAGCCCAAGAAGTAAAATCGGGAGATCGGTCTATATGGGGGCTACACCAAAATATGGACCGATATAGCCCATATTCGAACTTGACCTGCCTGTAAACAAAAAACAGACAGACAGATGTGCATGCTTATATCGTCTTAAAATATCGCCCTGATCAAGAATATATAAATACTTTATATAGTCGGAAATCGATATTTCGGTGTGTTACAAATGGAATGACAAACTTATTATACCCCGTCACCATTCTATGGTGGTGGGTATAAATATATCCAACCAACCAAATGCAAAAAGAAACATTAAATGTTACAAATTTCTACCAAAACTCCTTGCGATGTTTTTAGGAAATAATTATGAATGTTAGAATTGGAGATAGTCCATTTACTCAGGAGACGAGATAGACATATGGTGTCTTTGGCAATATTGCTCAGGGTCGGCCCCTGAGTCGATCTAGCCATGTCCGTCCGTCCGCCTGTCTGTGAACACATTTTTGTGATCAACGTCTAGGTCGCAATTTTAGTCCAATCGACTTCAAATTGGGCACAGGTATGTGTTTTGGCTCAGAATAGAGTCCTATTGATTTTGAAAGAATTTGGTTCAGTTTTAGATATTGCTCCCATATATATCTTTCCTGCATTTTCACTGATATGTATGTATTTGGGACAAAAACCTTTATATGCATATAGCACCCAACACATTTGACGGGTTTGCTATGGTAGTGGTGAATGTGAATATAGTCGAATTTTTGAAGATTTTCATAATTTTTCATGATTTTAAAACATAAATGTTTTGAAGTGTCATTGGTACTATGTACATATCATTATTTGTAGAAAACGCCAGTTTTATACACTCTTAAAACTGTCTGCCAATGAGTGCTAATGAACAAATTGTTAATAATTTTTAAACAACCCTCAGGATCGAAAATTGAAATTTTTAGGTTTTGGTTGGGAACAGTAGAAAGTAAGTCATTTTAAAATATGAAATAAGTTCTTTGTGAGCGTAGATTCGAGTGTATTTTAAAACTTTCTGCAAGCTATATTTGAAAAATGGCATGTTCGTGGAATGTAAGAGAAAAAGTCCTGACAGAAAAAAACACACAAATTCAAAAACAGTTTTTGCTTTAAAATGTCTTTATGTCAAACAACCGAAAGAAAATGGCAGCGGCAAAAGCGAGAAATGCGTCTTCTCGCACGGACCTTTTAGTATCGACTACTGTATAAATATTGAAGCTGTAATTTTTAATTTTACTAAGCTTGGCTATGACATTTTTCTACAATTGTGAAATACAAACAAAAAAAATATATATAAATAATTTATTGGGGAGTTTTGAGGTATTTTATTTAATTTGGTAATTTTTGGGCGTCCTAATTTGAGAATAAGAACCAGAAAAATACTGGCGACACTGCCATATGATCTATTAGAGCTAGAATTAGCTTATTCCATAATTGCTTTCACTTTGCCCGACTCTCTTTCAATATTCAAGAACCTAACTTGGATGATTTTTGCAAACCGGTAGGAGAGATAAAGGCGTTTTGTCTCTCTGATCGTGATACTCGATTACATGTCTATTCTATCCAAAGTTCTGCTTGCGGCCCTCTACTAGCACATTCAATTTTTCAATGCCGTATGGGTGTTTTTTCCGAAAAAAGTATCCAGAAAGTAGTATTGAACCCCTGGAAAATAAAAATTTTGACCCCAGACAATGGACATTCCAACAAGACTTAGCATCGTCGTACTTAGCACGCGTTAACGAAGAAGGAAGTTCCAAGCTTCATTTCTACCTTCAATGGCCACCAAAATCTCGGGATATCAATTTTTTGAAATTTTGCGCCTTGTTACGGCGCTTACGTTAGAATAAGCAAAAATAACGGAGAGAGCTCAGGTATTTTCCTCTAAGTAAGTGCAAGTTTGTGGGTCTGTAGGGCAAAGTTTTAATAAAGAGCGACCAGTATTTTGAACCTAGATGGTTTTGGACGGATCTTTGTTTTCTTTTCTTAATTTAAATTCTACGCTCTTTTGCAGAAAAATTACATACACATGTGCTTTAGAATAAAAGTTTTAGACACCACAATTTGGAATTTAAAAATAACGAATTTTGGCCAATTTTTTCTAAGCATGTCCGTCCGTCTGTTGAAATCACGCTAACTTCCGAACGAAACAAGCTATCGACTTGAAACTTGGCACAAGTAGTTGTTATTGATGTAGGTCGGATGGTATTGCAAATGGGCCATATCGGTCCACTTTTACGTATAGCCCCATATAAACTGACGCTCAGATTTGCAAAATTCATCCGATTCGGTTGAAATTTGTTACGTGGTGTTAGCATATGGTATCTGACAACCATACAGGAATTGGTCCATATCGGTCCATAATTATATGTAGCCCCCATATAAACCAATCCCCAGATTTGACCTCCGGAACCCCTTGGAAGAGCAAAATTAACCCGATCCGGTTGAAATTTGTTACGTGATGTAAGTATATGGTCTCTGACAACCATGCAAAAATTGGTCCATATCGGTCCATAATCATATATAGCCCCCATATAAACCGATCCCCAGGTTTGACTTCCGGAGATATGGGAGGAGCAAAATTCATCCGACCCGGTTGAAATTTGATACTTGGTGAATTTTGGTACTTTGCGCTAATATATGGCCGCTAACAACCATGCCAAAATTGGTCCATGTCCCCAAAAATAAACTACCAAAATTTTATTACTATTGAAAATTTTGTCAATATTTTATTACTATAGAAAATTTTGTCAAAACTTTATTACTATAGAAAATTTTGTCAATATTTATTACTATAAAAAATTTTGCCAAATTGAATTATTTACGTATGTAATCGGCCTTTTTTGTTTAATATATACCCCGTATGGACTAACTTACAATTGAGAACACGGTGTTAAGAAGTTTAAAGATACCTTGCCATCGGTAGTTTTGAATATAACTACAAAATCCATTTGTTATTGCTTAGTAGAGGTTTTTTTATTTAATTTTTAATGTTGTTTACAGACGAGTTCCCTTAAAGTATATGACCATATAACCCTCATTTGTTTACCGATCTATTCAAAATTGCCACAACAAAATTCTCAATTATCTAAAACATAAATAGATTATAGAAAGACGGACAGACATCGTCAGTGCATTTTAACCCCACCATATGGTGGAAAGTATAAAAAACCAATTTGAACTAAACGCCGCATGCCTCTATATAGTCCTGCAAGAACACCAAATTCTAAAATTCACACAAATAGCCCAGATTTTGGTGCTTTTCCCCCCCAAAAAAAAAAGCCGGATATAATCCTTTTTCGAAAATGATAAACTAGGAAAAAGATATCGAAAAATTGATTAATGATCTACACTGAAAACAATATTGTCGTGAGGTCACAGATTTCATGTCTTTAAAATACGAATACAAATTTTGCTTAGCATAGAAGACGCATTTCTCTAAAATAGAGTTATTTTCCTTCTCCAAAAGTCGATAAACTTTTCATTGAAGTCGTATTGTCCTTATAATTAAGTGATTTGACTTAAAAATGGGTATCTTAACATGAAAGAAAAAATTTATAGGCTAAGGTCAACTTGACTTTAATAATTCAGAAAAAATCTTTAAATTTAATGAAATTGTTTTTAAATTTGTTGTCTTTTTGCATCTTGACTACAAAGCAAAAAATCGTTCAAATATAGGACATGTTTTTCAAAACTTTATTTTAAAGAAGTTTTTTACTTCAAACATAGCATAATTTCTACTGGAAGTCGAGTCTTAATTTGGAAAATAAAGTTGCCGTTGACTCGTTTTTAAAGGACTTTGATAGCATATGAAGAAAAAAGCTGAGAAAGCGAAAAATTAAAATTTGGTTCCTAGAAGCAAGTACACAAAACCTAAATTTAAAAGAGAATTGTGTCTTAAAAGTACCCTTACTTGTATTCTCCGCTTCTTTGGCTCGGAATCAATACCAAATTTTTTAAAGTAAAGACAAAATCTTTGGAACCGAGTATGCTTTTTTTCAGTGTAAAAACAAATGTGATAATCGATTTAACCGTTTCTTGATTTTCACTACCAAAAATCGATTTTTTGGAGTTTTCGGTTTCATTCGTGACATTCAATTCAATTTGAATATTGGAATTTTGATTGGTAAAAAGAGCAAAAATCGTGTTTTCTTTTCTATAAGTCTATAATCGATTATGGGATTGCGCTATTGATCCCTATACCAAACCTGACGTCCACGTATGCGGACAAAGATTCACTTGTATACCAATTTTATCTAAATTTAGAACATATGTACTTTTTATTGTGTAAAATCCTTTGTTACGGGATGCCTTACTTCAAACCCCTCTCCGGTATAAATATGGCAAAAAGTTGACCTATTAGAATATTACCATACCTCAACTGAGTTCCGCCAATTATGTTAATTTATAATGAGATGTGGAATGTTTTCGGTTTCATTGACGAAAAACCAGCCCTCCAGAATATCTCGTCTTTGAGACACAGTCCGCAAGGGTACAAAAATTCCCAATGAAGAGTACATTAGAAAGAATGACAAATATTTTTGACGAATTTATTTATTATGGAGATGAATGGCGCCAAACTACCAAAAAATTCCAACAGAAGAGCTATTCAACTTATTTTCTTCTAAGCGGAGGAGTTCCAAATGGACAAAATCAGCACATGCATTGAGTGGCGCTTAGACATTTGTGTCCTTTTATGGGACAAATTTGACAGAATACAAAAAAAAAAACATATACTGTGCATCAAATCAAAAGTGCTTTAATAAGTTATGCATTTTGGTCAGAATCACTACGAGGCAACCATTCAGGGGAGTTTTTGTTGGCTGCTAGAACGACTGGCGGAATGATGACAATACCTCAATGTTGCTGCTGCTGCTACTGATGATGATGACATGTTGGCGTTTTTATCATGTGCTGTCTTTAATATGATTTTTGTCTCCACTTTTTTCTGGCAAGTTGGCGTCCTGTTTTTGAGAACTATGTTAAAGAGCATATTCCAAATGCCAAAAAATGAATTTTGAAATATTTGCTTTTTGTGCATCATGACCAGAAGTACCCAGGAAGCTTCTGTTCGAAATATTTCCAGGTCAGAGGCGTAGTAATAGTTGGTACAAACATACAACTCCCATGTTTTTTTTTTAATTTGTTCTATACTGAAGGTACTGAAGGTGAGAAAAATGACTACCCTACGGGAAATTAGCGCAATTTGCCACTAATGGACCCATTACAGGACTGGTACTAGTGCTCCAGCTTATCAACATTTTTAATTGTCATATAATTTATTGATTTTTATACTCACTTGATATTAAAATCTTTTTGAATCCACACTTTTACTACAATACAACTATCAGAATTATTTATTGTTCAACATAATCCTTTCTGTGCGATACGGATGGAAACAGGATCCTAGGTTAGGTTAGGTGGCAGCCCGATGTATCAGGCTCACTTAGACTATTCAGTCTATTGTGATAAACAGGATCCTAAAAGTTTGTCCCAGACTCTCTCATGAGCAGTTGTCTATGGGGTAGTCCTACTAAGTTGTTTCAGGACGTGGCTTTTGGGTTGACTCCAAGTCGTATCCTAAAGTGTAAATTTTCCCAGCCAATGACAAATCCATGTTAAAGTGACCGGTCCATTCCATACGCTTGGACCATAACTGTGACTGGTCCATACACACCAGGGACTAACCCTATACCGATCCTGGGGTTGATCCATTTCCCGTAGGGTACTAACAACACAGTTTCACTAAGTAAATGAAGAGATTTTAGTCAAAAGTTCCTCAGAAAAGAAAAGAAAAAAAATCTTTTAGAAAACTTATAGTCGGATATCTACAATCAGTCATTCACTTTTCCTGTCAATGTTCTATAAATTGTTAATTTTATTACAATTTATTTTTTTTTAATAAAATCAGTATTTAAAACTCATTTTCACAAATTTTTATAATTTCGGTTTTAAACGGTTTTGAGCAAAATAAAAAACCGAAAACCGAAAATTTGGGATACTCGGATAAACCAAAAACCGTCTTTTCAAAAAAACCGGTTATTTGGACACCCTAATCGTATCTGAGGAATTAATGCGAAATCAACGCACCCGATTTAGCCCAATTACAGGGAGACCGATATGCAATACAACAAAGTGAATCGCTATATTTTTATACCTTCTACCATAGAAGGTGGTATATTAACTTTGTCACTCCGTTCGTAACACTTCGAAATATTGCTCTCAGGCCATAAGGACAAATTTCTTTAAAAATAAAGAAATTTTACTTAGAAGAAAGTTCTTAATCATTGATACAAAAACATAAAACCTTGAAATTTTAGAATCAGTTTAGATTTGCTTGTGTTGGCTACCTTTGACATGAATTATGTACTGAAGAAAATATTGATCTAATATCAAATATTACACAACCCAAGTAAGAGGACATGCTAATTTCACAATATTAAGGACACATCTCTTTAAAATATATTTTAGATAAGAAGATTCATAATTTTTGTTTTAAAATCGTTTTCTTCAAATTTAGGGCCGAATCTTGATATTTGCGCTCCTATGTTAAAGTCGTATGTCTTTGAAGTACGGCCATTTTTCATTAAAATAAAGATTTTTTTGATTTAAAGAAATTATAGAAATTTTGATTTAATGAAATAGTTAACTGACATATAATCTTTAATTTTGAAGTATCTGTTATAATAGGGCTGTTTTCGTTTAGCACTGAATATAACATTTGTATGGGCTATCTAGGACATCGTTGCGCTGGTGTTCTATCCAGAACATCTCATCAGTGCAAGTCACGCCGATATTGCCGGATTGTATTTTGATAAAGTAACGCTTCTTCGATTCACAATAGCAATTTCTTGTGACCAATTTATCGAAAAACATGAAATTCAAAGTGGAACAGTGTCATAAATAATCGCAGCAGTAAACATTTATTACTAATTGGAGCATTTCATACATTAACAAGTATATACGGCCGTAAGTTCGGCCAGGCCGAATCTTATGTACCCTCCACCATGGATTGCGTAGAAACTTCTGCGAAAAACTGTCATCCACACTCGAATTACTTGCGTTGTGGTAATACTTACCGATGGCAATGTATCTTAACACTTCTTAACATCGTTTTCTAAATTGTGAGTTAGTCCATACATGGTATATATTAGACAAAAAAGGTATATATAGGGAAGTCTACAAATAATTACGAATCGATATGGAATTTTGCGTGGTACGTGGAGAGCCAGAATTGAAATATGGGGGCTACAATTGTGAACTTGATATGGACCAATTTTTGTGTGATTGTGATCTCCTCGGAAGTTTGCGAGCAACCTAAATTTTATGGCCATGAACGATGAACTCAACTCCTTAGTCCTTTAATTAGAATTATAACTGGGCCTAACACACTTGGTAAACATATGGTAAGAACAGACTTTAAAGATGACGAGATTTGCAGATGGTGTCTGAACCCTGAATTAAGAAGAAGAAGAAAAAAAGTTACTGAGCTCCTCTACAACCTAACCTTACCATCCGTTTTCACGAAATCTTCAGCTCACGAGCGAATTTTCTACCACTGTAACGTGAATTCCGCTCCAATCTTTTTGGAAAAATTTGTGGTGTTGTAAACGATATACAAAAGATTTATTCACATTTAAATGCTTGAGGGCTCTTGAGGCCACTTGTGGTTTTCCAGCCAAGTATATAACGATCACTATCAAACTATCAGGTTTGAATGTCATCTATGATAACTTATGTATGCAATAGATGAAAAGTCTTTTATAAGCTTGTAAACAATAAAATGAAATATCACTGGAATAAATCTGTTAGCTGTCAGACGAGCGGTTTAGAAATGATTGAAACCTGAAGTTAGTTGCAATACATATCTGTCACTCTGTAAATTATCGATTCGAATTTGAAAATAACGACAGCGATATTGTTTTTTTTACAGAAAGACGATTAGTCGAAACTCGTTGACGCAGAAAAAAGTTCACCAAAATATTTTCAGTTAAAATTTTAATTGAATTTTCACATATATTCAATCAAAAATTTAATTGATTCAACATATTTTTTAATTGAATTAAAAGTCACAAGCAGTTTTAATATCAAATAATTTCTTAATTAACTTTGGTGATTGATACGATCATTTCTGTGTTTGAAGATATTTCAATTAAAAACAAGTATATACGGCCGCAAGTTCGGCCAGGCCGAATCTTATGTACCCTCCACCATGGATTGCGTAGAAACTTCTACGAAAGACTGTCATCCACAATCGAATTACTTGGGTTGTGGTCTCTTAAAACTTCTTATTCCTGCATGGTTGTTGGATACCATATACTAACATCACGTACCAAATTTCAACCGAATGCGAAGAATTTTGCTCTTCCAAGGGGCTCTGGAGGTCAAATCTGGGGATCGGTTTATATGGGGCCTATATATAATTATGGACCGATATCGACCAATTTTTGCATGGTTGTTGGAGACCATATACTGACACCATGTACCAAATTTCAGCCGGATCGGATGAAATTTGCTTCTCTTAGGGGCCTCGCAAGCCAAATCGGGGGATCGGTTTATATGGGGGCTATATATAATTATGGACCGATGTGGACCAATTTTTGCATGGTTGTTAGAGACCATATACAAACACCATGTACCAAATTTCAGCCGGATCGGATGAAATTTGCTTCTCTTAGAGGCCTCGCAAGCCAAATCGGGGGATCGGTTTATATGGGGGCTATATATAATTATGGACCGATGTGGACCAATTTTTGCATGGTTGTTAGAGACCATATACTGACACCATGTACCAAATTTCAGCCGGATCGGATGAAATTTGCTTCTCTTAGGGGCCTCGCAAGCCAAATCGGGGGATCGGTTTATATGGGGGCTATATATAATTATGGACCGATGTGGACCAATTTTTGCATGGTTGTTAGAGACCATATACTAACACCATGTACCAAATTTCAGCCGGATCGGATGAAATTTGCTTCTCTTAGAGGCCTCGCAAGCCAAATTTTGGGGTCCGTTTATATGGGGGCTATACGTAAAAGTGGACCGATATTGCCCATTTGCAATACCATCCGACCTACATCAATAACAACTACTTGTGGCAAGTTTCAAGTCGATAGCTTGTTTCGTTCGGAAGTTAGCGTGATTTCAACAGACGGACGGACGGACGGACGGACAGATCGACTCAGAATTTCACCACGACCCAGAATATATATACTTTATGGGGTCTTAGAGCAATATTTCGATGTGTTACAAACGGAATGACAAAGTTAATATACCCCCCATCCTATGGTGGTGGGTATAATTAATTGTATCAATTAATTTCGTGATTGAATCCACAAATCATTTTTATACCCACCACCATAGAATGGGGACGGGGGTATAATAAGTTTGTCATTCCGTTTGTAACACATCGAAATATCGATTCCCGACTATATAAAGTATATATATTCTTGATCAGGGAAAAATTCTAAGACGATATAGCCATGTCCGTCTGTCTGTCTGTCTGTCTGTTGTAATCACGCTACAGTCTTCAATAATAAAGCAATCGTACTGAAATTTCGCACAAACTCGTTTTTTGTCTGCAGGCAGGTCAAGTTCGAAGATGGGCTATATCGGTCCAAGTTTTGATATAGTCCCCATATAAACCGACCTCCCGATTTGGGGTCTCGGGCTTATAAAAACCTTAGTTTCTATCCAATTTGCCTGAAATTAGAAATCTAGAGGTATTTTATGACCATAAAGAGGTGTGCCAAAAATGGTGAGTATCGGTCCATGTTTTGGTATAGCCCGTATATAGATCGATCTCCCAATTATATTTCCAGGGCTTCTAGAATCGATAGTTTCTATCCAATTTGCCTGAAGTTGGAAATCTAGAGGTATTTTAGCACCATAAAGAGGTGTGCAAAAAATGGTGACTATCGGTTGATGTTTAGGTATAGCCCCATATAGACCGATTTCCCGATTTTACTTCTTGGGCTTCTAGAATCCGTAGTTATTATCCAATTTGGTTGAAATTTGAAATCTAGAGGTATTTTAGGACAATAAAGAGGTGTGCCGAAAATGGCGTTTATTGGTCCATGTTTTGGTTTATCTCCCAAACAGACCGATCTCCCGACTTTACTTCTTGTCTTTTAGAAACCATAGTTT
The DNA here is from genome assembly GCF_050003625.1 of Haematobia irritans. Taxonomy (NCBI): domain Eukaryota; kingdom Metazoa; phylum Arthropoda; class Insecta; order Diptera; family Muscidae; genus Haematobia; species Haematobia irritans. Next base: position 132,570,262 of record NC_134398.1, on the reverse strand, counting down.
TTATCAAATTTGCATGAAATTTTAAATCTAGAAGTATTTTAAGAACATAAAGAGGTGTGCCGAAAATGGTGAATATCGGTCCATGTGCACTGATAGTGAAAATTGCTTGAAACTGAATTATAGTTTCCAGATTTTACTTCTGGTAATCATTTAAATAATGGGGGTAAAAATCTACAGATGTTAGATTTTAAATCAAGGCGTTATTTCATTTTCATTTTCTTGCACACTTGCACACGATGTTTATGATTCCTCTAAAACTCAAACAAATATGGTTCTTATAAATCCAGAATATTATATAGTCATCATAGGTAAAATTTTTGAATTTATCTTCTTTTGAACTGATTTGCTTGTCACCAAATCCCCCTGAAATTTTCACAGGAAACTATAATATTTGATTCATGGTGGTGGGTATTTAAGATTCGGCCCGGCCGAACTTACGGCTTTATATACTTGTTTTGTGTTAAGGTAGATCAAGTTGTATTTTATATCCTCCTAAATTTCTAAATTTCGCATCGAAATTTCCTGTTGCGCTCCTGGTCACATATTCCCTTTAGATGAGGAGTGCTTTACATTAAAAACATTTTCGATGGTCTGAGTGGCGCATATCAATTGTCAAAATGTCATATGCTTGTCGCTTTTTGCTTTAGAAAAAGATGACGAACAGAACCTGCTGTTGATATTTTGACAAACTTCTTGCGATTCAATGATGAATTACCAAATTTCGTAGTATTAGCTGAAATTTTAATTACACTCAAAGTAGTGACAGAGCGTGGATAAAAAAAGAATCCTTTTAGGCCGGGGATCATAAAAAGGGAAAATATTTTTGCCTTTGACTAACCGGGGGGCTCCAGGTTGGCGACATTATTTTTACTACACAAATCAATGGATGGATGGAGCAGACGGACATTGGTCCAGCAATGAGCATGGATCGTCATAAACTTTTGTTTGTAAGTCATAAAATATGATGAGCTGCCAATTCGGCATTTAAGAGGTTGGGTTTTTTTTGAGAATCGCTTTTAGTTTTAACTTGTCTTTGGATTTTCTTTATTTTTTGCAAAACATTTTAATATCAGTCATTCATGAGAGAGAGGCTTTTGTTAGTCCTCTGATCAGATCCTTAAAGGAATCTTCATCCAATGATCATTATCATCATAATCATATTGCAAATGTTCTTGGGGTAAAATTGTGCTTGCTACTGCTGCTGCTTCTGATGTTGGTGGCATTTGCTGTTTTAAAACCAAATGGCGTTTTTCAGTGAAGCATTTTGGCCTGCTCCAAAGGAGCATATTATGTTGGCATTTAATCGTGTGTACTTTTTGGTATTTGACTGCGGGAACTTCATAAAATTTTTAATTGATTGATTTATTTCTGGGAAGTTGTTTTTTCAACCCGACCCATTCAATCGATTGCCCGTTTCGCTCTTGGGATGTTTTTGTGTAGTTTTTATGAGTTTTCCTAAGAACCCTTGCTGTGGTACGATGGTACCAGAATCAAGAAAGAACATTTTTATGATTTTTATAGGGAGTTTCAATTTTTACATGAATGCCATCTACCTCGTTTTTCGATTTCATCAAAAAATGTATTCACATGTGTGTGGCAAATTTTTGTTTTGTGATTTGAGTTTTATTCAGACAGCCGTGGCATAGTGATAATAATAATAATGGTAATGGTAATGGAGTTCTAGGTGGTCACTAAAAATATTTTTGGAATCGCTGGACTTTTCTTCTTTTAATTTATGTTGTAGTTTTTTCTTTTTCTTGTTTTGGGTGTCCAAATATATGACAATTCAATTCAATCAATTTTATTTTGTGTCTGAAGTTACTGCTGATGTGGAGATACAAAATGGTCAGACCGAATATTGCTAAGGAAATTAATTCAAAATTTTCGTGAATGAATAATGTATTAAGGACTGAATAAAATAGTATAATTGATTTTAAGGATATTGATTTTAAACTACGCGAAAAAAATCCAATCCGAAATTGGATATGATCATCGCAGCCAAATTGTCCCAAATATTATCTTTTCTGTGATTGTGAATGAAGGTTTTTATTACGTGAGAATAAACAATGCGAATTTCAAAACAATCGGATAAAAATATTCATGATCTGCTATCACCACACCATCTATCACACGGGATATTATATCGAAACCTAGAATAATGTAGACTCAAATATTAATTGTAGTTCTAGAATTTAGACACCAAATCGGAGGGCCGGTTTATAAGGGGGCTATATTAAAACTGTACTGATACTCAATATATTCGGCACACTTCTTTATGGTCTAGATTTCCAATTTCAGGCAAATTGGATAAAAACTACGGATTCTAGAAGCCCAAGAATTAAATCTGGGGGTTATATCGAAACATGGTCCGATAATCACCATTTTCGGCACATCTCTTCATTTACCTAGAATACCTCTAGATTTCCAATTTCAGGCAAATTGGGTAAAAACTACGGATTCTAGAAGCCTAAGAAGTAAAATCGGGCTATATCAAAACATGGACCGATAGGTAGCGTGATTACAACAGACAGGCAGACGGACATCGCTAAATCGACTCAGAATTTAATTCTAAGCCTATCGGTATACTAAAAGATGGATCTATGACAATTATTTCTTGGCGTTACATACAAATGCACAAACTTATTATACCCTGTACCACAGTAGTGGTGAAGGGTATAAAAATTGGAGATAAAAATTGCAAGAATGTCTTTAGTGCCATTTGAAGTTCAAGATGGGCGCATTTTTGGTAAAATTTAAACTCAAACGCAGTGGCGAGCAAGTCCCTTTGTCTTATTAACAAGTATATACAGCACTAAGTTCGGCCGGGACGAATCTTAAATACCCACCACCATGAACCAAATATTAGGGTTTCCTTTCAGGAGGGCTTGAGGACTTGAGGACACTTCCCGAAGATAAATTTAAAGATTTCACCTATGAGGACTATATCAGATTCTGGATTTATAAGAACCATTTTTGTTTGAGTTTTAGAGGAATCATTAACATCTCTTGTAAGTGTACAAGAAAATTATGAAATAACGTCTTGATTTAAAATCTCAAATCTGTAGAAGTAAAATCTGAAAATTTTACATTGAGTTTCAAGCAATTTTCATAATCAGTGCGCCTTCTATACCCTCAAGAAGTAAAGTCGGTCTATATGGAGGCATTACCAAATGGACCGATAAAAACTTAATCCGATACACGTTTTTGTGAGCCTAAAATACCAGAATATTTACAATTTCAGGCAAATCAGATAAAAACTACGGTTTCTAGAAACCCAAGGAGTTAAATCGGGAGATCGTTCTTATGGGGGCTATACTAAAATATGGACCGATACTCGCCGTTTTCGGCACACATCTTTATGACCCGAAAATAACTCTAGATTTCCAATTTCAGGCAAATAGAATAAAAACTTCGGATTATAGAAGCCCAAGAAGTAAAATCGGGAAATCGGTCTATATGGGGGCTTTACCAAAATATGGACCGATACTCACCATTTTCGACACACCTCCTTATGGTCCTAAAATACCTCTAAATTTCCAATTTCAGACAAATTGGGAGGTCGTTTTATATTGGGACCATACAAAAACATGGCACACGTATTTGTGGTCCTTTAGATTTCCAATTTCAGGTAAATTGGATAAAAACTTCGGTTTCTATAAGCCCAGGAAGTAAAATCGGGAGATCGGTCTATATGGGGGCTATACCAAAACATGGACCGATACTCACCATTTTCGGCACATAATATACCTCTAGGTTTCAAATTTCAGCCGAATTAGATAAAAACTTCGATTTCTATAAACCCAAGACCCCAAATCGGGAGGTCGGTTTATATGGGGACTATATCAAAACCTGGACCGATATAGCCCATCTTCGAACTTGACCTGCCTGCAGACAAAAGACGAGTTTGTGCAAAATTTCAGCACGATTGCTTCATTATTGAAGACTGTAGCGTGATTACAACAGACAGACAGACGGACAGACGGACATCGTTATATCGTCTTAGAATTTCTCCCTGATCAAGAATATATATACTTTATATATTCGGAAATCGATATTTCGATGTATTACAAACGGAATGACAAACTTATTATACCCCCGTCACCATTCTATGGTGGTGGGTATAAAAATATTAAAATTTTAGTTTCCCTGAGGACGGACAACGATGGTGTTCGCAATATTGGAAAGAATTAAAAATAATACACAATAAAAAACTAAGATTTTATTTTGTTTTATTACAACATGACCTCAAGTCTTACAAACTCTACAAATAATTAAAATTGTAAAATTTTAAGAAATTTTGAACTATTTTGTAGGAGACACGAATTTAGTTAATCTTTATACTTCATTTATGTATAATTTTTCCTTTGCTTTAGTTCATTTAACTAACGTACGCAAAAAATTATTAAAGTCATGGAAACTTTCTTAAAAAGTAATAATTCCATGAACTAAAATAAAATTAAATTGGCTTTAGTGACTCACATTTTTTGAGTGTAACTGCACATGAAAAAAAAACAAATAAATTTAAATTTTCTACCAAAAAAAGTGAACTATTGATAGGGGTTGGTTTATATGGTTGGTAACCAGGGCTGTGGAGTCGGAGACGGAGTCGTAGAAATTTTACTCGACTCCGACTCCGGCGAAACAAAATTTGAAAAACACTTCATATCTTTGTAATTAAGGATATATTTCGACTGAATTTTTGGCAAGAATGTCGAGTTCGAAGATGGATCATACCGGAAAATTGTGTGATGTAGCACCTACATATAAACCCAACATCCGAATTGTTTTAGGAAATTTTTTCCAGTCTAAAATTTTCATAAGATTTGCCAGAAATTTTGAATTTAGAGTTATTTGAGATCCATAAATAAATGAGGAAGTGTCCCGTCGGCCCAGATTTTCAGATAGCCCTACATAATTACTTCAGAAATCTCCATAGACACCCGATGTCCTTGCAAGCTGTAATAACCTCTGCCAACGTGCCATCTGAGACGGTCTTTTGGGAGAAAGTTTGTTTCATCAAAGCCACTCGAAATTCTTTACATTAAATTAATGGCCTCTAATGTCCCTAACTGATAGACCATTTATAAATCGATGTTTCACCATTTTACTACTATAGAAACAATATTCGTAACTGTCCAGCTATTCCTGTCATCTCTGTTGTATTTTGTTTTTTTTTTTTTTTGTATTTTTCTTTTTATATAGATTTATTTTTTATAAAATGCCTAAATAAACCAATACCAATATTTTAATCCTTAAACTTCTGGAAGCCTAATTATTTTTTGAAATTTAGTGTTTTTATATATACATATTCTGGAGATGGTTATTATCTACCCATATTTTGATGTCTCTGTAGTCTTTTGTCGTATTTAAAATATACACGCAGAGAAGGAATATGATCACCTCAAACATGTTTCAAGCGCAAAATGTTATTCTTGTATGGTGACCATGTAACATGTTTGTCACTAAAATGTTATTTTCTCGTCAAATATAACCTGCTTGCCGAAATCAGGTACATGATTTCCGAGGCAATAACATGGTTGCGAAAACCATGTTACATGGTCACCACCCAAAAATAACATTTTGCTCTTAAAAAATATTTGAGGTGATCATATTCCTTCTCTGGGTGTAGAGCTTTTACATCCCTAAACTGCTGAGTTTTGTCGTCGAGTCGTATCAAAATTTAAAATTAGAGTTCTTTTGGATAAATAGGTACACCACCTGGAGTCGACTCCGCAGTCGAGGCTTATAAGAAATGTTGGAGTCGAAGCCAGAGTCGAGCAAAATTAACTCGACTCCACAGCCCTGATAGTAACACAACGTACTAAATTTCAACTGAATCGGATGAAATTTGTTCCTCCAAGAGGCTCTGATGTCAAATCTGGGGATCGGTTTATATGGGGGCCATACGTAAAAGTAGTCCAATATGGCTCATTTGCAATATCATCCGACCTACAATTTCAAGTCGACAGCATGTTTCGTTCGGAAGTTAGCGTGATTTCAACAGACGGACAGACATCGCTAGATCATCTCAGAATTTCACCTTGATCTAGAATGTATATACCTTATGGGGTCTTAGACCAATATTTCGATGTGTTACAAACGGAATGACAATGTTAATATACCTCCATTATATGGTGGAGGATATAAAAATAGAAATTTTCAAATATATTGAGTCGGTTTTTTAGATATGGAATTTCTGAATTTTACAATTTTGAATATTTCCATTTTTGGCACAATTTTATTTATGGCCGTTATACTTCTCCTGGCTTGCAATTTTTATTACAAATTATTATTCTGGCCATACTGAATTGTGAAGGCAGGAATAACCTAATTTTTCAAACGACACAACCACACTCAAAAACAAGTAAGGAAAGTCTAAAGTCGGGCGGGGCCGACTATATTATACCCTGCACCACTTGGTAGATCTAAATTTTGGATAATATCACATCCGTCAAATGTGTTGGGGGCTATATAAAAAGGTTTGTCCCAACTACATACATTTAAATATCACTCGATCTGGACAGAATTTGATAGACTTCTACAAAATCTATAGACTCAAAATTTATGTCGGCTAATGCACTAGGGTGGAACACAATGTTAGTAAAAAAATATGGGAAACATTTAAATCTGAAGCAATTTTAAGGAAACTTCGCAAAAGTTTATTTATGATTTATCGCTCGATATATATGTATTAGAAGTTTAGGAAAATTAGGGTCATTTTTACAACTTTTCGACTAAACAGTGGCGATTTTACAAGGAAAATGTTGGTATTTTGACCATTTTTGTCGAAATCAGAAAAACATATATATGGGAGCTATATCTAAATCTGAATCGATTTCAACCAAATTTGGCACGCATAGCAACAATGCTAATTCTACTCTCTGTGCAAAATTTCAACCAAATTGGGGTAAAACTCTGGCTTCTGGGACCGTATTATATGGGAGCTATATCACGGACAGACGGACTGACGGACATCGCTATATCGACTCAAGAGCCCACCATGAGCATTTTTGCCAAAGACACCATGTGTCTATCTCGTCTCCTTCTGGGTGTTGCAAACATATGCACTAACTTATAATACCCTGTTCCACAGTGTGGCGCAGGGTATAAAAAGTTTACTAGGATCCAAAGGTTTCGACCTTCCTTTAAGGATTTTGGTATTGATTCCGAGCCAAAGATGCGGGTTCTTTAAAATAAGGAAATTTTTGTGGGACCTATCTGGCTTTAAATCTAGGATCTATTGGGATACAGATCTCATTTATCAAATGTTCATTCTCTTTCCGCGGTTTATTAATAAAGGTACTCATGTAAAAACAAATGCCAGTTTAAAAATCCAAATTATAACGGATACTTCAAAGTAAAAATGTTTCCTTAATTCCAAAAAAACTTTAAACCAAAGACGCTAAATACTCAAAATAAGTCTTAGCCTTTTTTTGAAGCGTTTTTATCTTAAATCTAAAGATTCAATATTTCAGCTAATTTAAGGACGATTTCTTTAAATCAAAAATGTGTTTCTTTACTTTAAGGGAAATTTGCCTAATTTTAAAAACATGAAACTTTAACGGAGGAATGCAAATTTTCAAAATGTGTGGCCTAAATTTAATGAAAAAAATTTTTGAAGCAATGATTTTAAATTTTCTTTTAAAAAAATTTCATTGCTTTGAAGAAATTTGTCCTTAGTAGTGTGTAAATTGTGCATCCTATAATTGAGGCTGCGTAATCTTTAATATCACGTAAATATTTTTTTCAGTGCAAGATGCAGTCATCTTGTACACAGAAAATAAAAAAATTATTAATATTTTTCCAATTGAAATTTTAAATGAATTTCTAAAAATTGTCAGTTCTCCATTTAATTGATTCAACTATTTTTTTATTTGAAACAAAACTTAATCACAAAAAATAATTGTATGACTTAATTTTTTAATTGACCCTATCACTTGAAGAAATTTCAATCATTAATTTCGCCATTGTACGAAAAAAAAAATTATTTCCTTTGTAGATTGAATCTACCGCAATTCGATTGAATAGACCGAAATAGTCGGGTGACACAAATGAAGTTTGCAATAAATTCGATTGACACAAACAATCTGGGTTCTCAGTGTACGATAATTACTTGGATTATAACACATTTATAAGACGGATGGTCGGATACATACCATTGCTGAATCGGTTTCTTGGTGTATACATAAACTTTTAGGTCTCAGACAATTACTTGCATTTTTGGAATCTGAATACTTGGATATAAAGATGTTTCTTTACAAGTAATTTCTTGTTTAGTTGCAGCAAAATAGGTCATAAGAATACAAGTCCCGTATTTGTTTCCTTCTTAAAACACCCGCATATTGCAAATATCCTTACTTTAGCATATAATAACGTATAATTGTTAAAACGTTTAAACTAATTTCCGGATGATCCCATAATTGAACCAGGACTTAGAGCTATAAACTAGCCTCATTCCGCAATAGGAGATTTAAAAGAGATTCTAAAAATCTCTATATATTGGCGTGCATATGATGAAATAATTGTTCGTCACAAGGTGGCTTTGCTTGATACAATTACATTGCGGAAGCAATTGTCTACAGACATTTCAAAGAGCGTTTTATCCACAACAATATCGGCTAGGCTCTCAATACTATTCAAATACAAATCAAATCCCACTTACCCACACTCACAATCTGTAGGAATTGAGGTTGTACAACTTAATCTGCTCTAAATGCCTGTTAAATTGTCTCAATATTACCGCCTACCTAAACTCCTTTCTTTCCTCCGGCTCAGACAAATATCAAACAACAAAGACACACCTTCAGCTACAACATGATGGTCACAAAACTCCTTTCTATGGTACTATTTAATCCTTCAAAGGAACTCAATGCCAACAAGGATCTACACAATTGAGATGCTTAAGTATAGAGTAGAGCATTTGGTAAACTCAGCTGGACCAAAAAGCCACACTGAGGAAAGACAAGAATGGAAAGGACATAGGTGGCAAAAAGAATCCTTTCGTAAGGATAAGAAAATCGTTCAATTTTACCGCATAGAGAGATCAGTGGCGCGACATTGAAATACACACTCAGATGGTCATAAAAGAGAATGGCTTAAAGAGGATCAGTTACCAAAAACGATTGATACAGGCATTCATGTAGAGAGCAAAAGGGAGAGAGAGAGCATATTGAGTGTGTGTGGATGTAAGTGTTAGTCTACCAAAAAGGATATGTTTGTGCAAATATACTTTTGGAAAATTAGACCTACGGAAGGGATTAAATTTGCGGAATTTGTTGAGTGGGAGGTTACAGCAAAAATAGGATTAAAAATTGAAATTAGTTCAAAGGATCATAACACTAAAGCATGTGGCTTAAGATGAATTAGCACAAAAATAGAGAACAGGTAAACAAATGTAATGAAGGGAAAAGACAATACTATATTCTTTCATGAGTGTAGGCTAGGTCACACACACACCCACACAAGTATTCGTGAAATTTGCTTTCTCTCAACTGGAAAATCCGATAGATAGGATTAAAAGGATTTTGTGCTAGGATACAAATGAAATGAAAATATTTTGCATACTAATTAAGTACGGTTTAAAATATGATCCTAGCAGATTTGTAACTCCTGCATGCATATCCTCCCATATTTTGTCTTTGCTTTATATGCAAGCACTATAACTAACATAAGATTTAGATAGAGCTTAGCTCACAATAGGAAGTACGTTTATTATCCTTTTTCCTCCATCGATTCTTAAAGGAAAAATTCGCAAATGCTTTTATGGTTAGTTGAGTATATTTTCCATATCATTTAGAGGATTTTCAACAATTACCCTTTATTGTGTGTGTTTCACTTAAGTGTATTTTTGCTTATTTAACGGCTTAAAGGATATTTATCCTTTTGGGGGGCGTTTTAGTGTATTCTCTGTTTTTGCTTATTAAGAATTTCCAAGAATTTATGTTAAATTTGTTATGCTTCGTATGCAAATTTTTGTTTGTAACTCTTCAATAAAAATATTTTCATTTAATTGATTTTTTCATGGTATCTTTGGGTTTATCCTTATTTTGAAATCATAAAATAGACAAAGAGTTTCGATCTATACCCATTTCAGATAATTGTAAATACTTTTTGTAAATATATTCAAGGAAACAGTACAATACTGTGATCGCTCCCTTGGATATACATTTAAATTTAAAAGATTATAACAAACTGACTTTTCTTTGATAAGAAAATTAGTATTTTTCGAAGGTATTTTACATGATCAACTGTATTAACAGGTTGGCTGATAAGACCCCGGTCTGGAAAAAAAAGGAATATCTGGTTTTGATAAAATACTGTTTTCTGAAGGGAAAAACTACGGTGGAAGCAAAAACATGGCTTGATAATGAGTTTCCGGACTCTGCCCCAGGGAAATCAACAATAATTGATTGGTATGCAGAATTCAAGCGTGGTGAAATGAGCACGGAGGACGGTGAACGCAGTAGACGCCCGAAAGAGGTGGTTACCGATGAAAACATCAAAAAAATCCACAAAATGATTTTGAATGACCGTAAAATGAAGTTGATCGAGATAGCAGAGGCCTTAAAGATATACCAAAAACAACAACGTGTTGATGATTCTGAGCGGTGTTTGCATCTGTTAACTCGTAATACACCCGAGTTTTTCCGTCGATATGTGACAATGGATGAAACATGGCTCCATCACTACACTCCTGAGTCCAATCGACAGTCGGCTGAGTGGACAGCGACCGGTTAACCGTCTCCGAAGCGTGAAAGACTCAAAAGTCCGCTGGCAAAGTATGTTAATGGCCTCTATTTTTTGGGATGCGCATGGAATAATTTTTATGGATTATTTTGAGAACGCAAAAACCATCAACAGTGACTATTAAATATATGGCGTTATTGGAGCGTTTGAAGGTCGAAATCGGGGCAAAACGGTCCCATATGAAGAAGAAAAAAGTGTTGTTACACCAAGACAACGCACCGTGCCACAAGTTATTGAGAATGATGGCAAAAATTCATGAATTGGGCTTCGAATTGCTTCTCCACCCACCGTATTCTCCAGATATGGCCCCCAGCGAGTTTTTCTTGTTCTCAGACCTCAAAAGGATGCTCGCAGGGAAAAAATTTGGCTGCAATGAAGAGGTGATCGCCGAAACTGAGGCCTATTTGCAGGTAAAACCGAAGGAGTACTACCAAAATGGCAGGTCGTTATAATCGTTGTATCGCTCTTGAAGGGAACTATGTCGAATAATAAAAACGAATTTAGACAAGAAATGTGTTTTTCTTTGTTAGACCGGGGACTTATCAGCCAACCTGTTATATGTTATTTTTAAACCATCTACGGAATATATTATTTATATGTTTTTATGTGATCTTTAAATTAAAAGATTTTATATTTCATTAAATAATTAAAACAACGGGTGTTTTTTTTCGAATATTTTTATAAACAATCTTCACACCCTCAAAAAGTCGATTCTCTAACATATCGATGTCTACATTCCACAGTGCGCTAAGTCTAAAAATAAGAAACAAGTTTTGTTTCTTATTTTTAGAAATTCCCTTATTTTCGGTCTTAAAATCATATTTTTTATAATTTTTTTAGTATGTACAAACTCAAAATAGTTATGATAGAACATGGCTAAAAATTACTTAGACCACTTTAGACCGAACGCAGCTTTTTGCCCTTTTTGGAGTGGACATTTTTTTTAAACTTTAGACACAGGCTAAGACAATATTAACCATAACTTTTGATAGAAATGTCTAATAAATTCGATCTTTTGACAGGATGTAATTTACATCAATCTGAACAAAAAACAGCGAACTTCATCAAAACATGCTAAGTCGACTTATCTGGAATGAGGGCATCGATATGTTCAAAACATATTTTGCAGGAAGCACATATATTATTGGATACTGCCGAAACATTAATATGTTTGTTTTATGTGAACATATTATATGTTTGGAAGCATTTTGAGCACAAAAATATTATATGCTTGGAAGGATTTTCCCCAAAGAAGATTGTGCTCATCCCCTCATATAATTTTCACTTCTACGAAATTTTTTAGTTCTTGGCACCTTTTTCTGTAATACAAATAATGTTGAAGAAATTATTCAATTTTATCAATATTTTAAATTTTACCTTTTGCCTGGACGGAGAATCGAAGCGAGGACCATACTGTTTGTAAGCCAACACACTATCCACTGGGCTACGTAGCTGTTTTAGTCACCAGTAGACTATTGTCGTTATAAGTTACATTTATATAGCATAGTTTGCAGCGCCCACGAACCCATGCAAACATAACATTATTTTACAGCAACATACATTTGCTGGCCACGTCGAGCAGTGGTTAGCATGTCTGCCTTGCATGCAAAGGGTCGTGGGTTCAATCCCTGCTCCGACCGAACACCAATTTTTCTTTTTATACCCTCCACCATAGGATGGGGTAACTTTGTCATTCCGTTTGTAACACAAACGGATAACTTTGTCATTCCGTTTGTAACACATCGAAATATTGCTCTAAGACTCCATAAAGTATATATTCTGGGTCGTGGTGAAATTCTGACTCGATCTAAGCATGTCCATCCGTCCGTCTGTTGAAATCACGCTAACTTCCGAACGAAACAATCTATCGACATCAAACTTGGCACAAGTAGTTGTTATTGATGTAGGTCGGATGGTCATATCGGTCCACTTTTAAGTATAGCCCCCATATAAACCGACGCTCAGATTTGGCTCGTGGAAGAGCAAAATTCAACCGATCCGGCTGAAATTTGGTACATGGTGTTAGTATATGGTCTCTAAATGGCTCTAAATGGTCCACATCGGTCCATAAATATATGTAGCCCCCATATAAACCGATCCCCAGATTTGACCTCCGGAGCTTCGTCAACGAGCAAAATGCATCCGATTCGTTTGAAATTCGGAAAATTTTTATTTTAGTATATGGTCTCTAACAACCATGCAGGAATTGATCCATATCGGTCCATAATTATATGTAGCTCCCATATAAACCAATCCCTATATATGAACTCCGGACTCCCTTGGAAGAGCAAAATTCACCCGATCCGGTTGAAATTTGGTACGTGGTGTTAGCAGGGCTGTGGAGTTGGATCCGGAGTCTGAGTCTTGGAGTCGGAGTCTGAAGATTTTGCTGAAGTCGGAGCCGGAGTCGTAGACATTTTGCTCGACTCCGACTCCGGCGAAACAAAATTTGAAAAACACTTCATATTATTGTAACTAAAGAAATATTACGACAAATTAGATTCCATTAGGGGTTTTAATCGAACAACGAAAAACGATGTACTGGATTTCAGGCCATTGAAAGTGTATGTAACATATATGGGTGAAATTTCATGGTGATATAAAGTAGGTTTTACTAGAATATGGGCTGAATTGATCAATTTTATTGTCAATTTTGAACATATTAAAATATAGATTTTTGACCCTGTATATACTCTTGATAAAGGTATACTTTTAAGGCAATATAGCAGTAGAACCTAAAGTTCTATTTTGTTTTAAAAAAATTTTCCCAGTCTACAATTTTCTTAAGATTTGTCAGAAATTTCGAATTTAGAGTTATTTGAGATCCATAAATAAATGCGGAAATTTTCCAGATTTTGAGATAGCCCTGCATAATTACTTGAGAAATCTCCTTATACATCCGATGTCCATGGAAATTAAATGGCCAACGTGCCATCTGAGCCGGTCTTTGGGGAGAAAGTTTGTTTCATCAAAGCCACTTGAAATTCTTTACATTAAATTAATGGCCCCTAATGTCCATAACTTATAGACCATTTATAAATCAATGTTTCACAATTTTACTTCTATAGAAACACTCGTAACTGTACAGCTATTGCTGTCATCTGTTGTATGGCAGTGGTTATTTGAAATTCTGCCCGTCCTAATTTTTGGCAATTTAAATCAGTTTTATATATCCGACACATTACATTTTTTAACATCTAAATTTTCTATCTGATTAGCCCGATATTTTGATTTTTGTGTATCTTTTTGTTAGTGTTTCTATTTTATATAGATTTATTTTTTTACAAAATGCCTATATAGACCAATACTAGGATTTTGCTTCTTAAACTTCTGGAAGCCTAATTATTTTTTGAAATTTTGTGGCTTTATAAATATATGTTCTAGGGATTATCGTTATACTTATATTTTGATATGGTCTCTATATAGTCTTGTGTCGTATTTTAATTTATTGGCCTGAAATTAAAATGTAGAGTTCTTTCCCTAAAATGCTGAGGTTTGTCGTCGAGGCGTATCAATATTTAGAATTAGAGTTGCTTTGGACATATAAACACATATGGCAAAATAGGGTACTTATATCGGTCTATTTTTGGAACACTAGACCTTAAAATTACAATTGTAGTCCTGTTAAAATGAGATTTAGGTTTACCTCCTGGAGTCGACTCCGGAGTCGAAGTCGGAGTCGAGGCTAATAAGAAATGCTGGAGTCGGAGTCGTAGACGGAGTTGAGCAAAATTGACTCGACTCCACAGCCCTGGGTGTTAGTATATGATCTCTAACTATCATTCAAAAAGTGGTCCATACCGGTCTTAATTATATAACGCTCATTTAAACCGATCCCCAGATTTGACCTCCGGAGCGCTTGGAGGAGCGAAATTCATTCGATCCGGTTGAAATTTGGTACGTGGAGAAATTTGGTACATTGCGCTAGTATATGGCCGCTAACAACCATGCCAAAATTGGTCCATATCGGTCTATAGTTATATATAGTCGATCCCCAAAAATAATCTACCAAATTTTTATTTCTATAGAAAATTTTGTCAAAATTTTATTACTATAGAAAATTTTGTCAAAATTTTGCTCTAGTATATGGCCGCTAAAAACCATGCCAAAATTGGTCCATATCGGTCTATAGTTATATATAGCCGATACTAGAGGTGTGCGCGTGAGTGAAATTTCATTCACACTCACGCACATTCACGAAGCAAAATGTTTTTTCACGTACGCTCACGTACGATATGTTTGGTAGCCACTCACACTCACGCACGTTCACGAAATGTAAACCGGTACTCACGCACGCTCACGCATGAACTACTTTTAAAGACTCACGCTCACGCACTATTCACGACAATTAACGTGACTCACGACAAATTCACGAGACTCACGACATTTTCCAACCGGGAAAGAGGAAAGGTAACAAAATTAATAAATAGGATATAGTTCGACACCTAAATAGAATTCAGTTATCATATCAGAAAGAATAAAATCTTGATGTTTTTCGTGAGCGTGATTTTGCAGAAATTTTATTCACGCACATTCACGAACCGATTTTATTTCTCACGCACGACATATTATTTTTAGTCCTATTCACACACATTCACGAAAGTTTCCTCAGATTTTGTTCACGAGTCACGTGATTCACGCGTGTCACGACAGTTTCGTGTCACGCGCACACCTCTAGCCGATACCCAAAAATAATCCACCAAATTTTTATTTTTATAGAAAATTTTGTTAAAATTTTATTCCTATAGAAACCCCATCTAGAAAATATTAAAAATTTAAAGTTGAAAATTTGACTTCTTGTCGCTATAATCGCGATTCCAGCCATAGTGCATTGATGTAAAATGCATTTTGAAAACCAAAAGACTGCATAAAACATACAAAAACCATAGCGTATTATTTTATTGCATTACAAATCGGCATCACCCCCTATATGGACGTTTTATATAACTCTGATCAGATTTGAACCAAGCATAGTATATGCGCTTGCCACTTCAAAAAAGCGTCTTGTTCAAAACATTGGTTGAGTAATGTGCGATATGAATTCAAATTGGATGATTATATATACGCGCGCTATATAATCACGGTCCGGGGTTAAATACGCCAGTGTGAGTCGGAAGTTTGCATGATTTCAACAGACGGACAGATCGACTCAGAATTTCACTACGACCCAGAATATACTTTCTTTATGGGGTTGAGACCAATATTTCAATTCGTTACAAACGGAATAACAAAGCTAGTAGAACCCCCATATTATACTGGATGGTATAGAAAAGAAATTGCTAGTCCTATGTAAAATATATATAAAGTAGAAATTATACCCACACCTTCATCTAGACATGTATTTGATAATTTTAAAACATTGGGAGATTGCGTTTATGACGCCATCATAAAGATCTTTAGATGAGAAACTATGTTTTTGATAAGGTCATGATAACATGTCATGTCCATCATCGAAATAATTCCCAAATCGTCTATTAAAGATGACATTCTGGGCATTTGTGACTCCGCGCCAATGAAGCCTTTATTTTTATTAATATCACTATTTCTAGGGGAACCCAATAATGTATGGGTCTATTAAGGTCTTAATAATAAATAAGCCATAAAACCTAGGGAAATTCTCATAATTGAATTATGGATGTTAGAATTGAAAAACTAACAACAATTAAAATGCTATAAAAATTGGTTAAATCGAAAACCGAAACTGCAACCAGAAACGCCAGCAGTCGATGTCTATCGTCGCCATCATCAGCTCCAAGATCAAGTCAACTGGTGAATAGTGGAACTAGCAACCACATCATGCTGATGATGATCCCATAAAAGTGCAATGGATCAGCAGGAGAAGTTCATCACCGGCAGCCGTCTTAGGCCATGTGTTTTGATAGACAATAACGACAACAACAACAACAACAACCACATCCTAATTCCAATGGAGCTCGAAATGCGACAGATTAGAATCACTAGGCTAAATCATCATCACCAGCAGCAGCAGCAACTAGCATTAGACAAAGGCTGAAATGACGATTCTTGGAAAAATCCATAAAAGCCATTGGAAACAGTTTGTAGAGCGCATAGCCATACACAATCACCCATAAGGAGATGGAATTTTGTTTTTAATATTCGCCCAAAAATGCATTGGAAAAACATTGGGGAGATATTAAACACGGGAATAAAATTCGACAATGTTATTCCCGAATGATCGAATAGCACTTGGTGCAGAGAGATGGTTTGGTGTTTATGGGATGATGGAAAAGATCATAAAAATCTATGGGTATCTGTCTGTTGCCCATTATTGCCTGGACTTCAACACCAACTGTGCAAAGAATCGATGACAGGAGAAGCCTGAAAAAGTCTTCTTGCTGAAGTTGTAAAATTATTTTCGGGGGAAAATTAAAACAAATTATTTTTATTGAAATGTGCGTTTAGTGAAATGGCTGTTTAATAAGGCAAAACAGATCATAATCTTCACCTTTGAAATAGGAAAACCTAGTGCTTGCTGTGAAAAGGTTGAATGCATCCCCCTGGGGATACATCGGAAGTTTTTCAAAAATTTTCTTATTCAACGTAATGTTTTATTGATTTCAAGGCCTTAAATTAGAAATCGAATATTTATTATAAACGTTGAATACAATGGGAATACCAATACAAAAATTTCATATTTTTTTTAAAGAGCCGAGTCCGGAGTAATCTCTTCAATGTCCCCATTATGGTGATCGGTCCAGGCAATAAAATTTCTTGTATCCACACCACAATAAATATTGAGTTAATATGTATAACTATGAATATATGAAAATAATGAAAGTTTTGTCCTCGTTGCCTTTTTTATAAGACTATGTTAAGGAATTGAACAATACCTTGTCATTGGCAAATTTTATCACAACTGAAGTAATGTGATTTTGGGATTAGTCTTTAGTAGAACTCTGTCCTTGGTGGAGGGTACATAAGATTCAGCCAGGTCGAACGTTCGGCCGTATATACTTGTTTTGTCTAACACAGTCTGCATATGGATTAACTTACAATGTTAAGAAATAAAACTTTAGTACATTTTTGTACGCAATCCATGCTGGAGGGTATATAAGATTCGGCCTGGCTGAACCTTCGTTACCTTTACCCTTAAATGTGCACTGTATCTTTTAAGATATAACCCAAAAAAATCGTAAGTCTTAAAATTTGGGACGAGTTCTATGAAATCATGTTTGTTGCAATTAAAACATTACAACCCAGTTTTAAAAAATATGTTCTTTTTACGGAAAATAGTACTATATATTATTGTAATCTGAAACCAAAATTGAAAATCAAATTTGCTTGAGAATTCAAAAACCTACAAATTGGAAAATAAATAATATTTACCAGAGATAAAAATCGATGTAGTGTAAAAGTATCTCTGTTCTCTATTCTCTACTAAAATCCATTTTTTTGTAAAAAACTTAGGCCGTTCTCGTTTCGCAAAATTAAAATTTTAATTGAGTTTTAAAAAATATTCAATTAAAAATTTAATTGATTCAATTAATTCAATTAATAATTGAAACAAAAGTCAATCACAAAAAGAGAAGTATAAAGATGTCAACTCTTGAAAAAAATTAAAAATTTTCCACCTAAGTGGCACAATGGTAACACTGCAAGACAATTTTCCCAAATAATTTTCATGAACTAAAATAAAGTGAAATTGGCTTTTGAAATCTTCGTTGACTTTTCTTTGAGGTTTTAACCAAATGTACGAAATCTAAATTTAATTAAATCACAGTCATTCAAAACGGACCCCATATATTGGTATTTTGCTCGATTACTATTTCGGTAAAATTACTCCTCATGTACCTCATTCGACTTGTCTCGTTGTTTATATTACTCTGGCTAGGAATAAATTTCTAGAGGCCAAAGTTTAAGTATGCAAATGCACCTCTGTCAGTAATAAAACATTTTCCCCATCACATTTTTATTACCTTTCACGTTGTGTTTCAAAAATAATTACCCAAAATAAAAAGGAAATTATGAGTTGTTCCAATAACAAAATCTACTTTGAAAAACTATAAAAATTTTGTATCTTCTGTGATTTGAGCTCTAGATACGGGGAAGGGATATATGTAACATACAACAACATAAACCTTTAGTTCGGGGAATAGCTCCAGGGTGAGTTGGTATCTATGGTGATGATGGTGTTAATGACGAATATCATGACCTCTTCTGTCTTGCCCTTTATCCTTGACTCACTTTATGGATCTTTGCAGGCACACTTTCTTTCGCTTTTCGAGTGTAATAAAAATTAAATAATAAAAAAAATCGTAATTACTCATATAAATAATAGAGTACTGAGGTATGATTTGAAAATGTGAAGCCACTAAACATTCTGGCACCAATTGCATAAATATCAAATGTGACCGCACATAGACAAATAATTTCTACGGAATGGATGTTCTTACGGCCATTCCATTAGAATGGAAGGTCATTTCAAAAATTTTCTCCACATTAGTGTTTCTGTGTTATTTGTTCAAGATCGTAACTATTTCTGGGAAATGTTAAGCCTTCAGCATTTTATTACACTTTAAATAAGGGACTTGTTATGCCCCCTTCAAATACAATTCAGTTATTGTTATTTTTATGATTTTGTTTTAAATGTTTCATTTTAGGTTTTTAATATCATAGAGATTCCAGATTCATGATTCCTTTGCAATTAGTGGTATAATTAGGGGGTTTTAATGGTATGAGTTCAACGTTACAACATAAAGGATGTGTACTTTAAAATGTGTTTTGATGGTTATGTGTCATTTGTTTGCAATGAAACCATTTGTACATTAATGAGTTTTGATTTGCCCGATCATAAAATATTTACAATTTTCTATCGGCAAAATAGATTCAAAGACATTGCCGACTTACTAGATTGATAACAGAACGGAGAGTTTTAAAGTCGGCTTTTCTCTATTCTAGGGAAAACCGAACTATTTTCCCAAACCTTTGGACTGTGATTGTTTTTTTTTTTTTCAAATATTAAAAAATAAATAAATTAGAAACTCCAATTGTACTATTATAAAACTCCACAATGCTAGAATGTCAATTCTATTCCTTAATTGAAAGGAATAGAATTGACATTCTAGCATTGCATGTTAAATTTGGTTGAAATCGGTTCAGATTTAGATATAACTCCCATATATATCTTTCGTCCGATTTAGACTCATATGACCACAGAGGCCAAAGTTTACTACCGATTTACGTGAAATTTTTGCAATGAGAATTGGCATTCAACCAATACTTGCTAAATTTGGTTGAAATCGGTTCAGATTTGGATATAGCTCCTATATATAACTTTCCCCCGATTTAGACTCATATGACCATAGTTCGGCCAACGTTTTCTTCCGATTTATATGAGACTGTGTACAGGGAGGAGAATTAATATTATAGCTATCCATGCCAAATATGGTTAAAATCGGTTCAGATTTAGATATAGTTCCAATATATATCTTTCGCACGATATGGATTTAATTGGCCCTGAAGACCAGAATTTTGCTTTATTTCCTTCAAATTTGCCACAAAGAGTACAATGGATGGGTTGAAATCGGTTCAGATTTATATCCCATATATATCTCTCGTCCGATTTAGATTCATATAACAACCACACGGATGAAAAAGACTGTTTCTCATATGTTTGGCTATAAACATTATATGTTTGGAACACAAATTTTTAAACACAATATTTTTGAGTGCAAGCATATAATGTTCATAAAATAGCATAACATGTTTGGGACATATATGTTAATATGTTAGAACATATTATGTTTGGGACATAAAATGTTTGTAAATATAAAATGCTTGGATGCAAACATATATTAATTTAGAAATAGCCTATAAACATATATGTGTTTAGTAGCTTGGAGCGCTATTTAACAGGGAGCGATATTGAATAAAGTTGGTGGTTGTTGCTTGTTATTACAAAATTAACATTTTATTTTTCCTTGGGCAATTGATCAGCTACTTCTTTGATCCTTACAAACTGTGTGGTCCGCTGTTCGAATCCCCGTCCGGCAAAAGGTAAAATTAAAATAAAAAAATCATACAATTGAATAATTTTTTCTACAATGTTTGTATTACAGAAAAAGGTGCTAAGAACTAAAAAATCTCGTGGAAGTGAGAAAGATGTGGGGGAATATACAATTGGGCAGAAACAAAATTTTGAGCATTCAGGTCGAAAACCTATGTTGTTAGCACCTATATTACCTGTTTATTTTCATAATTCATTAGGATTGTAAATATATAAATAAATAAATAAAATTTTGAGAATTTTTTTTAAGCATATAATAATTTTGGGTGCAAAATGCTTCCAAACATATTATATGTTCATATAATAACATATTGTTTTTTGGAAGACAACATTATTGAATTTGGATGCAAAAATACAAAATGTTTGGAACTTAGACTACCCAAACATATATTGTTTAGACCAATATGCTTTCAAACATATTATATATTGGAAGAGATCAAACATATAAATGTTTGGGCAATACCCAAAAATGTATATGCTTGAAGCAAAATATGTTTGGGAGTATATGTTACAGAAGCGATTTTTTGTGAGCGTGCAGAGACCAAATTTTCATTTCGATTTACTTGAAAGTTTTCCCTGAGGGTAGAATTAAGATTTTAGCTTTGTGTACGAAATTAATACGCCTGAGAAATTAATACGCCATATATATACGCCTGAGTTGGGAAAATGTGGTAGAAAATTTGTGGTAGAAATTTCACAGAAGAAAGATTTAACATTCTATCTAACTGTGTCGAATTTTATCCAAAAGCGACGTATATTCTTCCGATTTAGGCAAAATGGGAACCAACGTCAGCGAAGTTGTCCCCATACTTTCCACAGAAGATTTAGATTAGATACAGCCTGTGTAAATGTCGCTCGATGTGGCACTAACCCGACAATTGACCATATATCTTGCTGAAATCTAGCCGATATCCTTGTGAACTCACCACTGCTAAGGAGCAGAGCGATATCCTTGTGTTTCGTTTCGGGGTGTTAGCCAATTTAAATTTAAAGTCTAGAGATTTTGTAGAAGTTTAAAAATGTTTCTCCAAATCGGTTATGATTTGAATATTTGTATATGGGAATCTTAACCTTTATGTAACTCCCAACAAATTTGAAGGAGTTGAGATGGTATCAAAAATGTTGGTGATATGAAAGATTGAGATGGCATCAAAAATAGTAGTGAAGGGTATAATATAGTCGGCCCCGTCCGACTTTAGACTTTTTTAACTTTGTTTTTAATGAAAATTTCTTTATTTTGAAGTTTTTTTCTTCTTAATATTGCGTAAATTGTAACTGAGATCTCAATAAATTTGCAAGCAATCAGCCTATACAAAGTCTTAAAGAGGGATGAGCATTTGCCTAAGAAACAAGCATTTGCTTAAGAATCTTTTGCACCCGAGTGAGAAGATATTCCCGCTTTAAAGATTTCAAAAAAAAAAAAAAAAACAATTCTTGCAATTCAGCTATAGTACTTCTATCAGTTCCGCACCCAGAGGAGAATATGATCACCTCCTACAGTAAAATGTTATTTTTGTACGGTGAACATGTAACGAGAAAATAACATGGTTGGAATAAACACCATATTATTTTCCCTCAGCAAAAACAACAATAATATAACTTTAATGAAAATTAGTTGATTTTAGTTAATTTTACCAAATATGGGCAAATTTTTCTTAGTTTAATTATTTTTGCATACTGACACACAGTGGTTCCAAATCTATACCCACCACCATGGTGACGTGGGTATAATAAGTTTGTCATTCCGTTTGTAACACCATTGTAAGGCCGCTTGTGCTGCCTTGAAAGTTCTCCTGATGAAAGGAGACATAGATATAGTTCTTATTCAAGAACCATACATATATAAGAACAAGCTCTGTGAATTAAGCACTCCGGGTTTCAAACTTTTGCATAATACCGGTAACGATATAAGTCGAGCATGTATAATTGCTAAAAACGAACTAAACTTGTTTCTGCTTCCTTCATTGAGCAATGCAGACACTGTCGTAGCCAGTCTAGAGATATCCAAATGCAACTATTGGGTATCTTCGGTCTATATGGGACATGATAGGGAGATGCCACCCTGTGCCGTTAAGACCTTAGTTGAGGAGTCATTAAAAACAAAGACAAAACTCATTATGGGATGCGATGCAAATGCACATCATAGTATTTGGGGAAGTAGTGATACTAATGCAAGGGGAGAGTCGCTAATAGAGTTTATTTTGCGTACTAACTTGGTAGTTTGCAATAAGGGAGATGCACCAACCTTCATCACCAGAAACAGGCAAGAGGTTTTGGACGTCACGTTGACCTCTCCGGAACTGAATGATAAGATATCTGAGTGGCAAGTTTTGAGGGAACATAGCTTCTCAGATCAACGCTACATCAGTTTCAGATTGACTGTTCGTACTTCAAAGACCATATTTCCGCCAAATATTAGGAAAGCTGATTGGAATAGGTATAGGGAATCGTTCAATTTGATGATACCGGAAATGCCAGAGACAAATATGAGCACTGTGCAAGATATCGAACACGCAGTGGAGCGGATTACTAAGGCCTTCAACATGTCACTTGCCCTAGAGGAAAGCCAAGGGGAAAAAATCGGCCGCCATGGTGGACTACGGAGTTAAGTAATATGAGGAAACCCTGCAGGAAGCTCTTTAACAAAGCAAAGTCTACAAGAGCTACGGAGGATTGGGACACTTACAAGATAAATCTGAGAGCATATAAACGAGATCTGAGAAGGTCTCAACAAAACTCTTGGGATGATTACTGTAGCAGTATTGTGAATACGTCAGACTACGGAAGGTTCTAGCATCCACCAACTCCGCTCCAGGTTTCATTAAAACATCGGAGGGCAATTGGACAACGTCCAGTGAAGAGACGCTGGAGATACTATTGGACACACATTTTCCTGGAAATCAGACGGTTGAACCAAGTTCTGGCGGTGCCACAGTGGATCAGCGGTCGTTTCCTATCGAGGAAATTATATCGGAATCTAGAATAAAATGGGCTTTAAATAGCTTTGGACCTTCTGGTTTCCCTAGAAAAAGAAAGGATAAAAGTGGTGGCATACGCAGATGAAAAATTTCCATCCACAATCAGAGATATTATACAGAGAGCTCTCCGGATGACTGAGAAATGGGCGAAAGATAATGGTCTTGGGGTAAATCCAGCAAAGACAGAACTAGTCATGTACTGCAAAGATCGCAAAACTCCCACGGTTAGGCCCATTTCCTTAGGGGGTATTTAAATTCCCTTTGGTGAGTGTGCAAAGTACCTTGTCGTTATTTTGGACAGGAAGCTGAATTTTAGGCTTAATATTGAAGAGAGGGCGAGAAAAGCCACGGTAGCTTTGTACTCGTGCAAAAAGGCAATAGGGAAAAAGTGGGGACTAAAACCAAAAATTGTGGATTGGCTATACCCGGCAGTAGTTAGACCTATAATGCTATATGGTGTTGTAGTCTGGTGGCCGGCACTTCAGAAACCGACCTGTTTAGATAAAGTTCAGCGTATGGCGAGCTTATGTATCTCAGGCGCATTTAGCAAGACAGGAACAGACTCCCTTAATGTCATGCTGCATCTTTTGCCTTTAGACATTTTTGCCAAACAGTCAGCTGCAACAACGGCTGTGCGGTTGCACGAGCTATCGCTGTGGTTGGAAAAAATGTACGGTCATAGTTCGGTCTTCAAAGTAATGCCAGATGTGCCTAACGTAGTGGATTACACCCTGGCAAAACCACTTTTCGACAAAAAGTTTGAAACTCTAATTCCCAACAGTGAGGCGTGGTGTACACAGACCCCGGGGAATAAAAGATATATAGATTTCTATACTGATGGTCCCAAATTGAATGGATAAGTGGGGTTCGGAGTATATTCTAAAGATCTGGAAATTCGAATAGCGAAAAGATTACTTAATCACTGTAGTGTTTTTCAGGCTGAAATATTATCAATAAGAGAGGTGGTGAATTGGATGAGAAGTAATGTTCCAACAAATATTGGCATTAATATATACTCAGACAGTCAACCTGCAATAAAATTCTGCGACTCTGTGTTCCTTAACTCGAAAACGGCTATAGACTGCCGCAAATCTCTCAACGAGATGGCTGAGCAGTACAATATTCACCTAATATGGGTGCCTGGCCATAGGAACATACCGGGGAACGAAGCAGATGAGTTAGCAAGGCTAGGAACTACCTTACATATTCCAGGGGAACTAGAATCTATTGGTATGCCTCTGGTCACCTGCAAGCTCTTACTGCGTGAGAAGGCTGTTATGATGGCCAATACTCGATGGGAGAATTGCAAGGATAACGACACCAAGCAAATATGGCCCCATTTAAACTTAAACCGCACACTAGATATGCTAGTGTTCTCAAGGCGTCAGATAGCACTCCTGATATCTGCTATAACGGGTCGCTGCCTGATAGGCGAATTTGCAAAACTATAGGCGCGAAGTATAATGACTATTGTATAAGTTGTCATGATGTGGAGGAAAAGGAATCAATTAAACACCTCTTGTGTGAGTGTCCTGCTTTTTGTGTAAGGCGTAAGCGAATTTTAGGAGCATATAGCTTTAGATTACTGGCGGACCTGGAAAACGTTAACTTAAGCAGTTTGTTAATGTTTGTGGAGCAATCTGGTTGGTTCAACAAAAGTAAATAATAGAGAAGGTGGTTAAGACTAGAAGTGGGCACTTCTAGTCTAGTAAAAGTACCTATGTAATAGGTACTTTTAGTTAAATGTGGTATCACAATGGACTGAATAGTCTAAGTGAGCCTGAAATTTAATCGGGCTGCCACTTTAACCTAACCTAACCAACAGAGGAAAAGTATGTTTGTCAAATTTATTTGGGCAAAGCCCTATAGATTGCAAGATGGTTGAATGTACAGCTGTTTCGGAATTACCACATTTCTCATCAGCATCTTCTACTTGCAGCAAAACTATCAACCACTTATCAGAATAAATTCGGGTAATTCACACAACCCAAAGTGAACTACACTTGAACCTCCCGAAAAAAGGTTTTGATAGCCGGCTACTGCCTAAACAAATTTGCAAGCATATTTCTTTTTCTTTGCCAAACTCAAATCACCGATTATATATATTTATTATAAGTCGAAGATGTTTTAACATTTATAATCCTGGACTGTAATTATAAGATTTTAATCTTGTTTTGTAGGTACTCAATAAAAATGAAATCATGAAAACGAAAATAAGCTTTCAGTCTTTTAAATTTTTCTTTCTTACTAAACCTGCGTTATAATGCAGTATTTTTGTATTTAGTCTTTGGACTCCAAAGATGACATCACTGCTTCCTTTCCAACTAGTCATTATTAATATTTCTATGAAATCGACCAGCATCCGGTATGGTTCCCAGGACTATAAATCATCCACAATAAATGGATGAAGAAAACACAGTTGAAAAAAAATGGAAATGCTTAAAGGCATCCAAAAAGCGATTTTCTGTGTATTTAGCAAATATTTGCACAACAGCTTTTATGTGATAATTACACATTAATGTGCAAATCTTTTATAATCCCTGAAACAAATGGAAAATAAAATATACCCAGTGGCCATATGCACTTGCCATTGAAGGTTCACAAGCTGCAAAATAACCCTGTAATCTAGTCTATGGAAAAGGGGGAGGAAACGGAAAGAGGCAAATATGCGCATAATAATGAACAACAAAAATTCAAATATTTGTATTTGTTGCCATAAACATAACACTTGCCCTCAAACCCCCCTCCTCCAAAACCCCTCACACACAATACCTCTTACACCCTTAAGGACTACTCAACATTTTTGGCGATGAATAAAAATCATTTCATAAACATAAGTAAGGATTTTTTTCTTTGGTAGCTTGGCGGTAGCTTTTAGTAGCCCGATATTTGTGGGCCGGAGGGAAGCTTGCTGGCTCAGCTACTAGACAGGCGCCAACAAAATATGTAAACATTACGCCTTCCTGACACGTGCCATCACTTTGTGTGTTTCTAAAAATCATAAACGTCTGCCCAATAAGGATAATTTTTACCACCATAACAAATGCACAGTGGGTTGAAGTGAATGGTATTACTAAACAGTTGATGAATTTATGGTCTTAAATTTGGCCAACACTAAGACCACTAAGTCTGGAGTTCGGATAGAGGTATATATGTGCTTGCCTATCCGATTGCAATCCGATTGTGATATCGCCGAAATTGTCATTTTGTTTAAAATCTGACGTGTTGACATATTTGAGGTCCGGTATATGTGAAGATTAGTGTAGGCTATTTGTATGGTCATACTAATTCACTAAACGATCTTATTAGAATTTGGCTATCATTTATATCGGATGATATAATTCACATATACAGGGTGGCTGATATGTAATGTTACACTCAAATAAAAAATGAACCCTCTATTTCACTAAAACCAATATAACTTTATTTTAGGTCATGGAATTATTATTTTTGGTAAACGTTTCCTTTACTCTAATAATTTTTTGCGTATATTAGTTAAATGGACTAAAAAACGGCCAATTTTTTGCTTCAAACTACAAAATTTTCTTTAACAAATGAAAAAATTAATTATACCTGCATTTACTTATTTTTGTGATATCGGCCAGCGTTTGTAACGCTAATTAGTTAAAATTTTATAAAAATAATCAAAATTAACTAAAATTAACTAAAATTTTTCTTCTTGGTGGGTTCATTTTTTTTCTGCGTGCAAGGTGCACTATATATTTTTTAAAGCAAAAAGTGCTGAAAATAACATCAAATTTTAGAATCAGTTAAGATTTATTGTAATTGGCTAGCTTTGGAACTACTTATGGCCTTCAAAACGCCATAACACGCTGCGCGAATGTAGGTGAGTGTCATATTCACGTAGCAGCGCCGTCTTGCGATTATCGACACTTTGATGTCTTTTAGTACCAACCTTACCCTCCAAAATATCCCAGGCGAAATAGTATAATGACTTCAGATCGAAAGATTTTGGTGTCCATTGTTGGGTAGAAATGAAGCGAGAACTTTTCCATTCACGGTTGACGCGTGCTGAGTGCTATGGTTCTAACCTGTCCTGTTCGAATGTCTAGAGTCTGCTACCGAAATGTTTGTCTGCTCATAGCTTCAGTAATGCCTTTAGAACACTTTCCAGATAATATAGGATATTTTTATACCCTCCACCATAGGATGGGGGGTATATTAACTTTGTCATTCCCTTTGTAACACATCCAAATATTGCTCTAAGACCCCATAAAGTATATATATTCTGGGTCGTGGTGAAATTCTGAGTCGATTTAAGCATGTCCGTCCGCCCATCTGTTGAAATCACGCAAACTTCCGAACGAAACAAGCTATCGACTTTAAACTTGTCATAAATAGTTGTTATTGATGTAGGTCGGATGGTATTGCAAATGGGCCATATCGGTCCACTTTTACGTATAACCCCCATATAAACGGACCCCCATATTTGGCTTGCGGAGCCTCTAAAAGAAGCATATTTCAACCGATCCGGCTGAAATTTAGTACATGGCGTTGGTATATGGTCTTTAACAATCATACAACAATGGCCCACATCGGTCCATAATAATATATAACCCCCATATAAACCGATCCCCAGATTTGGCTTGCGGAGCCTCAAAGAGAAGCAAATTTCATACGATCCGGCTGAAATTTGGTACATGATCTTGGTATACGGTCTTTAACAACCATACAAAAATTGGCCCACATCGGTCCATAATAATATATAGCCGCCATATAAACCGATCCCCAGATTTGGCTTGCGGAGCCTCAGGGAGAAGCATATTTCATCCGATCTGGTTGAAATTTGGTACATGGTGTAAGTGTATGGTCTCTAATAACCATGCCAGATTTCGTCCATATCGGTCCATAATTACATATAACCCTTATATAAACCGATCCCCGGATTTGACCTCCGGAGCTTCTTGAAGAAGCAAAATGTATCCGATCCGGTTGAAATTTGCTAGTTATGGTGGATAACAACCATGCCAAAATTGGTCCGCATCGATCTATATTATATATAACCCCCAAATAAACTGATCCCCAATTTTATTGCCATAGAAAATTTTGTCAAAATTTTATACTTCAAAAAAAAAAAATTGTTAAAATTTTATGTCTTTAAGAAATGTTGTCAATATTTTATGTGTTTAGGAAATTAATGTCAAAATATAATGTCTACACAAATTTTTGCAAAAATTTTATTTCAATAGAAAATTTTGTCAAATTATTATTTCTATAGAAAATTTTGTCAGAGTTTTATTTCTGTAGAAAATTTTGTCAGAATTTTATTGCTATAGAAAATTTATGAAGTATTTAGTAGTTGGAGAGGAATATTTTGCGAAATCCTCACTGAAAAAAAGCATACCAGGTTCCTAAGATTTTGTCTTTACTTTAAAAAAATTGGTATTGATTCCGAGCCAAAGAAGCTGAGAATACAAGTAAGGATACTTTTATGACACAATTCTCTTTTAAATTCAGGCTTTGTGTACTTGCTTCTAGGAAGTAAATTTTAATTCTTCGTTTTTTCAGCTTTTTTCTTCATATGCTATCAAAGTCATTTAAAAACGAGTTAACGACAACTTTATTTTCTAAATTAAGACTCGACTTTAAGTAGAAATTATGCTATGTTTCAAGTAAAAACGTATTTAAATTAAAGTGTTGAGAAACATGTCCTATATTTGAACGATTTTTTGCTTTGTAGTCAAGATGCAAAAAGACAACAAATTTAAAGACAATTTCATTAAATTTAAAGAATTTTTCTGAATTATTAAAGTCAAGTTGACCTTAGCCAAAACATTTTTTCTTTCATGTTATGATACCCATTTTTAAATGAAGTCACTTAATTATAAGGACAATACGACTTCATTGAAAAGTTTATCGACTTTTGGGCAAGGAAAAAAACTTTATATTAGAGAAATGCGTCTTCTATGCTAAGCAATATTTGCATTCGTATTTTAAAGACATGAAATCTTTGACCTCACGACAATATTTTTTTCAGTGTTCCAACACCTCAAGAATTCTACCAATCTACCAAACAGTAAACAATCCGCCATTTTTGGAAGACTCGT
Source organism: Haematobia irritans (assembly GCF_050003625.1). NCBI lineage: Eukaryota > Metazoa > Arthropoda > Insecta > Diptera > Muscidae > Haematobia > Haematobia irritans. The sequence goes on along the minus strand of NC_134398.1, from coordinate 132,540,443 downwards.
GTTCATAATTGTATATAGCCCCCATAAAGAGCGACCCCCATATTTTAATTCCGGCACTATTTCTCTATAATTGTGCTCTATAATTGTAGATGACCGACTTTAGTAGAAGTTTCTACGCAATCTATGGTGGAGGGTACATAAGATTCGGCCTGGCCGAACTTACGGCCGTATATACTTGTTATTATTGTTTGTTTGACCCAACGGTTGATGAATACGAGCGGGGAGTGATCGGCCGTTACTTCAGCCCACACCATTACCACCGGCGGCGCGTGCGTTCTGGTGGCCAATCGAAAGTGTAACTTTTCAGGCGACTTCTTTAGCATGCAACCCGATAATTTTCGCAATTTGTATCGGAGAAAATCAAATTGGGCAATTGAAAACTTTTATGCAAGCGAAGAAACTCCTTGGCTCTTTCCGGGCTAAATTATTTTCCACATTTTTGGCATTGTAACTTTTTTTTGAGAAAGTTTCCTTGACATTATTAATTTGTAACCTATGTTAGTTAAATTAAATTAAGGGGAAACATTATGAGTTAATATAATGAATGTGTCGAAAAATATTCACTTACTTTTTACAGTTTAATTAAAATTATCTAAGATTAACCTAAATTTTGTAAAATTAACCAAAAATTTTCCACTAGTGGGTTTATTGGTTTTTTGAGTGTACCCTAATTTTGCCATATTAACCTAATTAATTAACCCTTTTCCACTTTTGTTATAATACAAAATTTTCCCATTAGCGCCATATATCCCACTGTGCATTTTCTCATCATATAAAAGGCCTAGTATCCATTCTGCATCTTTTTTCCAGGCTTCATTGCTAACAAAGGACAAGGCGAATGCATATTAATAATAAAATCATAAAAAGGAAATTACAACGATACCATCGACTGCCATGACGAAGTCAACCCGACCCTGAAATGTAAACAAAAATTGAGAATCGTTTTAATAAAGTTATGAAGCCAACCAGTGAACCACCACCACCATGAAGGAAGCACTTGTACGTCACCACTACCACCACCAGCCAGATGTAATACTGGCTGGTTTTTCGAATAACTCATCCTTTTTGTGACTCCAACTTGATGGAAGGAGGGAGCAAGCATATGCTTTTCACTGTCACACAATTGTACAATCATTTTCCGCTTGCACTTTGTTAACACATTGTCAATCGCTGTATTATCCTTGTCGTGCCTATGTTCATTTTCCATCTGAATCCACAGAAGGCCTATCGTGTGTGTGTGTGCGTGTTTGGTTTCTTTTTGAATCTCATCTTTGAGCATAAGGACGACCAACCATCAACCCCACGAATTATGAAATTATTTTCCATAATAAGCGTGTGTACGTTTGCAAGGAGTCCCGTGTCCTGTTATTCCTTGATGGCTGTGCCTTTTGTCCCCCTTTCTTTTCGAAATAATGGGAGGAATATTTACAAAAGTCAACACGACCGTTTTGATTATCATGGAAATCTGAATGATTTCATATTTCAAACATCTGAAACAATGGAATAGTGTAGTCATTTGCAAGCAGCAGCCTTTCGAGGATTTTGTGTGTTTGTTTTTCCGACGCGTGGCGCTATTTAGTGTTGATTATCTGCTAAACATATTTTTCATATTATATCTAACATCCTGCCCCATCAAAACAATGAGGAAAAAATCTAAAATTTGTTTCGTTTCCAGACATGTTATGATGTCATTCTGTCATCACTTCGAAGAGAATATTTTCTTTGTTGTATCCTTATTTGGATACAACGAAGAAAATGATATTTATTGGATAAGAATATTTCTGAGTTATCACATTAATTTATAGAAACGCAATTTGGAACTGCTAAGTCTTCCTCCCGACTTATATACAATGCATTGTAGGTTCGAACTGTATTCCTAACAATTACATGCAAAAATGTCACTTTTACACGGAAAAAAAGCATGACCGGTTCCAAAGATTTTGTCTTTACTTTAACAATTTTGGTATTGATTCCGAGCCAAAGAAGCGGAGAATACAAGTAAGGATACTTTTAAGACACAATTCTCTTTTAAATTTGGGTTTTGTGTACTTGCTTCTAAGAAGCAAATTTTAATTTTTCGTTTTATCAACGTTTTTTCTTTTTTAGCATATGAACTATCAAAGTCCTTTAAAAACGAGTTAAATTTATTTACCAAATTCAGACTAGACTTCCAAGAGAAATTATGCTATGTTTCAAGTAAAAAATGTCTTTAAAATAAAGTGTTGAAAAACAAGTCCTATATTTGAACGATTTTTTGCTTTGTAGTCAGGATGCAAAAAGACAACAAATATAAAGAAAATTTCATTAATTTTAACGAAAATTTCTGATTTTTTAAAGTCAAGACCCCACCCCAAAAAAATTTTCTTTCATTGTATGATACCCATACTTAAGTCAAATCACTTAATTCTAAGGACAATACAACTTTAAAAAATAAAAAAGTTTATGTTTAAAATAATAATAAAATAATAAAAGTCCTACAAATTAGAAGAAATAGAAAATTTAGAAAATTTTACAACGGTGAAGCGGAAGGTACAAGCAAGATTATTATGACACAGAAAAATTTAATTAAATTGTATTCAAAATGTTCAATAAACGAAAATTTTCTGGAATTTTTTGTAACTACTATTCACGATATGCATCCTTCTCCAACAAAAAATAAAGAAAAAATCTCCAACAAAAAATAATAAAAAAAAATCACGGGAGCCACCGTGGTGCAATGGTTAGCAGCCCGCCTTGCCTACACAAGGTCGTGGGTTCGATTCCTGCTACTACCGAACACCAACAAGTTTTTCAGCGGTGGATTATCCCACCTCAGTAATGCTGGTGACATTTCTGAGGGTTTCAAAGCTTCTCTAAGTGGTTTCAATGTGGAACGCCGTTCCAACTCGGCTATAAAAAGGAGGTCCCCTGTCATTGAGCTTAACATGGAATCGGGCAGCACTCAGTGATAAGAGAGAAGTTCACCGCTGTGGTATCACAATGGACTGAATAGTCTAAGTGAGCTTGATAAATCGGGCTGCCACATAACCTAACCTAACCTAGGCTATGTTAACTGCAGGTTCATTCTTACTATTTTTGAGAAGTATACGAAAAACGTCTGCTTTAGTTACAATTGAACTTGTTTGTATGTCATTGAAATTTTTCTGGGATTTAGTTTTTGAAACATACACAGAAAAAAGTGAATACAAAATTTTAAAAATAAACAAAAAAAAAAAAAATTAAATATATGTTAATTTTAGTATCAATTTTACAATCGATTTTTGTCTGCGCATGGTAAACAATTTTTTTACTCAGTGTCTTATTTTTACTAATTCCATTAAGCTTTGAATCGGCTCAATAATACAGATGGCCGATCTGGATAAATTTTTTATACCCCGGATGAACGATATAAATTTAGTATTCTGACCCTGGAGGTACTATTGAACACACATTTTCCTGGAAACCAGACGGTTGAACCATGTTCTGGCGGTGCCACAGGGGCTCAGCGGTCGTTTCCTATCGAGGAAATTTTATCGGAATTTAGAATAAAATGGGCGTTAAATAGCTTTGGACCATTCGAATCCCCCGGACTGATGGAATTACTCCGGCGGAGTTACTAGCAGTGACTGACAGAACAATCCCCTGGTTGTCGGCGATATATATAGGATGTATCAACTTAGCATATATTCCATAAAAGTGGAGGGAAACAAAAGTCGTTTTCAAGTGGGAAAAGCCACTCACTCGAGTGCGAAGGATTTCCGACCAATCAGCTTATCCTCATTCCTACTTCAGACTCTGGAGAGGATGATAGATATTTATCTTAGAACTAGCGTCGATTCAAGTTTGCTTCCGAAACGAAAGCATGCATACTCGAAGGGCAGGTCTACTGAGACCGCATTACATGAACTAGTCAGCTTTATTGAAAGCTCACTACCTGTCAAAGAATACACAATCGTGGTGTTTCTAGACATCGAAGGGACGTTCAATAACATCCATCCGAGCTCGATATTAATGGGATTGACAGCTTTGAATGTTGATCCAGGTTTACTTAGGCTGGAATCGGGCATCATTCAGTGATAAGAGAGAAGTTCACCAATGTGGTACCACAATGGACTGAATAGTCTAAGTGAGCCTGATACATCGGGCAGCTACCTAACCTAGGATGTTAGACGAACTTCTACCGAAGAGAAGTAGTTCAGCCACACTAGGACAAGCAAACATACAAAGGTATGTGAACAGAGGCATCCCCCAAGGAGGAATTCTATCACCTCTTCTTTGGAATGTTGCCATAAACAACTTTCTGGTTTCCCTAGAAAAAGAAAGGATAAAAGTGGCGCTAGCAGTCAGGGGAAAATTCCCATCCACAATCAGAGATGTTATACATAGAGCCCTTGGCGTTATTTTGGACAGAAGGTGAACTTTAAGCTTAATATTGAAGAAAGGGCGAGGAAAGCAACGGTAGCTTTGTACTCGTGCAAAAAGGCAATAGGAAACAAGTAAGTAAAGTCTAAAGTCGGGCGGGGCCGACTATATTATACCCTTCACCCCTATGTAGGCCAAAATTTGTGTTACATCTCAACTACTTCACATTTGCTGGAAGCTATATAAAGGACACAATTTTTTTACTTCTACAAAATCTTTAAAAATTTAAATCGGCTAACGCTATACAGTTAATTGGAGGAAACTTCCATTGAAAATGGGTCTAAAATGTGTAACAGTCTACCGTATTTCCCCAACTCTGGTGTACGTATATGGAAGCTATATATAATCTGAACCGATTTTGACTAAATTTGACATGTATAGTTAGAATAATAATTCTGCTATCCATGCGAAATTTCACGTAAATGGGAATATAACTTTGGCCCCCCTGGTCATATGAGTGCAAATAGGACGGAAGATATATATGGGAGCCATATCTAAATCTGAACCGATTTTAACAAAATTTGACGTACTTAACGATACTATTAAACGTACTCCTTGTGCAAAATTTGAAGCAAGTCAGGGCAAAACTCTGGCTTTTGAGGCCATATAAGTCCAAATCGGACGAAAGATATATATAGGAGCTATACCTAAATCTGAACCGATTTTAACAAAATTTGACACATTTAACAATACTATTAAACGTACCCCTTGAAGCAAATCACGGCAAAACTCTGGCTTTTGTGGCTTTCAAATCGGACGAAAGATATAGATGGGAGCTATATCTAAATTTGAACCGATTTCTATCAAATTTACCAAGCATTGGTAGAATGTCAATTCTACCCTGTGTGCAAAATTTCACGAAGATCGGTAATAAACTTTGGCCTCTGTGGTCATATGAGTCTAAATCGGACGAAAGATATATATGGGAGCTATGTCTAAATCTGAACCGATTTGGCTGATATTTTGCAAGATTTTCGAGATTCATAAAATATTTGGATGTACGGTATTTCAAGAAAATCGGTTGATAAACACGCTAACTATGACCAAATCGGGGATAAATATATATGGCAGCTATATCTAAATCTGAACCGATTTTTTTCAAAACCAATAGCGATTGTCTCTGTCCCAAGAAATGGCCCCATGCCAAATTTGAGGACGATCGGACTTAAATTGCGAGTTGTACTTTGTGCACAAAATTACATATACAGACAGACGGACAGACAGACAGACAGACGGACATCGTTAAATCGACTCAGAAGTTAATTCTAAGCCGATCGGTATACTAAACGATGGGTCTATGACCACTATTTCTTGGCGTTACATACAAATGCACAAACTTATTATACCCTGTACCAGGGATCCGGAGCGGAGCGTGGAGCGGAGCGGAGCAAGCCCCTTTTTGCCGGAGCGGGAGCGGCATTTCTAAAATCCGGAGCGGAGCGGGAGAGGAGCGGTTTCCAAATGAAAAACCGCTCCGCTCCGAATAAAATATTACTTGAATGAAATGTGTAACTTTGAAATTACACTGTGTAGGTAATTTCAAATTTAGCTAGTACTTAGCGTAGTGTGAGTAAACGTTTAAAATGTACGATATGTATTTTTGTACGTACGTACATTGGGGAAAACACAACGTGTTTTTTAGTAATTGTTTTCAAAAACGGCAAATGTCAAAATATATATCTAAAAGTAACAACAGTACTTTCGATCAATTTCATCCCGTATTACTACAAAGATGTTTGTAATGAACGTCAAATAAATGCAATTAAACGATCTTATTTATATTTAATTTTTTAGTTTTCTACATTGAAAAAAATATTGTCGTGAAGTCAAAGATTCCATGTCCTTAGAATAAGAATGCAAATTTGCTTAACATGGAAGACGCATTTTTCTAAAATAAATTTTTTTTTCTTGTCCAAAAGGCAGTACACTTTTGAATGAAGTTGTAATGTCCTTAAAATTAAGTGATTTTACTTAAAAATGTGTATCATAACATGAAAAATAAAATTTTTGAGGTAAGGTCAACGTGACTTTAATAATTAAGAAAAATTCTTTAAAATTAATAAAATTGTCCTTAAATTTGTTTCGTTTTTGCATCTTGCCTACAAAACAAAAAATCGTTAAAAAATAAGACATGTTTTTCAACACTTTATTTTAAAGACGCTTTTTACTTGAAACATAGCATAATTTCTACTGGAAGTCGAGTCTTAATATGGAAAAAACATAACTCGTTAACTCGTTTTTAAAGGATTTTGATAACAACTGACGAAAAAAATCTAAAAAAATGAAAAATTAACATTTGCTTCCTAGAAGCAAGTACATAACCCCCAAATTTAAAAGAGAATTACGTCTGTAAAGTATCCTTACTTGTATTCTCCGCTTCTTTGGCTCGGAATTAATACCCAAACTGTTAAAGTAAAGACAAAATCTTTGGAACCGGGCATGCTTTTTTTCATTCACATTTGCTTTACTATTGTACTATATCCTAGCATTCTCTTATTTCTGATATTAGTTCTCGAAAATTTAATTAAAATTATGGATAGTTTCAATTTTGGTTGAAAAATGTGCGCATATACATTTATTATACAATAAAGGGGAAAAAGCGAAATTAGGTAACACTAGATCTGAGTAAGAATATTCGTAGGTATACCACGGACTGATGTCGATGGAGGTTGTTGCAAACATAAACATACACACACACATTACAAATATAACAAAACCTCTTCTCTACGTCTGTTGCAAAACAAACAAAAAAACTTTCGGAGAGTAGTTACTTCTACTCTGTGTATAGACTTTCAATTCCAATCAGCGTTGCCGTTTTGGTCCGATCGGACCAAAATTGGTCCAAAAGATTTCTAATTTTTAAATTTGGTCCGATGGTCAGAACAAACAGAATTTGGTCCATTTTGGTCCATTTTCATAAATTTGGTTTCTATCACATATTAAATAGTAGATGGTGCACCGCAAAGAATATTGTCGGGAGGCCAAATATTTCACATGCTTAAAATACGAATAGGAATTTTGCTTAGAATAGAAGACGTATTTCTCTGAAAAAACAGTTTTTCCTTGTCTAAAAGTCTCTAAACTTTTCAATGAAGTCTGTTTGTCCTTATAGCTAAGTGATTCGACATAAAAATGTGTATCCTAACATGAATGCAAATTTCATTTTAATGAAGTCAAAATGGATTTAATATTTCTGAAAAAATCTTCAAAATTAATAAAATATTTCAACACATTGTTTTAAAGTCATTATACCCTAAACCACATAGTGGTTAGGGTATAATAAGTTTGATCTGCCAAAAAATGTGCCTACAAGAAATATTGATTTTAGACACCATAAAATATATACCGATCGACTCAGAATCACCTCCTGAGTCAATCTAGCGCTTGGCGTCCGTCCGTCCATCCGTCCGTCTGTCCGTCTGTTGTTCACAGGATTTCGGTCGCAACTATTAACCGATTTTGATGAAATTTGGTACAGGGAGTTTTTTTGGGCACAAGGACGAACGTTATTGAATTTGGAAGAAATCGGATCAAATTTAGATATAGCTCCCATATATATGTATTGCCCGATTTCGACGAATGGGGTCACGTTGCACTTTTTTTACTAACCGATCGTCGTCAAATTTAGCACAAAATAATCTTCTGTGTCACCCTTTAAGTCTGAAAATTTCTTCGAAATCGGTTCAGATTTAGATATAGGTCCCATATATATGTATCGCCCGATTTTGTCAAATTAGGTCATAAAACCCTTATTTATCAACCGATCTTACTCAAAGTTGGCGAAATGTAATCTTCTATAGCACTAACTATATGTGCAAAAAATCATCGAAATCGGTTCAGATTTAGCTATAGCTCCCATATATGTACCGCCCGATTTTTCTACACCCAGAAAAAAGTGCCTTCGAAACTAAAGGAAAAATTCTTCATCAATATAGTTTATCCATTTTATTTCCATTAAGTTAAATTTTTGTGAGAAATAACAAAATTTACTCGTTTCAGTAAAAAAATCCTAAACTGTAAGCAGTTAGGAATAGTTCATTAACTAGAATAAGGCATGGAATTTTACTAATACTGTTTTCTTCGCTGGGTATAAGAATTTACTACTGAACAAGAAAATTTTATTCACCGATAACAAATCATTCGTAAAAATAAACAAAATCCGAACTAAAACCAAGTTTCCTCAAAATTAGTAAAATTTCTTATCAAATGATAATTGCGACTTCCTTTATAATAGAAAGTTTTTCATACATACGAACAACACTTGGCATAGAAAAATATTTTAGTTCATTCGTACTAAGAAGTATGCAATCCTTTCAAAACTTAAGGAAACACACTTGTTAGAATATAGGAAATTTTCCTATATTTCTATTGTCTACCTGTAATCGATACCTGTCATCGTAATCGATGTGTTTGCGCGTAGGTTGTTTTTATACCCTCCACCATAGGATGGGGGGTATATTAACTTTGTCATTCCGTTTGTAACACATCGAAATATTGCTCTAAGACCCCATAAAGTATATATATTCTGGGTCGTGGTGAAATTCTGAGTCGATCTGAGCATGTCCGTCCGCCCGTCCGTCCGCCCGTCCGTCCGTCCGTCTGTTGAAATCACGCTAACTTTCGAACGAAATAAGCTATCGACTTGAAACTTGGCACAAGTAGTTGTTATTGATGTAGGTCGGATGGTATTGCAAATGGGCCATATCGGTCCACTTTTACGTATAGCCCCCATATAAACGGACCCCCAAATTTGGCTTGCAAGGCCTCTAAGAGAAGCACATTTCATCCGATCCGGCTGAAATTTGGTACATGGTGTTAGTATATGGTCTCTACCAACCATGCACAAATTGGTTCAAATCGGTCCATAATTATATATAGCCCCCATATCAACCGATCCCCCGATTTGGCTTGCGAGGCCTCTAAGAGAAGCAAATTTCATCCGATCCGGCTGAAATTTGGTACATGGTGTCAGTATACGGTCTCTAACAACCATGCAAAAATTGGTCCACATCGGTTCATAATTATATATAGCCCCCATATAAACCGATCCCCCGATTTGGCTTGCGAGGCCTCTAAGGGAAGCAAATTTCATCCGATCCGGCTGAAATTTGGTACATAGTGTTAGTATATGGTCTCTAGCAATCACGCAAAAATTGGTCCACATCGGTCCATAATTATATATAGCCCCCATATAAGCCGATCCCCAGATTTGACCTCCAGAGCCCCTTGGAAGAGCAAAATTCTTCCCATTCGGTTGAAATTTGGTACGTGATGTTAGTATATGGTATCCAACTACCATGCAGGAATTGGTTTCTATCAGCCCATAATTATATATAGCTCCCATATAAACCGTATAAAAAAAGTGGTCCATATCAGTCCATAATCATATATTGCCCCATATAAACCGATCCCGAGATTTGGTTTTGGAGCCTCTTGGAGGAGCAAATTTCATCCGAGTCAGTTGAAATTTGGTACATTGTGCTAGTATATGGTCGTTAACAACCATGCCATATCGGTCCATAGTTATATATATCCCTCAGATAAAGCGATTTCCAATCACACAAAAATTGGTACATATCAAATTCTTAATTGTATATAGCCCCCATATAAGCGACCCCCATATTTCAATTCTGGCTCTCTACGTACCGTGCAGTCCATATCGATTCGTAATTATTTGTAGACTTAACTATACATAACTTTTTTGTCTAATATATACCACGTATGGACTAACTCGCAATTTAGAAAACGATGTTAAGAAGTTTTAAGATACCACAACCCAAGTATTTCGATTGTGGATGACAGTCTTTCGTAGAAGTTTGTACGCAATCCATGGTGGAGGGTACATAAGATTCGGCCTGGCCGAACTTACGGCCGTATACACTTGTTTTAGTTGGAATCGCGTTGTTTTGGTATACGGAGAGATTGTTAAAAAATAATATGGTAAAATAATATAATAAGTAACAAATAAAATATATAAAAGATTTATTATTTTAAATTAGTGAGAAAAATGTTCGTTTTTTTGAAAATAAATCTATCAATGTTCGTGATGGTGTATAAAGAAAGAAAACACCAGCAGAATAACAACCCTTTCATTTGACTTCATTTTGGAATCTTCAATTATCAGGTAATATTCAGTGACGCTAACCTTTTGTAACAAAAATGGTTTATGATTTTTTATATTTGTACACTCAAAAAAAAGTGAACTCACTATTTCACTAAAGCCAATTTAACTATATTTTAGTTCATGAACTTATTATATTTGGTGAAAGTTTCATTTACTCTAATAATTTTTTGCGTACTTTAGTTAAATGAACTAAAAGATGGGAAAAAAGTATACACAAGTTAAGGATAGAGATTTACTAAATTCGTATTTGTCATAAAATAGTTAATTATTTCTTCAAATTTGTAACTTTTACTACAAAAGCGTCCATCATGAACTTCGTATGTCACTAAAGACATTCTTGCAATTTTGAACTCCAATTTTTTCCTTCAAACTACAAAATTTTCTTTAAAAAGGGGAAAAAATTATCTATGTCTAACAAATTTTCTTGAATTTGTCGAAAAATATTTACTTATTTTTTTGATATCGGCGCGATGCCAGCGCTTGTAATACAGTTTAGTTAAAAATTTCTAAAAATATTCAAAATTTTCTAAAATTAATCAAAAGTTTTCTTCCTGATGGGTTTACTGTTTTTTCAGTGTAGGTATTGAAATTGTAAAAGGAGGACAAAATCGTTACGCAGCAACTTATTAAAAGTGAAAGGTACAAGAAGAAGAAAAAATGCGTTTTGCAGTTGATGACATTACATGGAAATTGGAAATAGTGGAATAATAAACTAATATTTCAAGGCCAGTCGATGCTGTTGATTCTTAATAAACATATTCAATATATTAATAAAACATGTATTTTATTGAAGATAAAATTGCTTACATAAATAAATAAAATTGTATTTAAAAACGAAGGTAAGCAGTTCTAATTATGAAGTAAAAGTTTTACCACAAATATGTAAGATTTGTCCAAATGAATGAAAAAATTTCAATAAACTCATTCCATATATGAATTCAAATCAGTTAAATTTTTTCAATCTGTAGCATAGTGGTAAATAAATATAGGAAAATGTTAACTAATATATGGAATGCATTATACCTAATTTCTACGAAAATCACATCGTTCAAACAAATAAAAATGTCTTTGGCGCTTTACGAAGTTCAACTTTCTTCACAGTAAGTTCATTTTAACTTAAAGAAGGGGTCACTTTTTTCTGGGTGTAAATAAAATAAAACTCAATTGAACAAATAATACAATGTTTTTACTATAATTTTCTCGAAGAGGAGCGGAGCGGAGCGTGGAGCGGAGCGGAGCGATTTTTTTTTTCGGAGCGGAGCGATTTTTTTTTTCTCCGGAGCGGGAGCGGAGCGGAGCGAAAAAAATGGACCGCTCCGGATCCCTGCCCTGTACCACAGTAGTGGTGAAGGGTATAAAAAGAGGGGACTAAAACCAAAATTGTGCATTGGCTATTGCTATTGCCTTTAGACATTTTGGCCAAACAGTCTGCTGTAACAATGGCTGTGTGGTTGCGCGAGCTATCGCTGTGGTCGGAAAAAAGTTACGGTCACAGTTCGCTCCTCAAAATAATGCCAGATGTGCCCAACGTAGTGGATTATACTTTGGCGACACCACTTTTCGACAAAAAATTGAAACTCTAATTTCCAACAGTGAGGCGTGGTGCACACAGGCCCGGGGAATAAACGATATATAGATTTCTACACAGATGGCTCCAAATTGGATGGACAAGTGGGTTGCGGAGTATATTCTAAAGATCTGGCACTTCGAATAGCGAAAAGATTACCTAATCACTGTAGTGTTTTTCAGGCTGAAATATTAGCAATAAGAGAGGTGGGGAATTGGCTGAGAAGTAATGTTCCAAAATATGTTGGCATTAATATATACTCAGACAGTCAACCTGCAATAAAATCCTTGGGCTCTATGTTCCTTAACTCGAAAATGGCCATCGACGGCCGCAAATCTCTCAATGAGATGGCTGAGCAGCACAATATTCACCTAATATGGGTGCATGGCCATAGGAACATACCGGGGAACTGCGAAGCGGATGAGTTGGCAAGGCTAGGAACTACCTTACATATTCCAAGGGAACTAGAATCTGTTGATATGCCACTGTCTACCTGCAAGCTCATACTGCGTGAGATGGCTGTTATGATGGCAAATGTTCGATGGGAGAATTGCAAGGGTTGTAACGACACCAAGCAAATATGGCTCCATTTGAACTTAAACCGCACACTAGATATGCTAGTGTTCTCGAGACGTCAGATATATAACGGGTGGCTGCTATAACGGGTCGCTGCCTGATATGCGATTTTGCAAAAACTATTGGCGCGAATTATAATGACTATTGTATGAGCTGTCATGATGCGGAGGAAAAGGAATCAATTAAACATCTCTTGTGTGAGTGTCCTGCATTTTGTGTAAGACGTAAGCAAATTTTAGGGGCATATAGCTTCAGATTACTGGCGGACCTGGAAAACGTTAACTTAAGCATTCTGCTAATGTTTTTGGAACAATCTGGTTGGTTCAACAGAAGAAAATAATCAAGAAGGTTCAGCGGTTAAAACTAGAAGTGTTCATTTGTAATAGGTACTTTTTGTTAATGTGGTATCACAATGGACTGAATAGTCTAAGTGAGCCTGAATCTTAATCGGGCTGCCACTTTAACCTAACCTAACCTTAAAGAACTTTATCCCAATTCTTAAAAAGTCGGGCAATTGGAAGGTCCTTCTTCCCCTCCAAGTAGCAACAAATCAGGTAGCCAATATTAGTTTCATATTTTCCCCCATGTCCTCTGTAAAATTTCAACTAAAGCGGAGAAGTTTATTTTTTCATTGATTTCGAGCCAAAGAAGTGAGGAATAAGGACAAATTTTAGACAAAATCTCCAATTTTTATAGGCTTTTTTGCTTTTTATAATTAGAGATTATAATTATTAAAGCCAAGTTGACAAACAAAATTGTCTTTTAGCGAGGATACCCAATTTTAAGTCGAATCATTTAACTATAAGGATAAAACGACTTCATTGAAAAGTTTATCGACTTTTGGACAAGGAAAAACTTTATATTGGAGAAATGCGTCTTATATTTGTATTTTAAGGACATGCAATCTATGGACTCACGACAATATTTTTTCAGTTTTTCTATGGTCCTATAGAAGGCATACTACCAATTTTTTTGACCATCTTTATTTACTTGGAATTCGCCTGATGTCTTTCAGCTACATAAATATAAATGTTGACGGTTCTCATCAGTTAATATCGGATTTTATTTCGACTCACAAACATACGTAATACGACTTGAAACTTTTTCGCCAATTTTTTTTTGTTTTAATTGAAGATTTGTTACCGTATAAATCAAATAAATAAAGGATTTTGAATATATGAAGTTATATTCATGATAGTAATGCTCGAATACAAAGGTATGGCGACCAAACAAAATTGTTGTTTTCCAGGACCCCCCTATCTATGCCCATAGTCGAATGAGAAGGTTATCACTGCCGCAGATGCCACTTGTACAGGCCTCGTGAAAACATCGTATTGTTCTGTCATTTTGAAGAAGTTGGATCAGCACTGGGCCAATTGTATCGGAACTACGCTGAAAAAATAATTTACGACTTTTCCAAAATATTTTTTCTTTTATATATTATTCTCGTATCAAGGCTAATTGTGTACATGATTCGAGCTAAAACTCATGCTATCAAATTAATATTAATCAAGCAGATTGGAAAAGCCTCCTTAAGTCCAGATATACTTCTTCTCATTGAATTACTTAGGCTTTTGCCAATAGTTCATTACATTTTGGAATATTTTTAGCTACTATACCATTCTTCTAATCATAAATGCATTTCATCCCATCCCCTCTGCCTCCCCCACTGAACAGCTGTATGACGAACTTGTTTGATATGATTTCTAATATTTCACAAGAAAGGACTTATCAAAAATAAAAATGCCAACAAAATCCGTATGGCAAACCTAAAAGGTCTCAAGTGGTTTCCATCCATGAATTAGTTGTTTGCTTGGGGAGGAGTGAAGTATAAACAAATATTCAATAATTAAAATTTTCTACTCCGGCGAAGGCAGTCATGAGGCGGCCATATACCATATACGCTTGAAAATCAACACATTTGTAACAATATATGGAGACTAATTTTAGAATGCAAGCAAAACTGTGTCGAAAATACCAACAAAACCCCAAAATAAGAAAACCATTGACGAAAAAGATATGGACCTTACTACGACCCTGTTGATCTACAAATACTCAAACATTAGGGACATGCTGCTCTACAGCACTGCATACATATTGGGATGATGCTCAATGAACTTGTAGATAGGTTCAATCGGAGAAGATGAAGAACAACTACTCGTAGAGCCTTATCCAACTCCATATTAAGCCTCAAGAGCACCACAGCAACATCATCAGGCTGATGGCATCGGCATCAGCTACATCACTTTTCTATCGATTTGACAGTTGATACATGTGACATGAGATTTTTGACGTGTGCGCGTGATTTGTCATTGACATTATTACAATATGATGTGTCACAAGAGCGTAAGATGGGTGGCAGCTAAGGGGAAGGGGAAATGCACACACGCACGTACCCTATCTATGGAATCTTCATTGATAAGATGATTCTTGAGGATGCATTTTGAAGATATTGGCCTACATGAGGCATTCCAGCAAGGAAAAAAACAACACAAACAGAAGGTAGGGACAGTGGAGAAGACAAACATCTTTGAAAACAAGATCATTGATGACGACAGGGCGACAGTGACAATGATGCAGTTCATTTGTGTCATTTGTATAAACAATTTGAAACAATATTTGATACGAACATGAGCACGCATCCACCAACAGTATTCACAATCCATCCAAGGCAACCATCCATCCTGCTAGCCATTCATATAAGTATCCATAGATGGATGGATGTATGGGCATTAGAGAATGAGTGACACGATTTGTATTCAGAGAGTCATACGTATGATGTACACGTATGTGTCTTAAATGCGACATGAATAGTGTCACCTATTTCGGTGATATAAACAGTGGACCAAAGCTTCGCAGACTTTTTTACACTGCATCAATATATCTTAAGATGAGGTACATTGGAAATAAGTAAATACTGCCGAAAGGCCGAATCTTATGTACCCTATCGTCCACTAGCGAAATATGGTAACAATTGTTGATTTCAAATTGTATTAAGCCTTGTTAAAATTGGCTACTAAATTTTATCTTAGTTCATACGGAGTATTTCTTAAATCGAAATAGAAACACCACGTATCAAATTTCAATCGTCTGGGATGAAATTTGAGTAGAAGTGTGAGGGTGACACGAAATTCTCGTGACACACGTGAATCTCGTGAGAACAAGGCAACTCTCGTGAATGGGACTAAAATAAATATGTCGGACGTGAGCGTGCATGAGAAATAAAGTCGGTTCGTGAATGTGCGTGAAAAATTTTCTGCAAAATCACATTCACGAAAAAATCAATATTTAATTCTTACTCATATGAAATTAATATAGCTGTCGAACTACTATTTTAGTTTTGAATTATGTTATCTTTGATTACTCCCGGTTGACGAATGTCGTAGTTTCGTGAATTTGTCGTGAATCGTGCGTGAGTCCTTAAAAGTAGTTCGTGCGTGAGTGTGATTGGCTACCCCACGTATCATGCGTAAGCGTGCGTGAATAAACATTGTGTTCCTTCAATGTGCGTGAGTTTGTGTGAAATTTCAGTGATGCGCACACCTCTACTCCAGGATGGACTCCGCATGCCAAATCTGGGAATCGGTTTGTATGATGACTATACCTAAAAATGATCCGATATGACCTATTTGCAATCCTGCCTACATCAATAGTAATTACTTGTGCAAAGTTTCAAATCGATAGCTTGTTTCGTTCGGTAGATATGGTGATTTTCACAGTAGAAGTGTGCACGTGAGTAATAGTTTATTCACGCACACTCACGAAGGAAAAATCTTACTCACGCACACTCACGCACACTCACGCACGTATTGTTTGGTAGGATTTACGTGATTGGGGCTAAATTGAAACATGGGGTGATATGGCCCATCTTCGAACTTGGCTTACCTGCAGATAAAAACCGAGTCTATGCCTCTTTTCTGTAGCGCGATTACAATAGGCAGGAGGGCATCATTAGATCGATATTTTGATGCGTACAATATAGTAACTTTTGGTAACCCCATCCTGTCATGCTGAAAATAATAACGGGCAAAAGGCATATAATACATTGATGAGACAGTTTGAACTCAACATTAGAGTGTATTGAGATGCCCATTAGCCTAATGGAACTACTAAATTAATCCAAATTGAATTGTCCTCCACATCTGAATTTACTTGCTCCAGACCACTGTGTACCACAGTAAGCAAATGCACACATCTTCAGTTGATTTTAAACATATTTAAGTTTTGTATAAATAGGTGTAGTTTTTCATTTTCAGACACAGTATCTTGTATCTGTGACAATTCTTATTCTTATCTCTCACAAATCTATAATGGTAAATGTTTTAGATTATGATTAAATGAGGCAAACAGAAAGTAAGAAAGGAGGTGGTGGTTTTTTCTATTGATCGCTTGACAGTTGGTGGGGCTTTAGACTTCCCTTAAAATGCCAGATCTTTTAAGCTAATTGCTCCATTCAATCTATAGTTGATATTCATACTTCAGCCACAATGTAATGTTAGGGCATTGTCTTTAACGTAATCATAATATGAATTAGGGATGACAAATTCAAAGTCCGTGGGGATCGGCAATTCCACAGTTCATGATTGAATTCTTAGCAAGGAAATTTTCGAAATGTTCTATTGTAAAATTATAGACACAAATTTTACAAAGTAATTTGCAACTATGTAAGTAATTTTTATATCCACCACCATTCGGGGTGGGGGTATATTATCTTTGTCATTCCGTTGTTAACATTAACGTCCGAACGAAACAAGCTACCGCTTTGAAATTGGACATAAACAGTATTATTGTAGATTATATGGCATTATTAAATGACCCATATAGGACTACTTTTAGGTATAACAGGTTGGCTGATAAGTCCGCGGTCTAACAAAGAAAAACACATTTTTTTGTCAAAATTCGTTTTTATTATTCAACATAGTTCCCTTCAAGAGCGATACAACGATTATAACGACCTTCCAATTTTTTGATACCATTTTGGCAGTACTCCTTCGGTTTTGCCTCAAAATAGGCCTCAGTTTCGGCGATCACCTCTTCATTGCAGCCAAATTTTTTCCCTGCGAGCATCCTTTTGAGGTCTGAGAACAAGAAAAAGTCGCTGGGGACCAGATCTGGAGAATACGGTGGGTGGGGAAGCAATTCGAAGCCCAATTCATGAATTTTTGCCATCGTTCTCAATGACTTGTGGCACGGTGCGTTGTCTTGGTGAAACAACACTTTTTTCTTCTTCATATGGGGCCGTTTTGCCGCGATTTCGACCTTCAAACGCTCCAATAACGCCATATAATAGTCACTGTTGATGGTTTTTCCCTTCTGAAGATAATCGATAAAAATTATTCCATGCGCATCCCAAAAAACAGAGGCCATTACTTTGCCAGCGGGCTTTTGAGTCTTTCCACGCTTCGGAGACGGTTCACCGGTCGCTGTACACTCAGCCGACTGTCGATTGGACTCAGGAGTGTAGTGATGGAGCCATGTTCATCCATTGTCACATATCGACGGAAAAACTCGGGTGTATTACGAGTTAACAGCTGCAAACACCGCTCAGAATCATCAACACGTTTTTGTTTTTGGTCAAATGTGAGCTCGCGCGGCACCCATTTTGCATAGAGCTTCCGCATATTCAAATATTGATGAATGATATGACCAACACGTTCCTTTGTTATTTTTAAGGCCTCTGCTATCTCGATCAACTTCATTTTACGGTCATTCAAAATAATTTTGTGGATTTTTTTGATGTTTTCGTCGGTAACCACCTCTTTCGGACGTCCACTGCGTTCACCGTCCTCCGTGCTCATTTCACCACGCTTGAATTTTGCATACCAATCAATTATTGTTGATTTCCCTGGGGCAGAGTCCGGAAACTCATTATCAACCCAAGTTTTTGCTTCCACCGTATTTTTTCCCTTCAGAAAACAGTATTTTATCAAAACACGAAATTCCTTTTTTTCCATTTTTTTTTCACAATAACAAAAGTTGCTTCACAAAAGACGCTTTATCTCACAAACTAATTGACTTACAGACGTCAAATTTTGAGACGAATCATTTGAAGGTTGGTACTATATAAAAATAATATGCATTTAGTACTAGCGACGCCATCTATGTGTCTGACCGGGGACTTATCAGACAACCTGTTACACCGACCCCCAGATTGGGCTTCCGGAGACTCTCGGAAGAGCAAATTTTATACGATCCTGCAAAGATCGTAAGTGATGTTAGTATATTTTGTCCAACCACCATGCAAAATATAGACTACTTCCCAAATTTTGAGCCTCTTGGAGGAGTAAATTTCATTCGACCCGGTTGAAATTTAGTGCGTAATGTTTGTGTATGCCCTATAACATTCATATAAATCCATCGATCCGGTTGAAATTTGGTACGCAATGTAACAACAACACAAACTTGGTCCATATCGGTCTATACTTATATATAGCCTAGGATGACTAACATTAGAACACAATATTAAAAAAAACACTATACCTTATATAAACAAATCCTCAGAGATTAATTCCGGAACGTCTTGGTGTTGCAAATTTTATCCGAGCTGTTTGAAGTTTGGTTCATATCGGCTCATAATTATTTATAGACTCCTTTTTATAAACCGGTCAAAAATTAATGTTTTTTTAATATCCTTTTGTACCTACCCTCCACCATATGATGGGTATTAACTTTTTTCATTCCGTTTATAACACATCGATATTGATTTAAAGTGCATACATTTCGCGTCGTAATGATATTCAGAGTTGATATAGCGATGTCCGTTCGTCCGTTTGTTGAAATCACGGTATCTTCCGAAGTTGTCATTGATGTAAGTCGCATGGTATTGCAAATGAGCCATATCGGTATAGCCCGGTATAAAGCTAATCCCAGATTTGGCTTGAAGAGCCCCTTGCAGGAGCAAATTTCATCCGAGCCGCTTGAAATTTGATACTTATATATAGCCTAGGATGACTAACATTAGAACACAATGTTAAAAAAAAAATAGTATATACGGCCGTAAGTTCGGCCAGGCCGAAGCTTATGTACCCTCCACCATGGATTGCGTAGAAACTTCTACTGAAGCCGATGGCAAGGTATCTTAAAACTTCCTAACACCGTAATATATACCACATAGTCCATACGTGTTATATATTTTAAAAAAGGCCGATTAAATACGTATATAAATAAGTTTAAAGTTTCTATAGAAACACAATTTTGACAACATTTTCTATAGAATTACAATTTTGACAAAATTTTCTATACAAATAAAATTTGTAAAAAATTTTCTATAGAAATAAAATTTTGACAAAATTTTCTATAGAAATAAAATTTTGTCAAAATGTTCTATAGAAATAAAATTTGACAAAATTTTCTATAGAAATAAAATTTTGACAAAACTTTCTATAGAAATAAAATTTTGACAATGTTTTCTATAAAAATAAAATCTTTGTAGATTATTTTTGGCTCAAGTGGCAACCATGATTATGAACCGATATGGACCAATTTTTGTGTGATTGGGGATCGGCTATATATAACTATAGACCGATATGGACCAATTTTCGCATGCTTATTAGCGGCCTTATACTAACACCACGTTGCAAATTTCAACCGGATCGGATGAATTTTGCTCCTCCAAGAGGCTCCGGAGATCAAATCTGGGGA
The DNA here is from genome assembly GCF_050003625.1 of Haematobia irritans. Classification (NCBI taxonomy): domain Eukaryota; kingdom Metazoa; phylum Arthropoda; class Insecta; order Diptera; family Muscidae; genus Haematobia; species Haematobia irritans. Next base: position 132,520,134 of record NC_134398.1, on the reverse strand, counting down.
ACGGTTTATATGGGGGCTATATATAATTATGGACCGATGGGGACCAATTCTTGCGTGTTTGTTAGAGACCACATTCTAACACTATGTTCCAAATTTCAACCGGATCAGATGAATTTTGCTCCTCCAAGAGTCTCCGGAGGACAAATCTGGAGATCGATTTATATGGGGGCTATATATAATTATGGACCGATATGAACCAGTTCTTGCATGGTTGTTAGAGACCATATACTAACACCACGTACCAAATTTCAACCGGATCGGATGAATTTTGCTCCTCTAAGAGGTTCCGGAGGTCAAATCTGGGGATCGGCTTATATGGGGGCTATATATAATTATGGGTCGATGTGGACCAATTATTGCATGGTCATTAGGGAACATATACGAACACCATGTACCGAATTTCAGCCGGATCGGATGAAATTTGCTCCTTTTAGAGCAATCGCAAGCCAAATTTAGGGTCCGTTTATATGGGGGCTATACGTAAAAGTGGACCGATATGGACCAATTTGTGCATGGTTGTTAGAGACCATATACTAACACCATGTACCAAATTTCAGCCGATTCGGATGAAATTTGCTTCTCTTAGATCAATCGCAAGCCAAATTTGGGGTCCGTTTATATAGGGGCTATACGTAAAAGTGGACCGATATGGCCCATTTGCAATACCATCCGACCTACATCAATAACAACTACTTGTGCCAAGTTTCAAGTCGATAGCTTGTTTCGTTCGGAAGTTAGCGTGATTTCAACAGACGGACGGACGGACATGCTCAGATCTCAGAATTTCACCACGACCCAGAATATATATACTTTATGGGGTCTTAGAGCAATATTTCGATGTGTTACAAACGGAATGACAAAGTTAATATACCCCCATCCTATGGTGGAGGGTATAAAAAAACTATACCTTACACTGAAATATATGGTATTGTCGTGAGTTTTGCGAATGTGAATTTTGCTCTGAACTGATGATTCATTTCTGCGATATAAAGTTTTTTCCTTGTCCAAAAGACGATAATCTTTTCAATGAAGTCGTTTATCCTTATAGTTAAATGTTTCGACTTAACATGTCTATCTTAACACTTTTGACTAAGTTCAACATAGTGTAATTAACTCTCTAAAATTCTTCAAAATTAATGAAATCATCGTTAACATGGTTGACTTTTTGTTTCTTTACTACAAAGTAAAAAGCGTTACCAAATAGGATATGTTTTTCAACAGTTTATTTTAACATAGCATAATTTCTACTCGAAGTTGAGTCTGAATTTAGAAATTTATGTCATAGTTAACACGTTTCCAAAGGACTTTGTGAGCATATGAAGAAAAAACAAGTATATACGGCCGTAAGTTCGGCCAGGCCGAAGCTTATGTACCCTCCATCATGGATTGCGTAGAAACTTCTTCTAAACACTGCCATCCACAATCGAATTACTTAAGTTGCGGTAACGCTTGCCGATGGCAAGGTATCTTAAAACCTCGTAACACCATCTTCTAAATTGTATGTAAGTCCATACGTGGTATATATTAAATCAAAAAAGATCGATTCAATACGTATATAATTCAGTTTGACAAAGTAGACATAAAATTTTGACAAAATTTTGTACAGAAATAAAATTTTAACAAAATTTTCTATAGAAATAAAGTTTGACAAAAATTTCTACAGAAATAAAATTTTAACAAAATTTTCTATAGAAATAAACTTTTGACAAAATTTTCTATAGAAATAAAATCTTGGTAGATTATTTTTGGCTCGAGTGGCAACCATGATTACGAACCGAATAAAATTTGAACAAAATTTTCTATAGAAATAAAATTTTGACAATGATTAAAATTTTATTATGAACCGATATGGACCAATTTTTGTGTGATTGGACCAATTTTGGTATGGTTGTTAGCGACCGTATACTAACACCACGTTCCTAATTTGAACCGGATCGGATGAATTTTGCTCCTCCAAGAGGCTCCGGAGGTCAAATCTGGAGGACGTTTTATATGGGGGCTATATATAATTATGGACCGATGTGGACCAATTTTTGCACGGTTGTTAGAGACCATATACCAACATCATGTACCAAATTTCAGCCTGATCGGATGAAATTTGCTTCTCTTTGAGGCTCCGCAAGCCAAATCTGGGGATCGGTTTATATGGGGACCGATGTGGATCAATTTTTGCATGATTGTTAGAGACCATATACCAACACCATGTACCAAATTTCAGCCTGATCGGATGAAATATGCTTCTCTTAGAGGCTCCACAAGCCAAATCTGGGGATCGGTTTATATGGGGGCTATATATAATTATGGACCGATATGGACCAATTTTTTCATGGTTGTTAGAGACCATATACCAACACCATGTACCAAATTTCAGCCGGATCGGATGAAATTTGCATCTCTTTGAGGCTCCGCAAGCCAAATCTGGGGATCGGTTTATATGGGGACTATATATAATTATGGACCGATGTGGACCAATTTTTGCATGGTTGTTAGAGACCATATACCAACACCATATACCAAATTTCAGCCGGATCGGATGAAATATGCTTCTGTTAGAGGCTCCACAAGCCAAATCTGAGGGTCCCTTTATATGGGGGCTATAAGTAAAAGTGGACCGATATGGCCCATTTTCAATACCATCCGACCTACATCGATAACAACTACTTGTGCCAAGTTTCAAGTCGATAGCTTGTTTCGTTCGGAAGTTAGCGTGATTTCAACAGACGGACGGACGGACGGACATGCTTAGATCGACTCAGAATTTCACCACGACCCAGAATATATATACTTTATGGGGTCTTAGAGCAATATTTCGATGTGTTACAAACGGAATGACAAAGTTAATATACCCCCATCCTATGATGGAGGGTATAAAAAACTGAAAATAAAACGAATAAATTAAAATTTGTTTTCTAGAATCGAGTACGCAAAACTCAAATTTAAAAGAGAATTGTGTCTTAAGAGTATCCTTGCTTCAATTCTACGCTTCTCTGGCTCGGAATCAATACCAAAATCATTAGTATAAAGACAAAGTCTTGGGAACCGTACATGCTTTTTTTCAGTGTACCATCTGGTTGTGTAACACCCTACATGGGTTTGGGGATGACAGACTTTAGTAGAACTTTGTACGCAATCTTTGGTGAGGGTACACAAGATTCGACCTGTGCGAACTTTCTGTCATATATTCTTGTTTATCTTTATTTCAAAGATTCCATTCTTTAATTTGAAAATTTTTTCTTTACTCTAAGAATTTTTGCTTACTTCAATGGCATACGACTTTAATAGAGGGACCCAAATTTCACATAGTCTTATCATAAACTTAAAGAAAACTAGATTATGCTCTTTCTCTTAATTATTATTTTTTTTTTATTTTATAGAAATATATTCTTAATATTGTGCAAATTGTATGTCCTTAAATTTAGGTTGCATAATCTTTCCTATTAGGTTAACATTTTTTCAGTGTAGTGTTATTATTTTCTTCTCCAATATCTTGTTTTGTTATGAAATACGAGTAGGTATCAAAAATATTTTAAATTTGCTTTGAATTTTAAATAATTTTCATTATTCAAATTTAAAGGAATTTATGCGAAATTTATAGGACTATATCTATAATGGCATCTCTAATATGGGATTTTCTTTTTCTACAAGAAATCCTATAGGAAAAGCCTAAATGGCTGGTTGCTTGGTGTATCTCTAAAATTTAGCCAGCCAAGATGACATCTATTTCTCTTTCTCTCTCTCTGGTGTCATCATCATCTTTTGATCCACAACTGTGGTGTGGTGGTGGTCGCATATGATGCCATAATTAATTTAATTTATGTTCGATATTTTGTTATAACTGTCTCTTGAATTGCTCTTACCATTTTGTTCAAAGTCATTCCAATCCCTACAGAATTTCGTATATATGAAAAGGGGGAGGTAATGTGGGGATTTTTTAAAGAGGGAGGCATTTCATTGGAGTATGTGTTTGGCATAGTTTCTATTTCATTATTCTAAATGGTTTTGGAACGTGCCGCTCGCTTTTCGTGCTTCATACTTAATGGTTATTTTCCTTAGGAATACATTTATTAAATTTATTGTTATTACTTTAAAAATATTAAAATGCCCAACACCGCCACCGGCTGGCGGGCTCTCACTTGCCTTGACTTTGCCGTCTAAAAATATGATCTGAAATGTAATTTATTAACATCAATGGACTCTGGCATCCTCATACAATTTTTGAAAATTTCAAGGAATTTTCTTGCAGTTTTCAAATATCTTTGAGAACAATTCTGGTAAATTTATTAAAATCCATTAATTAGAGGGACGACGAACGAACTTCGAATACAATTTTGAAAATAAATGGCGAACAGGTTTTAACATATGTTAGAGGGTGCTGGTTTCCTTCTAGGAAATGCAGGAGACTACTAAATTACAATTTTTGAGCTATTTCATATTGAGCTTATAACATGATAGAGATTCAGAAAATGAGTCAGTGAAAACGGGTCATGCGAAAATATAGCATACGCTGAAAAAAAATTGATATAGTTTAATATTAATTAATTAATAATGCAAAATTAATTTTAAGAAAATTTACCTAATCTAACCAAATAAAGAAATAAAGAAAATTAAGAAAATTAAAATAAAGAAAATTTCCTTTTAGTTCATAATCATAATCCTTGCATTAACTCTTCTTCATTCTATTTAGGACGAGAATCTTAAAATATAGGCTAAGACTTATTTTGCTTCTTTAGTTTAAAGTTTTTTGAAATTAAGGAAACAAGTTTTCCTTTCCCGTATAAACCGACGCCCCGATTTTATTTCTGGAGCCTTTTGGAATAGCAAATTTCATCCGATTTGATCTACGGAACCTCCTGGAAGGGCAAATTCAATCCATGCAATCCATTAGGGAATATACACGTTTATGACACATCAAAATATTGCTCTAAGACTCCATAAAGTATATATATTCTGGCGTGGTGAAATTCTGAGTCGATCTAAGTATGTCCGTCCGTCCGTCTGTTGAAATAACGCTAACTTCTGAACGAAACAAGCTATCGACTTGTAACTTGGCACAAGTAGTTGTTATTGATGTAGGTCGGACGGTATTGCAAATGGGCCATATCGGTCCACTTTTACACTAAAAAAAAAGCATGCCCGATTCCAAAGATTTTGTCTTTATTTTAAAAATTTTGGTATTGATTCCGAGCCAAAGAAGCGGATAATTCAAGTAAGAATACTTTTAAGACAAAATTCTCTTTTAACTTTGGGTTTTGCGTACTTGCTTCTAGGAAGCAAATTTTAATTTTTCGCTTGTTCAGCTTTTTTTCTTCATATGCTATCAAAGCCCTTTAAAAACGAGTTAACGACAGCTTTATTTTCCAAATTAAGACTCGACTTCCAGTAGAAATTATGCTTTGTTTCAAGGAAAAAAGTCTTTAAAATAAAGTGTTGAACAACATGTCCTATATTAGAACGAATTTTTGCTTTGTAGTCAAGATGCAAAAAGGCAACAATTGAATAAACGTCTGTTGCCTTTCCTGAAGAAACACGGTTGTTCCGTACTGTTTTGACCGGATTTGGCATCTTGCCATTACGGTAAAAAGGCCATGAAGTGGTACGCCGCCAACAACGTGTAGGTGGTTCCCAAGGACAAGAACCCTCGCAACACGCCAGAGCTCCGCCCAATTGAGAAATACTGGGCTATTGTCAAGCGGAACCTAAAGAAGACCAAAAAAGCTGCTAAGGACGAGCAGCAGTTCAACGCAAACTGGCTTTCTGCTGCGAAGAAGGTGGACAATGTGGCTGTACAAAATCTAATGGCAGGTGTCAAGCGTGTGGCCCGGCAATTCGGATTTGGAAAAGCGAAAGCCTAACTGAATATTTTTCCTGAATTTTTTTCCTGATTTTTTAAATAAACGATTTCACCGATTTACACGCGTTTTCCCTTGACCAAATTTTGACCGTATCACCCTTTAATATATACCACGTATGTACTTGCTTGCAATTTAGAAGACGGTGTTAAGAGGTTTTAAGATACTTTGCCATCGGCAAGCGTTACCGCATCCCAAGTAATTCGATTGTGGGTGGCAGTGTTTAGAAGTTTCTACGCAATCCATTGTGGAGGGTACATAAACTTCGGCCTGACCGAAGTTTATACTTGTTTTTTTTTTAATGTCTAATTAAATCTGTTATTAATAATATAATTTTCGTGATTGAAGACATTTCAATTAAAAATTAATTGGATCAATTAATTTCGTCATTGAATCAGAAAAAAATTTTGTGTATAAGATACATCTTTAAAATAAAGTACTGAAAAAACATATCCTATTTTTATACGCTTTTTGGCCTTGTTGTCAATATATAAAAACCAACAAACTTAAAGACGATTTCATTAAGAATTTTCAGATTTTTTTTTTTCAAATTCAAAATTTTTTTAAATTCAATTTTTCAGTGAAATAAAACTTTCTGTCGTGTAACCTAACGACAAAGACAAAACGAGTTCATTGACAAGTTTATAGACTTTTGAACAAGAAAACCAACTTTATATTAGAGAAATGCTTCTATGCGAAGTAAAATTTGCACTCGTATTTTAAGGACATGAAATAATTAGCCTTACGAAAATATTTTTTTTTTTCAGTGTAGAAGAGGATGAAAGTTGACATATATGGTAAACTTTTGGACGTGGACTCAATTCAATTGGTCTGTCAATGGCAAATGTTTTGGTATTGACCATCATGACCAACAACCGTACGGTAAGACGCACAAACAAAAATTTTAAAATGTAAATAGAATCAATTCCCCACTTTACCTGATCATAGTTTATAGCAAGGAAATCATTTAAATCCGTTCATAGCATTCCATCAAAATGTGTAATACATTAAAAATGCAAAAATCATGTTAAAATCGAAAATCTCTGAATGAAAACATGACAAGGACATATGATTGATATTCCACACGAGTAAGTGTATTGTGTCTGAGAAAGGATTTATGCGATTTTTTTATCAAAAAAAAAACTGCAAAAGAGCACAACGTAAGCACGTCCTCGGGCATTGAACACCGACACGCAGTCATATGAGGAAATATTCCCATTGCGTATACTTGAGCACAGTGACATTATCGAATTGCCTGAACTTATATTTCATGCGTTTTTTTCTTGCTTTGAGTAAAAAAGAAAAAACATACACAGGGAAAGGATTATTTCGCTAAATCAAAATGTGTATAGGAAATATTGACAAATGTGTAGAGATTTGACAGGGAACACAAGAAAAGACTTTCTCTTTTGTTAGAAAACTGAGGAGTCTATTCAAGGAACTCTAGCGAAAAATCAATCAAATAAATGCCATAAGAAAAAAATGTTTTTTTTTCTTTTTTATATTTTCCTTTAGATTTTTTGCTAATGGATAATGTGTTCGCCGATAAATAGAAAGGATTGAATTACAACATTTTCAGGATGATAAAGGATGACTAAGTGATGAGGGGGAAATGTTCTGCAGGTTTCATCACGACTTATTTTATTTTTATACCCTCCACCATTCCGTTTGTAACACATCGAAGTATTGCCCTAAGACCCCATAAAGTATATATATTCTGCGTCGTGGTGAAATTCTGAGTCGATCTAAGCATGTCCGTCCGTCCGTCTGTTGAAATCACGCCAACTTCCGAACGAAACAAGCTATCGACTTGAAACGTGGCACAAGTAGTTGCTATTAATGGTATTGCAAATGGGCCATATCGGACAACTTTTACGTATAGCCCCCATATAAACCGACGCTCAGATTTGGCTTGCGGAGCCTCTTGGAGGAGCAAAGTTCATCCGATCCGGTTGAAATTTGGTACATGAACTTAGTATATGGTCTCTAACAACCAAGCAAAACTTGGTCCACATCGGTCCATAATTATATATAGCCCCCATATAAACCGATCCCAAGATTTGACCTCCGGAGACCCTTCGAAGAGCAAAATTCACCCTATCCGGTTGAAATTTGGCACGTGGTGTTAGTGTATGGATCTAACAACCATGCAAAAAAAATAATTAGTCAAAGTCTCCTCCATATAAACCGATCAAGATCGAAATAACTTATAGAGGTATTTAGTCTGCCTTTTTTTCGAACACAGACTGTACATAGACTAAGCTACAATTTAGAAGACAAAAGTAATAAGATTAAGATGGGAGCCACCGTGGTGCAATGGTTAGCATGCCCGCCTTGCATACACAAGGTCGTGGGTTCGATTCCTGCTACAACCGAACAAAAAGTTTTTCAGCGGTGGATTATCCCACCTCAGTAATGCTGGTGACATTTCTGAGGGTTTCAAAGCTTCTCTAAGTGGTTTCACTGCAATGTAGAACGCCGTTCGGACTCGGCTATAAAAAGGAGGTCCCTTGTCATTGAGCTTAACATGGAATCGGGCAGCACTCAGTGATAAGAGAGAAGTTCACCAATGTGGTATCACAGTGGACTGAATAGTATAAGTGAGCCTGGTACATCGGGCTGCCACATAACCTAACCTAACCTAACCTAACCTAACGTAACCTAATCTAACCTAACCTAACCTAACCTAACCTAATAAGTTTAAGATACCCTGCCATCGGAAACTGCTATCACAACCAGGGCTGTGGAGTCGAGCCAATTTTGCTCGACTCCGACTCCGACTCCGACTCCGGAGTCGACTCTGGGTAATATAACTAAATCTCATTTTAATACTAATAATAATTTTAATTTGTAGTTCTATTGTGAGGGTACCGTAAGTGGACCGATATAAAGTATCGTATTTATTTATGTGTCCAAAAAAGGTCTTAATTTCACATTAGATGCCAATTTAACTCTATATTTCAAATTTATGGCAATGTTTAAAAAATAAAATAATGATATAAATACCCATCATAATATGAGAATATACCAACAGTATATGTATTTGTGGACCAAAATTATTGATACTATTTCAAACACCTTTAAATTTGTTGCGAGCTATATAAAGGTTTATATTTCCATATGCATGAATTTGAATCTGAATCGATTTAGACAAAATTGTATATACTTCTACAAAATCTATGCACTTAAAATTTAAATCTAACGTTATGGGACGTAACACAATTTTAACGAAAAATAAAAATTCAAGGAAAGTCTAAAGTAAGGCGGGCCGATTATATAAAATTTTGCAAAATATTCTATAGAAACAAAATTTTGACTAAATTTTCTATAGAAATAAAATTTTGACTAAATTTTATATAGAAAAAAATATTTCTATAGTAATAAAATTTTGAATACATTTTTTATAGTAGTGAGTATCAGTGAGCATCAGTAAGAAAAAAATGGAGAAAATTTGCTATAGAAATAAAATTTGACAATTTTTTCTTATAGAAATAAAATTTTGAAAAAATTATCAATAAAAATAAAATTTTAGAAAAATTTTTGTGTAGTAAATAAAATTCTGCAAAATATTCTACAGAAACAAAATTTTGACTAAATTTTCTATAGAAATAAAATTTTGACAAAATTTTCTATAGAAATAAAATTTTGACAAAATTTTCTATAGAAATAAAATTTTGACAAAATTTTCTATAGAAATAAAATTTTGACAAAATTTTCTATAGAAATAAAATTTTGACCAAATTTTCTAATAAAAAAATCTATTACTATAAAATTTTGGCAAAATTTTCAAGGCAAAATAAAATTATCAATAGAAATAAAATTTAAAAAAAAAAAATTTTGTATAACAAACAAAATTTTCTATCGAAATAAAATTTTGCAAAATATTCTATAGAAACAAAATGTTGACTCAATTTTCTATAGAAATAAAATTTTGACTAAATTTTTGAAAAAAAAAATATTTCTATAGTAATAAAATTTTGAATAAATTTTTTATAGAAATAAAATTTTGACAAAATTTGCTATAGAAATAAAATTTTGACAAAGCTTTTTATAGAAATAACATTTTGACAAAATTTTCTATAAAAAACAACTTAGATATAATTTTCTGTCAATATTCCACATATGTAATAAAATAAAAAAAAATAATTTCGATTGTTCGAAATATTGCAAATAAATTGATATGGGCATTAAAATGGATCGATCCAGCCCATCTGCTAGTCTAACATTCTAGGAAACATAAAAAGATAGCCGTAATTGGAAGTTGATTTTCATTTACAATCATGCTGTACATTGATCGAATGAATAACGCAATGGAAACTAATTTGCGTAAAAACTTGCTTAGTTACAAAAATGTGAAGTGTTTTAAAAAATTTGGTTTAGCCGGAGTCGGAGTCGAGCAAAATTTTTACGACTCCGACTCCAGCAAAATCTTCAGACTCCGACTCCGGCTCCACAGCCCTGATCACAACCCAAGTAATTCGATTGTGGATAATATTATTTTTAGAAGACCAATCAGAATGGAGGTGATTCGACATTGTCGAACAATAGTCCGTATATACACGGACGAAAAAGACTGTTTTTCATATATTTGGGTGTACAAATTATATGTTTGGAACTCTAATTTTTTAACACAATATTTTTAAGTGCAAGCATGTAATGTTCATAAACTAGCATAACATGTTTGGGATATATATGTTAATATGTTAGAACATATTGTGTTTGGGACATAAAATAATATAATATGCTTAGATGCAAACATATATTAATTTAGAAAAAGCCTATAAACATATATGTATTTAGAAAGAGAGACCTAGAGAGTATGCTGCACGTAAAATAATGGAAGTAACCAATTGGCGCCTTAAAAATATATCCACACAAAGAAATTTTAATTTATTTTTTTTCTACCAGTGCATGCTATAAGGTGAAACATAATATGTTTGAACAATACAAACAATATTTTGTTCGGACCAATCCTGAAAATATATATGTTTGAAGCAAAATGTGGGTATATGATACAGAAGCGATTTTTTGAGGGTGTACTTGTTTACCATAAACTAGCTAGACCTTATATTAGTCCAAAAAACAAAAGTCGTTGGGTTTAAACTTGACTACTTTGAAATCTAATCTCTTAATTTTACTAAATCTTGGAAAAATTATTGCTGTCGTAAAACGTCAATCTTGTTGTTTATATTATTCCATGGAATATATGGAATTGAGTAAAATTTTCAGTTTTTATTTTTTTGAACCAATCATTATACAATGTAGTACATCTAACAGACGTCATTTTTATTACTCGTAGCTATTAATTCATCATTAAGTGAATGTTTTTCATCACTTTTCACCTTTCGTTTTATTGAGGTTAGGGTCATTGAAATATTCAACAAAAACAAAAACTCTTAGGGACAACCGCCCAAAGAAGACCTTAAGACCTTAAGACCTTTTTTGTTAATAAAGTTTTTAATGTAGTATCATTTTAATAGACTATTTAGATTAGAATATGATAGTGTTTGGGGGCATTCTGTGCTCTTAGTACAAACCGATTTTGTCCATATGTATGCAGATATACTGTGATCTATGTATCTTAGTTGGAAAAATGAAATTCCAATTAAAAGAAACAAAATTGTTTGATCTTTATTTAGATTAAGAAATATTCTTCATGATTATTCAATGCGTTTGAATATATTATTACCAACTGACTGGTAGTACGTTTCTTGAACCAAAACTTTCGAAGAAATGAACTCTACATAAGAAAGGAACTTCTATGGTCCAAAACTGGGCGCTTATGAGCTCTCATAAAAGCTGAGTTAAAATTAACATGGCCTGGTATTTAGATAAAGATACTAGAATTAAATCCATATGGTTATTAGGTTTCTGAGTCACATGTATGAAAGTCAACGTTTACCGATTATTTTATGAACTACACTACGCGCTATATACCTTACACTGTAAGAAAAATGTACGCCATGGTGACGATATTTTGCATCACCGGATAAAAAAACTTCTATACGACGATTCATTTTCATCAACCAATGGTCAGTAAGCCCGCCTTGGACCCTGGGTTGAATCACAATTCCGACCGAACACGAAAAAGGATTTCAGCGGTGGTTTATCCCCTCTCAGTGGAGTGTTTCAAAGCTTCTCTAAGTGGTTTCACAGCAATGTGAAATGCCGTTCTTGCTATAAGGTGGGTATTAAGTTCGGGTTTAGACGTATTAAGTTCGAATTTTTTCACGATAAGTGGTTTCACTGCAATGTGGAGCGCCGTCCGGACTCGGCTATAAAAAGAAGTCCTTGTCATTGAGCTTAACATGGAATCGGGCAGCACTCAGTGATAAGAGGGAAGTTAACCACTGTGTATATCACAATGGACTGAATAGTCTAAATGAGCCTGATACATCATCGGGCTGCCACCTAACCTAACCTACATGGGATTTTGGACCAATTTTTCTATGGTTATTAAAAGCGATATATTGACATTCGTCTCTAAATTTGCTATTCCAAGAAGCTCCGGAAGTCGAATCTGCAAATCGGTTTATATGGGGGCTCTTATTATGGCACGATATGGACCCGGTTGCACGGTTGTTACAAGAGATATACTAACGTGAAACGGATCGGATTAAATTCTTTCTTCGTGGAGGCTTTAGTAGTCAAATACAAGGAGTGGTCCAAAATAGCCAATGTGCTTCTATCTACATCAATAACAACAACGTGTGACAAGTTTAACGCCGATAGCTTGATTCATCCGGAAAATATCTCTGGGTGGAATCAGAATTTCACCACGACATAAACATATGCACTATGGTGTCTGAGACTAGTGAGGATCGATAGCGATGTGTTACAAACGGAATGACAAAGCTACAACAACTTCAAAGTAATTTTTGCTGATATATCAGAGATGACATCTACCGCCGGAAAGTATGAAAAGAATTTTTTATGATAAGTGAATCGGGATACCCTCTATATTTCAATGTCAAAAATTTGTTTTGGATGAAATCTAGATGAACAAATTTATATAAATGGAGGTACATCGAAACCTCTCAAAAGTGGACACCCACGTCGCACGAAAATTATCCACTTTTGGGAGGTAACCCCTTTGCTGAACCACTCCACTACTCGCAATTATTTGTAGACTTTTGATACCCTCCACCATAGGATGGGGGTATATTAACTTTGTCATTCCGTTTGTAACACATCGAAATATTGGTCTAAGAAATGGTGAAATTCTGAGTCGATCTAAGCATATCCGTCCGTCCGTCCGTCTGTAAAAATCACGCTAACTTCCGAACGAAAAAAGCTATCGACTGGAAACATGGCACAAGTAAAGGGTGATTCTTTTGAGGTTAGGATTTTCATGCATTAGTATTTGACAGATCACGTGGGATTTCAGACATGGTGTCAAAGAGAAAGATGCTCAGTATGCTTTGACATTTCATCATGAATAGACTTACTAACGAGCAACGCTTGCAAATCATTGAATTTTATTACCAAAATCAGTGGCAGAAAATCCGCTTTTTTATCGACAAATTTTGTTCAGCGATGAGGCTCATTTCTGGTTGAATGGCTACGTAAATAAGCAAAATTGCCGCATTTGGAGTGAAGAGCAACCAGAAGCCGTTCAAGAACTGCCCATGCATCCCGAAAAATGCACTGTTTGGTGTGGTTTGTACGCTGGTGGAATCATTGGACCGTATTTTTTCAAAGATGCTGTTGGACGCAACGTTACGGTGAATGGCGATCGCTATCGTTCGATGCTAACAAACTTTTTGTTGCCAAAAATGGAAGAACTGAACTTGGTTGACATGTGGTTTCAACAAGATGGCGCTACATGCCACACAGCTCGCGATTCTATGGCCATTTTGAGGGAAAACTTCGGAGAACAATTCATCTCAAGAAATGGACCGGTAAGTTGGCCACCAAGATCATGCGATTTGACGCCTTTAGACTATTTTTTGTGGGGCTACGTCAAGTCTAAAGTCTACAGAAATAAGCCAGCAACTATTCCAGCTTTGGAAGACAACATTTCCGAAGAAATTCGGGCTATTCCGGCCGAAATGCTCGAAAAAGTTGCCCAAAATTGGACTTTCCGAATGGACCACCTAAGACGCAGCCGCGGTCAACATTTAAATGAAATTATCTTTAAAAAGTAAATGTCATGGACCAATCTAACGTTTCAAATAAAGAACCGATGAGATTTTGCAAATTTTATGCGTTTTTTTTTTTTAAAAAGTTATCAAGCTCTTAACAAATCACCCTTTAGTTGTTATTGATGTAGATCGAATGGTATTGCAAATGGGCCATATCGGTCCACTTTTACGTATAGCCTCCATATAAACCGACCCCCAGATTTGGTTTGCGGAGCCTCTAAGAGTAGCATATTTCATCCGATCTGGCTGAATTTTGGTACATGTTGTAAGTATATGGTCTCTAGCAACCATGCAAAAATTGGTCCATATCGGTCCATAATTATATATAGCCCCCATATAAACCGATCCCCGGATTTGATTTGCGGATCCTCTTAGAGGAGCAAAATTCATCCGATCCGGCTTAAATTTGGTACACGGTATTAGTATATCGTCTCTAACAACCATGCAAAAATTGGTCCATATCGGTCCATAATTATATATAGCCCCCATAGAAACCGATCCCCAGATTTGACCTCGGGAGCCTCTTGCAGGAGCAAAATTCATCCGATCCGATTGAAATTAGAGGTGTGCACGTGACACGAAACTGTCGTTACTCACGAAAATTTTCGTGATTCGTGCGTGAGTCGTGAGTAACGCTCATGACAACAGCGTGAGTGTGCGCGAGCGTGATTAACAAACCAAAATATCGTGCGTGAGCGTGATTCACGAAAATAATATCTTCGTGAGTGTGCGTGAGTAACGAATTACACTCACGAAAATATTCCTGCTCACCAACATAAAATGCTTAAGAGTGAAATTCAATTACAATTCTAGTGACACCTGGGATGTTAAGACTTTAATAACAGTCTCGATTTTAATAATGCTCATGTTTTCAGACACTTCGGTAAGGTAAATTAATCATAAAATTATTCGTGAGTCACGATATTTTTCGTGAGTCACGACGTTTTCGTGCGTGAGTGTGCGTGAGTACAAATTTTCTTTTCATGAGTGTGCGTGAGCGTGAGTCCTACCAAAATATATCGTGCGTGAGTGTGCGTGAGTATGATTTTTCAGTCGTGAGTGTGCGTGAGCGTGAGTAAACTATTACTCACGTGCACACCTCTAGTTGAAATTTGAAACGTGGTGTTAGTATGTGGTCTCTAACAAATACGCAAGGATTGGTCCATATCGGTCCATAATTATAAATAGCCCCCATGTAAATCGATCCCCAGATTTGACCTCCGGAACCTCTTGGAAGAGCAAAATTCATCCGATGCGGTGAAATTTGGACCATTTGCGATGAAATTTGGACCATGGTGTTAGTATATGGCCGCTATTGCCCAAATTGATCCATATCGGTCTATAGTTATATATAGCCGGTCCCCAATCACCCAAAGATTGGTTCATATCGGTCCTAGTCATGGTTGCCACTCGAGCCAAAAATAATCTACCACAATTTTATTTCTATAGAAAATTTTGTCAAAATTTTACTTCTATAGAAAATTTTGACAAAATTTTATTACTTGTTGTTGTTTTTTTTTTATACCCTCCACCATAGGATGGGGGTATATTAACTTTGTCATTCCGTTTGTAACACATCGAAATATTGCTCTAAGACCCCATAAAGTATATATATTCTGGGTCGTGGTGAAATTCTGAGTCGATCTAAGCATGTCCGTCCGTCTGTCCGTCCGTCTGTCCGGCTGTCCGTCCGTCTGTGGAAATCACGCTAACTTCCGAACGAAACAAGCTATCGACTTGAAACTTGGCACAAGTAGTTGTTATTGATGTAGGTCGGATGGTATTGAAAATGGGCCATATCGGACCACGTTTACGTATAGCCCCCATATAAACCGATCCCCAAATTTGGCTTGGGGAGCCTCCCGGAGCAGCAAAATTCATCCGATCCGGTTGAAATTTGGTAAGTGGTCTTAGCATACGGTCTCTAACAACCATGCAAAAATTGGTCCATATCGGTCCATAATTATATATAGCCCCCATATAAACCGATCCCCATATTTGACCTCCGGAGCCTCTTGGAGGGGCAAAATTCATCCGATCCGATTGAAATTTGGTACCTGATGTTAGTATATGGTCTCTAACAACCATGCAAAAATTGGTCCATATCGGTCCATAATTATATATAGCCCCCATATAAACCGATCCCCAGATTTGATCTCCGGAGCCTCTTGGAAGAGCAAAATTCATCCGATCCAGGTGAAATTTGGTACATGGTGTTAGTATATGGTCTCTAACAACCATGCAAAAATTGGTCCATATCGGTCCATAATTATATATAGTTCCCATATAAACCGTCCCCAGATTTGACGTCCGGAACCTCTTGGAGGAGCAAAAGTCATCCGATACGGTGGAAATTTGGTACATTTTGTCAATATATGGCCTCTAACAGCCATGTAAAAATTGGTCCATATCGGTCTTTAGTTATATATAGCCGATGACTTATTACACAAAAATTGGTCCATATCGCCAAAAATAATCTACCAAAACTTTATTTCCATAGAAAATTTTGTCAAATTTTATTACTATAGAAAGTTTTGTCAAAATTTCATTTCTATAGAAAGTTTTGTCAAAAGTTTATTTCTATACAAATGTTTGTCAAAATTTTATTTCCATAGAAAATTTTGTCAACATTTTATTTCTATAGAAAATTTTGTAATCTACCAAAACTTTATTTCCATAGAAAATTTTGTCAAATTTTATTACTATAGAAAGTTTTGTTAAAATTTCATTTCTATAGAAAATTTTGTAAAAAAATTTATTTCTGTAGAAAATTTTGTCAACATTTTATTTCTATACAAAATTTTGTCAAAATTTCATTTCTATACAAAATTTTGTCAACATTTTATTTCTATCGAAATTTTTGTCAAAATTGTATTGCTATAGAAAATTTTGTCAACATTTTATTTCCATAGAAAATTTTGTCAACATTTTATTTCTATAGAAAATTTTGTCAAGTTTTTATTTCTATAGAAAATTTTGTCAAATTTTTATTTCTATAGAAAATTTTGTCAAAATTCTTTGGTGATTCTTTTGAGGTTAGGTTTTTCATGCATTAGTATTTGACAGATCACGTGGGATTTCAGACATGGTGTCAAAGAGAAAGATGCTCAGTATGCTTTGACATTTCATCATGAATAGCCGAACGATCTGCCACAACGTCGAATTTTCAGTGAATGGGCCCTAGAAAAGTTGGCAGAAAATCCGCTTTTTTATCGACAAATTTTGTTCAGCGATGAGGCTCATTTCTGGTTGAATGGCTACGTAAATAAGCAAAATTGCCGCATTTGGAGTGAAGAGCAACCAGAAGCCGTTCAAGAACTGCCCATGCATCCCGAAAAATGCACTGTTTGGTGTGGTTTGTACGCTGGTGGAATCATTGGACCGTATTTTTTCAAAGATGCTGTTGGACGCAACGTTACGGTGAATGGCGATCGCTATCGTTCGATGCTAACAAACTTTTTGTTGCCAAAAATGGAAGAACTGAACTTGGTTGACATGTGGTTTCAACAAGATGGCGCTACATGCCACACAGCTCGCGATTCTATGGCCATTTTGAGGGAAAACTTCGGAGAACAATTCATCTCAAGAAATGGACCGGTAAGTTGGCCACCAAAATCATGCGATTTGACGCCTTTAGACTATTTTTTGTGGGGCTACGTCAAGTCTAAAGTCTACAGAAATAAGCCAGCAACTATTCCAGCTTTGGAAGACAACATTTCCGAAGAAATTCGGGCTATTCCGGCCGAAATGCTCGAAAAAGTTGCCCAAAATTGGACTTTCCGAATGGACCACCTAAGACGCAGCCGTGGTCTACATTTAAATGAAATTATCTTCAAAAAGTAAATGTCATGGACCAATCTAACGTTTCAAATAAAGAACCGATGAGATTTTGCAAATTTTATGCGTTTTTTTAAAAAAAAAAGTTATCAAGCTCTTAACAAATCATCCTTTATATAAAATTTTGTCAAACTAGATTATATACGTATTTAATCGGCTTTTTATACCCTCCACCATAGGATGGGGGTATATTAACTTTGTCATTCCGTTTGTAACACATCGAAATATTGCTCTAAGACCCCATAAAGTATATATATTCTGGGTCGTGGTGAAATTCTGAGTCGATCTAAGCATGTCCGTCCGTCTGTCCGGCTGTCCGTTCGTCTGTGGAAATCACGCTAACTTCCGAACGAAACAAGCTATCGACTTGAAACTTGGCACAAGTAGTTGTTATTGATGTAGGTCGGATGGTATTGAAAATGGGCCATATCGGACCACGTTTACGTATAGCCCCCATATAAACCGATCCCCAAATTTGGCTTGGGGAGCCTCCCGGAGCAGCAAAATTAATCCGATCCGGTTGAAATTTGGTACGTGGTCTAAGTATATGGTCTCTAACAACCATGCAAAAATTGGTCCATATCGGTCCATAATTATATATAGCCCCCATATAAACCGATCCCCAGATTTGACCTCCGGAGCGTCTTGGAGGGGCAAAATTCATCCGATCCGATTGAAATTTGGTACCTGATGTTAGTATATGGTCTCTAACAACCATGCAAAAATTGGTCCATATCGGTCCATAATTATATATAGCCCCCCATATAAACCGATCCCCAGATTTGACCTCCGGAGACTTTTGGAGGGGCAAAATTCATCCGATCCGGTTGAAATTTGGTACCTGATGTTAGTATACGGCCTCCAACAACCATGCAAAAATTGGTCCATATCGGTCCATAATTATATATAGCTCCCATATAAACCGATCCCCAGATTTGACCACCGGAGCCTCTTGGAGGAGCAAAATTCATCCGATCCGGTTGAAATTTAGTACGTGGTCTTAGTATACGGCCTCTAACAACCATGCAAAAATTGGTCCATATCGGTCCATAATTATATATAGCTCCCATATAAACCGATCCCCAGATTTGACCACCGGAGCCTCTTGGAGGAGCAAAATTCATCCGATCCGGTTGAAATTTAGTACGTGGTCTTAGTATACGGTTTTTAACAACCATGCAAAAATTGGTCCATATCGGTCCATAATTATATATAGCCCCCATATAAACCGATCCCCAGATTTGACCTCCGGAGCCTCTTGGAGGGGCAAAATTCATCCGATCCGGTTGAAATTTGGTACCTGATGTTAGTTTACGGCCTCTAATAACCATGCAAAAATTGGTCCATATCGGTCCATAATTATATATAGCCCCCATATAAACCGATCCCCAGATTTGATCTCCGGAGCCTCTTGGAAGAGCAAAATTCATCCGATCCAGTTGAAATTTGGTACATGGTGTTAGTATATGGTCTCTAACAACCATGCAAAAATTGGTCCATATCGGTCCATAATTATATATAGTTCCCATATAAACCGTCCCCAGATTTGACGTCCGGAACCTCTTGGAGGAGCAAAAGTCATCCGATACGGTTGAAATTTGGTACATTTTGTCAATATATGGCCTCTAACAGCCATGTAAAACTTGGTCCATATCGCCAAAAATAATCTACCAAAACTTTATTTCCATAGAAAATTTTGTCAAATTTTATTACTGTAGAAAGTTTTGTCAAAATTTCATTTCTATAGAAAGTTTTGTCAAAAGTTTATTTCTATACAATTGTTTGTCAAAATTTTATTTCCATAGAAAATTTTGTCAAAATTTTATTTCTATAGAAAATTTTGTAATCTACCAAAACTTTATTTCCATAGAAAATTTTGTCAAATTTTATTACTATAGAAAGTTTTGTTAAAATTTCATTTCTATAGAAAGTTTTGTCAAAAGTTTATTCTATAGAAATGTTTGTCAAAATTTTATTTCTATAGAAAATTTTGTAAAAAATTTATTTCTGTAGAAAATTTTGTCAACATTTTATTTCTATACTAAGTTTTGTCAAAATTTCATTTCTATACAAAATTTTGTCAACATTTTATTTCTATAGAAATTTTTGTCAAAATTGTATTGCTATAGAAAATTTTGTCAACATTTTACTTCCATAGAAAATTTTGTCAACATTTTATTTCTATAGAAAATTTTGTCAAGTTTTTATTTCTATAGAAAATTTTGTCAAATTTTTATTTCTATAGAAAATTTTGTCAAAATTTTATTTCTATAGAAAATTTTGTCAAGGTTTCATTTCTATAGAAAGTTTTGTCAAAAGTTTATTCTATAGAAATGTTTGTCAAAATTTTATTTCTATAGAAAATTTTGTAAAAAATTTATTTCTATAGAAAATTTTGTCAAACTAGATTATATACGTATTTAATCGGCCTTTTTTTGTTTAATATATACCCCGTATGGGCTAACTTACAATTTAAAAGACAGTGTTAAATAGTTTTACGATACCTTGTCATCGGCAAGTGTTATCGCAACCCAAGTAATTCGATTGTGGGTGACAGCCTTTAGTAGAAGTTCCTACGCAATCCATGGTGGAGGGTACATAAGATTCGGCCTGGCCGAACTTACGGCCGTATATACTTGTTTATTTTAGCTTAAAACCATACATTGACTAAACTACAAGTGTAGCTTAACCAACAGAGGAAAAGAATGTTTGTCAAATTTATTTGGACAAAGCCCTATAGACTGCAAGATGGTTGGATGGACGCACGTTTCGGAATTACCACATTCCTCATCAGCATCCTCTACTTGCAGCAAAACTATCAACCAATTATCAGAATAAATTCAGGCAGTTCATTAAACCCAACAATGAACCACACTTGAACCTTCCGAAAAAAGGTTTTGTATGATAGCCGGCTTATGCCTATAGAATATTTTATTTCTATAGAAAATGTAGTCAAAATTTGAATTCTATAGAAAATTTTGTCAAAATGTTATTTCTATAGAAAATTTTGTCAAAATTTTATTTCTATGGAAAATTTTGCAAAGATTTTATTTCTATAGAAAATTTTGTCAAAATTTTATTTCTATAGAAAATTTTGTTAATTGCGAAACAAACAGCAGCACAAGAACTCAAATACAAAATCCCAGAAGATGGTTAGTGGCACTAACCGAAATATTGGAAATAAATATTAAAACAAATCAATAATCGATTGTTTCTATGACCTCAAGCCGAACAAAATTAATAATCAGAATAAACATAAAATAGGTCAACAACACTCAAAAATATTTTTAAAAAATTTTATTTCTATAGAAAATTTTGTCAAAATTTTATTTCTATAGAAAATTTTGTCCAAATTTTACTTCTATAGAAAATGTTGTCAAAATTTTATTTCTATAAAAACTTTTGTCAAAATTTTATTTCTATAGAAAATTTTGTCAAACTTAATTATATAAATACGTCGGCTTTTTTTTTTTAATATATACCACGTATGAACTAGCTTGCAATTTAGAAGACGGTGTTAGGAAATTTTAAGATACCTTGCCATCGTCAAGTGTTACCGCAACCCAAATAATTCGATTGTGGATGACAGTCTTCAGTAGAAGTTTCTACGCAATCTATGGTGGAGGGTACATACGCTTCGGCCTGGCCGAACTTACGGCCGTATATACTTGTTTTGTCGAATATATACCACATATGGACTAACTTACAATTTAGAAGATGATGTTACGAAGTTTTAAGATACCTAGCCAACGGTAAGTATTACCACAATCACAATCTTTGGTAGAAGTTTCTACGCAATCCATGGTGGAGGGTATATAAGATTCGGCCTGGCCGAATAGTTTGAGTGCATTAGGCGATTTAAATTTCAAGTCTAGAGATTTTATAGAAGTTTAAAAATAGTTCTGATTTAAATATTTGTATATGGGAATTTAACCTTTGAAGGAGTTGAAATGGTATCAACAATTTTGGTCTACATAGTAGTGAGGGGTATAATATAGTCGGCCAAGCCCGACTTTAGACTTTACTAAATTGTTTTATTGAACCTGCTAAGATATTAAAGTCAATGCCTGACACTATTATTTCCGTGATTGACACAGAAAACATGTTTTTTTGTTCTTTGATACTTTTTGGGAAAATTCCATGAAAATTACATTTTCTTGCAATGTTCAAAGAATGAATGTCAATTTTATTGTGACATATTTTTTCAACAGATTATAGCGGATATGATGTTAAATTAACCAACTTAATACAACTATGTTGAAAACAAAATCCTTCCTTTCTCACTCTCTTATTCTTCAAATGCATTTTAATTTTTAATTATTTACAGTCTGATGAGTACATCAGAAGCTACAATAAAATTTTGAAATAAGACAAATCCTTTTTTGAAAATTTATGCAATCACTTTGTCCCGATTGCTATACAATCAACCAAATGGAAAAATGCCTCTGCATATATCCATATGAAATCAGAAGCCCAAACCTAAAACAAATTCAAATAAATGAATTGAAATGATTATAAGCCAAAGATTTGTTCAATGCAATCGAAAAGGAGCCTTTGCAATCTCAACCAGATACAGATACATCTTTGCTCCTCATTGTCCTACAAATCAGGCACTGATGCAATTTCGTCCTTCGGAGTAAACAGTTGTGCAATTAACAGAAATAACAACGAAACCCCATGCACAAAAGGACCATGGTGTGATAAACGACACAGAGAGTGAGGTAGGAAAAAAATACTGGAACTCATCATCCATAAAAGAGTTGAGCAGGCCAACAAAGCCATACAGAACCAACAACGACAGAATCATCATCGAAGGTTATGTACTGGGGTTTGAGAGGCTTCCATATTGGGTGGGTGCTTACATGTCCACCTAAGTCCAAGTCGTAAATATTCTAAATGTCATTTTGAAATCCTAATTTACGCTTCGACGATCTCAAATGCACATTTGTGCATTAGAAAATCTAGAAATGCATTTGACTTTGGTTCTATTTTGTGTGCTACAATGAAGATGATCGGTATGTTGAAATTGTCATTTGACATTTGGATATACTTTTATAAGAAAGAAGTTCACCAAATGGGGCGAATTAAAAAGCCTGCGGCATGTCCTATGTAGGGTAGCTGATATGTAATGCAACAAAGTGTAGCGGCATATTTTTTTAGTTCCATTATTCCAAAAAATATCGGAAATAACATCAAATTTTTAAAATAATAAATTCTAAGTTTAGATTTATACTTCCTTTGGTACAAAATATGGCCCTCAAACGGCTGAGAATGCCTTCACACGCTACACGATAGTGGATCTGCGGTATTTTGGTCCGTGGAGCGGTGTTGAGAGATTTCAGTTTGTATTTGTTCGAATTGGATACGTTTAGCACGAATTATGGCCTTCAAAGCCATTATACGTTGCGTGTATGTGGCTCTCCGATATTATGACTCATTCCCGAAGCGAATCGTCATCTTTAGATGATCGTCCTTTTGTATTTTCTGAGTCCATTGTGTCCATTGTCTGCGGCTGAAATATTTTTTTCGGCGCAGGGCTTCAGTATTGTCTTTAGAACATATCCCCGATAATATTCGGCAGTTATTTTGGCCATATCCATGGGCGGCGCTTGGGCAATCGAAGGTGTACATTTTCGGCTCCCCGCCTTGGAAAGTAAGTAATTAGGATACAGGCATTATTTTTACTAAGATGTTGAAAAAAAAAATGCCAAATACCAATCTACAACCTACACAGAAAAAACTGAAGCAAAATAAAAATCAATTATTGGCATAATTGAATGAAAAAATTATATCAAATACGATTTTTATTAAGTCAAACATGAAAATAATTGGTTGAATGAAAAACTGGCAAAAATATCAAAATTCACTGGTAATTGAATTCACAACACATCAATTACTATGTTCAATTGGACCAAGTATAAAAGTTATTGATTTAAGTATAATGCATAATTGCCTGATAAAACTGTTTATGACGTTGCTACGTAACGAAAAATAAATTAATAAAGGGTGATTCTTTTGAGGTTAGGATTTTCATGCATTAGTATTTGACAGATCACGTGGGATTTCAGACATGATGTCAAAGAGAAAGATGCTCAGTATGCTTTGACATTTCATCATGAATAGACTTACTAACGAGCAACGCTTGCAAATCATTGAATTTTATTACCAAAATCAGTGGCAGAAAATCCGCTTTTTTATCGACAAATTTTGTTCAGCGATGAGGCTCATTTCTGGTTGAATGGCTACGTAAATAAGCAAAATTGCCGCATTTGGAGTGAAGAGCAACCAGAAGCCGTTCAAGAACTGCCCATGCATCCCGAAAAATGCACTGTTTGGTGTGGTTTGTACGCTGGTGGAATCATTGGACCGTATTTTTACAAAGATGCTGTTGGACGCAACGTTACGGTGAATGGCGATCGCTATCGTTCGATGCTAACAAACTTTTTGTTGCCAAAAATGGAAGAACTGAACTTGGTTGACATGTGGTTTCAACAAGATGGCGCTACATGCCACACAGCTCGCGATTCTATGGCCATTTTGAGGGAAAACTTCGGAGAACAATTCATCTCAAGAAATGGACCGGTAAGTTGGCCACCAAGATCATGCGATTTGACGCCTTTAGACTATTTTTTGTGGGGCTACGTCAAGTCTAAAGTCTACAGAAATAAGCCAGCAACTATTCCAGCTTTGGAAGACAACATTTCCGAAGAAATTCGGGCTATTCCGGCCGAAATGCTCGAAAAAGTTGCCCAAAATTGGACTTTCCGAATGGACCACCTAAGACGCAGCCGCGGTCAACATTTAAATGAAATTATCTTCAAAAAGTAAATGTCATGGACCAATCTAACGTTTCAAATAAAGAACCGATGAGATTTTGCAAATTTTATGCGTTTTTTTTTTTAAAGTTATCAAGCTCTTAACAAATCACCCTTTACAAACAATAAAATGTCATTTATTGTTATTATTAAGAATCTTCTTAAGAAAATGGTCGAATTTACCCGCAAATAAACCGTGGTATCGGTACACCCAGAAAAAAGTGACCGTTTCTTTAAGTTAAAATTAACTCATTGTGAAGAAAGTTGAACTTCGTATAGCGCCAAAGACATTTTTATTTGTTTGAACGATGTGATTTTCGTAGAAATTAGGTAGAATGTATTCCATATTTTAGTTAACATTTTCCTATATTTATGTACCACTATACTATGTACCACTAAAATTTAACTGAATTGAATTCATATATGGTATGATTTTATTGAAAATTTTTCATTCATTTGGACAAATCTTACATATTAATGGTAAACCTTTTACTTAAAAATTAGAACTGCTTACCTTCGTTTTTAAATACAGTTTTATTTATTTATATAGGCATTTTTTTTCTTCAATAAAAGACATGTTTAATATATTTATTAAGGATTAACAGCATCGACTGACCTTGAAATATCAGTTTATTATTCCACTATTTCCAATTTCCATGTAAAGTTACCAACTGTAAAACGTAATGCTTTTCTTCTTCTTGGTCCTTTCACTTTTAATAAGATGCTGCGTAACGATTTTGTCCTCCTTTTACAATTTCAATACCTACAAATATAAAAAATCATAAACCAATTTTTTCACAAAAGGTTAGCGTCACCATATGAATGTTACCTGATAATTGAAGATTCCAAAATGAAGACGAATGAAGGGGTTGTTATTCTGTTGCTGTTTTCTTTCTTTATACACCATCACGAACATTGATAGACTTACTGTTTGTTATTTATGTTCAATAATTTTGAAAAAAAAAAACGAAAAATTTTCTCACTAATTTAAAAAAAGATGATGTACAGTGGGAGAAAAGATGATTCAATTTGTAAGAGGAAATTTCCCAAATGTTTTCTCCATAAGGAGTTAGCATAAAGGGCCCAAAATTGAGTCATCTCTCCCAGCCAGATCTATACTAAAGGCTGTGGAAAGGTTCATTCGCCCGAACCGAAACATGTACAGTCCAGGCGTGTATAGATTTGTATCTGGCGTTTTCTTTTCAATGGCTCTATTAACCATGTTCCTTAATCTATATCTGTCCATAAAGCTCGAAAAATAATTGTATAATTAGATATAATGCATTTGGACGTCAATTGCCTGTTTCGGTATCAGGCTAACATGTAATATAATAAGCAACGATGAGCCCGTCGTAAAACTAGGAGAAACACGACTAATGTACGCGTTAGAATTGTTGTTGTATCCTGGAAACCAGTTTCTGTTAATTGTCATATGTTGTAGTTGACTGTAGAAACAATAAGCATTGTTCGACTGTTCACCACTTAGGTGAATTCTAACAAATTAGCTTTCTAAAAATAAATTTAGTGTTGTTGCATTACTATGTAACAAAACGAAATAAAAATAAGATTAAGGGACTTGTAAGTTATATGAAAAGATGATGTACAGTGGGAGAAAAGATGATTCAATTTGTAAGAGGAAATTTCCCAAATGTTTTCTCCATAAGGAGTTAGCATAAAGGGCCCAAAATTGAGTCATCTCTCCCAGCCAGATCTATACTAAAGGCTGTGGAAAGGTTCATTCGCCCGAACCGAAACATGTACAGTCCAGGCGTGTATAGATTTGTATCTGGCGTTTTCTTTTCAATGGCTCTATTAACCATGTTCCTTAATCTATATCTGTCCATAAAGCTCGAAAAATAATTGTATAATTAGATATAATGCATTTGGACGTCAATTGCCTGTTTCGGTATCAGGCTAACATGTAATATAACGAATATTTTATTTGTTATTTATTATATTATTTTACTATATTATTTTTTAACAATCTCTTCGTATACCATAACAACGCGATTCCAACTAAAAAAACAAGCCACGTGCAAACATATCGATTACATCGATGACAGGTATCGATTACAGGTAGATAAAAGAAATATAGGAAAATTTCCTATATTCTAACAAGTGTGTTTCCTTAAGTTTTGAAAGGATTGAATACTTCTTAGTACGAATGAACTAAAATATTTTTCTATGCCAAGTGTTATTCGTATGTATAATAAGCTTTCTATAATAAAGGAAGTCAGTATTATCGTTTTATAAGAAATTTTACTAAATTTGAGAAAACTTGGTTTTAGTTCGGTTTTTGTTTATTTTTATGAATGCTTTGTTATCCATGAATAAAATTTTCTTGTTCAGTAGTAAATTCTTATACCCAGCGAAGAAAACAGTATTAGTAAAATTCCATGCCTTATTCTAGTTAATGAACTATTCCTATCTGCTTTCAATTTAGGATTTTTTTTACTGAAACAAGTAAATTTTATTATTTCACACAAAAATTTAACTTAATGGAAATAAAATGGCTAAACTACATTGATGGACATTTTTTCCTTTAGTTTCGAAGGCACTTTTTTCTGGGTGTACCGCGATTCGAAATGTTAACATTTACAACATTTTTGGCGCACCATATTGTATTTTTATCGCAGGTAAGTACCTTTATCTAAATACCAGTTTTTTTGGTCAAACGCGTTTTTTGGAAACTACACTGAAAGAATTCTCTTCGTAAAAATGAACATTTTCATTGTGAGTCTAACCTGTGACGTGTTGGTAGAATTCATTCTCTCTCTCTCAAGCACATTCAAGAAATACTCATGTACGTTCACGCAAACAGAACTTTTAAAGACGATTAACGGTTCACAACAATTTTTAGACTCATGAGAATTCTCGTGACTTCGACTATTAGTCGGGATCACGACGAAAGTATCACAGCACAAACTTTTTACTATGGAAAGTTAATTTAATATATTTAGTACATATTTCTACGTTCGTAAAATTTTTAAAATTCGCTGAAAACTTTAATAAAATATGTAAATGATTTCTTTCGTTGTATAAACTTACACACATCCTGAATTGGGTCGTTTAAAAACTTGCGAATAAGCTTTGGAATATATATACAATTACATTCTTTCTATTTTGTTTTTACAATTAGTTCGTGTACACGTCAAATTGCCCTATTAATGGATATAAGCCGACTGTCAAAAATATGTGGCCTAGAGGAAAATGTGTTTACTTCGAAAACGGGGATTTCGAGGATTTCTTCCCAGCAACAGAAGGTAAAATCATGTAAAACTTTGAAATATTTTGAAACTTTGAAATGAATAGATGTTTGTATTACAGAAGAGCAGGATGCCTAAACAAATCGCATATAAATGAGGAAGATTTGGGAAATTCCAGCAGGTGGTACAGATAATTCAAAAACTTTGTGAGTTAGCCTGTTAAATACGTCGTTTATAATGAATATTCTGTATTTTTCTACCAAACATGTACTTCGCTGTATTTTCATTTATACAAATTTTCAGAATTTCTTTTTTATAATAAAATGCATAAAATTTTTTTCAGAGTGTATTTGTATAATTTT
This sequence comes from Haematobia irritans, assembly GCF_050003625.1. NCBI lineage: Eukaryota > Metazoa > Arthropoda > Insecta > Diptera > Muscidae > Haematobia > Haematobia irritans. The sequence goes on along the minus strand of NC_134398.1, from coordinate 132,491,921 downwards.
CTTAAATTAATATAGATTATATAGTACAAAGATTGTATTGATTAACATCGTAATAGAACACAATTACGATAGTAATTGTATAGGTTACAAAATTCTATAAACATTGTACTCAGTTCAATTACGACTGTAATTGAAAACACTATATACTTCAAATACTAATGTATTTGGATTGAGTACTATGTCATTTGAATATTTTGCAAATTCCAATTACATTTACACTCAACGCAAATATTACTTCATTTGAAAATAGTTTTATGACAACCTTACAATTTTAGTAATTGGATTTACAATTTTCGTCATAAGCTGAAAATCAAATACAAAAATAATTGAATTCACAATTTTTGTATTTGATTCAATTATTCACTTTTTTCTGTGTAGCTATACATGTTTCATTGCTGGATACTATAAATTTTCATATTCAGTTTAGAGAATATGTGAGACTTTAAAAATTGTCTCAGTATTCCTGGCAATTTTGTATCTAGCATTACCGTTTACATAAAAGTTGAAAGGTGGCATTCACACACTTATGTTTAAAAAAGTGAGCAAAACGCGTCTTTCTTTATCATGAAGAAAACAATAATTAAATTTAATTGTATTTATGAGAGAATATGTACGACTTTTAAAATTGTAGCTATCAATATGAAATAGCCAACAGTGTGGCCATTTTAGCATTTTTGCAGCTAAGTTTAGCATTTATTTTTTGTATTTAGCATTTGGCATTTTTTTTTCAATTATAAATTTTTTATTTTTAGCATTATTCGATCCACAAAATTTCAAATATGTTAGTACTTGTTAGAGTCCAATAAGGATCTTTAATTTCTTTGTAATATTCCGAGAGGAGCGGCTTGACACCAATAATTTAGTACATCACAGGGTATAATAAGTTTGTGCATTTGTAACCTAGATAAAGCCTCACTATATTCGTTTTTCCGGTTTATACAAATATGGCCAAAATCCCCACAATTTACACAAAATTCTGTGATAATTTCCCTATATCTTAGTCGGTTGTTTTAAATAAGGCTCCAAGTCGCCCGACTTGACCTAATAATATACCACAACCCACACTTGACCACATATCTTGGCGAGATCTAGGTTAGGTTAGGTTAGGTTAGGTGGCAGCCCGATGTATCAGGCTCACTTAGACTATTCAGTCCATTGTGATACCACAGTGGTGAACTTCTCTCTTATCACTGAGTGCTGCCCGATTCCATGTTAAGCTCAATGACAAGGGACCTTCTTTTTATAGCCGAGTCCAGAAGCTTAGAGAAGCTTTGAAACCCTCAGAAATGTCACCAGCATTGCTGAGGTGGGATAATTCACCGCTGAAAAACTTTTTGGTGTTCGTTCGAAGCAGGAATCGAACCCACGACCTTGTGCATGCAAGACGGGCATGCTAACCATTGCACCACGGTTGGCGAGATCTAACCAATATCCTTGTAAAATCCCCACTGACGAGTAGCAAAAATTGCAAATATTACTAAAATTGTCCTATATCTCAAACACATATGTATCGTCTGATAAATCATAAATGCTCTTTTGTACAATTGCATTAAAATTTCTCTCGCTTCATATTTCCCATATTTATATCCTAAACCACATAGTGGTCAGGGTAAAGGATGATACGGTCAAAATTTGGTCAAGGGAAAACGCGTGTAAATCGGTGAAATCGTTTATTTAAAAAATCAACTTAAATTTCTTTTTCAAGTTCAATTAGTATAAAATTCAGGAAAAATATTCAGTTAGGCTTTCGCTTTTCCAAATCCGAATTGCCGGGCCTCACGCTTGACACTTGCCATCAGATTTTGTACAGCCATCTTGTCCACCGTCTTCGCCGCAGAAAGCCAGTTTCCCTTGAACTGCTGCTCGTCCTTAGCAGTTTTTTTGGTCTTCTTTAGGTTCCGCTTGACAATAGCCCAGTATTTCTCAATTGGGCGGAGCTCTGGCGTGTTGGGAGGGTTCTTGTCCTTGGGAACCACCTGCACGTTGTTGGCGGCGTACCACTCCATGGCCTTTTTACCATAATGCCAAATCCGGCCAAAACAGTACGGAACAACCGTGTTTCTTCAGGAAAGGCAGCAGACGTTTATTCAAACACTCTTTAACGTAAATTTCTTTGTTGATAGTCCCGGAAGCTATGAAAATGCTGCTTTTCAAGCCACAGGTACAGATGGCTTGCCAAACCAGATATTTCTTTGCGAACTTTGACAGTTTTATGTGCTTGAAAATATCTGCTACCTTTCCCCTTCCTTTTGTCGTATAAAACTCCTGTCCCGGAAGCTGCTTGTAGTCGGCTTTGATGTAGGTTTCTTCGTCCATTACTACGCAGTCAAACTTCGTCAGCATCGTCGTGTACAGCCTCCGGGATCGCGCTTTGGCCGTCGTATTTTGTTTATCATCGCGATTTGGAGTCACTACCTTCTTGTAAGTCGATAATCCGGCTCGTTTTTTGACTTGATGCACGGTTGTAGACGATACACCCAGCTTATTTGCGGCATCTCGGAGAGAGAGGTTAGGGTTTCGCTTGAAACTGCCGGCAACTCTCTTTGTCGTCTCAGCGGCTTCCGGTTTTCGATTTCCCCCCGATCCAGACTTCCTGGCTGTCGACAAACGTTCCCCAAACACTTTAATTACATTTTTAACGGTTGATTTGGCAACTTTTAGCGATTTTGCCAGCTTTGCGTGCGAGTAGCTCGGATTTTCGCGATGCGCGAGCAAAATTTTGATACGCTGCTCTTCTTGCTTGGACGGCATTTTTACAACTGAAGAGTGAATTCCAAAATCAACATAGGAGCAACATTCTACACACACACCTTCAAAATAAGGGGTGTTCAGCTATATCATGCGTAGATATAGCTCCCATATATGTATCGCCCGATTTTGAAAAATTTGCCCCTAATAACCTTATGTTTGACCATAGAGGCCTCATTTATTAACTGATCTTACTCAAATTTTGCACAAGGTAACCTTTTGTGGTATTAATCAAACCCGCAAAACATTATGCAAATTGGTTCAGATTTACATATAGCTTCCATATATATGCATCGCTCCATCACATCGCCATAATACTCTTATTTAGTAACCAATGTTACTCAAATTTAAAATTTTGATTTACTAGCCTATCGTACTTATACGTACTTGTAGCTATTACATAAGAATATTGCTCGATTTTTACAAATTTGGATTTATTACCCACGATAATTGAGCGATTTTCTCTTTTTTAATAATGGCCTCAATATTAGTGGCATAAACGCAGAGAAGGAATATTATCACCTCAAACATGTTTCCAGAGCAAAATGTTATTTTTGTATGGTGACCATGTAACATGTTTGTCACTAAAATGTTATTTTATCGTCAAATATAACCTGCTTGCCGAAATCAGATACATGATAAATAACATGGTTGCTAAAACCATGTTACATGGTCACCACCCAAAAATAACATTTTGCTCTTAAAACATGTTTGAGGTGATCATATTCCTTCTCTGGGTGTACTAACTCCGTAGGTGCAATATCAACTACAGCCAGTGTTGCTAGAAGTAGGGGAAATTCCCTATATGTAGGTTTTTTCTAATATTTAGCGTCTTGTAGGACGTAGGGCCACAATGTAGGGACAATTTCACTCAACACAATTTGGAATAATTTTTACATTTTGGTGGCTCTAGAGGAGGAAATTAGAAGCCGGCAAGGCTTGATCTTTAACAATGTGTGGTAACAACAGTTACGACTCGTGCCAAAAAAAAAATCCAACAAAATTTGAAGATTACCACAAATTACCACAAATCTACCAAACAAATATTTCTATAGAAATTTATGTCAAAACTTTATTCCTGTAGAAAATTTTGTCAACATTTTATTTCTATAGAAAAATATTATTTCTATAAAAAATTTTCTCAAAATTTTATTTCTATGGAATTTTTTTTCAAAACTTTATTTTTGTAGAATTTATTATCAAGATTTTATTTCTATAGAAAATTTCTCACAAAAATGTTTATAGAAACATTTTCCAAAATTTTATTTCTATAGAGATTTAAAAAAATACTATTTTTGGTAGAATTCTACCAACTGTGACAACCTTTATATAGCACACAGCAAATTTGAAATAGTTGAGATGGTAACACAAGTGTTTATCTACATAGTGGTGAAGGGTATAATATAGTCGGCTCCGCCCGACTTTAGGCTTTACTTACTTGCTTTTTTTATTTTTTTTTTAATATTGTTTCTAAATTCGTAACCATTACGTTTTAAGATCATGAAGGCTGGTTGTTGTTTTGACAAGATGGTGTAATTTTGACGTTGTCAGATTGACCCCGTCCGTTCTCAGTTTGACAACACATGAGTGTTAATTCACTTTCATGAACGGATCTTTTGAAATGATTTTTTCTAGGGGTGTAGCTAATGTTGTTTTCAGCATTACCGTGTAAAAAGAATTGAAAAGGTGGCACAAAAAATTCCAACACTTATCAAGTGGTGAATTTGCCACTAAAGTTCCACTACGGGAACACTTTCCTTTAATTAAGTTAATCTACTTTAAACAGCATTTTAAATAAAAATATCAATATGGTAACATATATATTTGTAGGGTATTCAAAAGTCCAGCATTGTGAATCCATCCCAAAAAGGACCTACATATATGGCATTTGTCCCTCACTCTCAAAACTTGTAAACACTTAAGCAAACAAATACGCATTTCATTGGTGGATGAATTTATTTTAGGGGTTTTCGGTTCTATTTTTGAAAGCTCAAAATGGAAATGGACATGTTCATAGTTACAACAATCTGGTATTTGAGATATATTTGCTTACCATCATCACCACTACCCTTATCAACATCAGTAGCAACAGCAGCATCATCATCATCGGCCTCCGATTACCATTGGGTTAGAGTAGTAGACCATTTTCCTCCAAACATGCAATCAAAAATTTTCACATATTCTCCATGCTTTATTTTTGTTGTTGGTGCAAGTGCTGCGGTGTTGTTACCATTGGCAAATATGTTTTACTTTTTCCTAAAAACCAGCGACCAACAACCATCCTTCGTCCCTCCCTCCTGCTTTCCATAGGCCTACGTTTGGCCTATGTATCTATTGAGATTTCTCTTTGTACAGCCCCCTATTATATCTCTTATGTCCATGAAGCACCACAGCACACTTTGAATAAATCGGATTTGGAAATTTTTAAGCTTTTATTTTTGTGTTTGTGCATAGCTTGGTCAGCTGGTCGGTTGAATGGATGAATGGCAGGAAGGTCTGCTGACTGGTTCCTTTGGTTAGCTTGCTTTGCTTAGATCTATTCGTTGGGATTGGATTTGGATTGAATGAGAAGGGTGCAAATGAATTGAGTAAGTTGAGGTCTAAAACCTCATAAAATTTGTATAGAAGAAGAGTGGAGTACTCTTGCATAGGACGATGCAGTGCGTTGCAATGTTAGCTTTTCATCTACTCTTTGTGAGGGAGAATTTCGATTTGCAAGCTTTATGGTAATACCTTGACCATATAAGGATGATTCGACTTGAATGTGGTATACAAAGTTGAAAGTGAAAAAATAGTTCCATCTATCCTAATCGAAGAAAAAGTTTGTAAACAGCCTAATACACGAATATCGCAGGTTAGGGTTCAGGTGTCACTATCTGTAGTGCGCTTCTATTCATTTTTTTCTATCGTTCTTCTTGGGAGCTACCGTGGTGCAGTGGTTAGCATGCCCGCTTTGCATACACAAGGTCGTGGGTTCGATTCCTGCTACGACCGAACACCAAAAAGTTTTTCAGCGGTGGATTATCCCACCTCAGTAATGACATTTCTGAGGGTTTCAAAGCTTCTCTAAGTGGTTTCACTGGAATGTGGAACGCCGTTCGGACTCGGCTATAAAAAGGAGGTCCCTTGTCATTGAGCTTAACATGGAATCGGGCAGAACTCAGTGATAAGAGAGAAGTTCGCCACTGTGGTATCACAATGGACTGAATAGTCTAAGTGAGCCTGATGCATCGGGCTGCCACATAACTTAACCTAACCTAACCTATCGTTCTTCTTCCTAGAACTTAGTGGTTTCAACTACATCAATTTTTTAACCAAGTTAAACACACTAAATCAGTTAAGAAAGTAATTGCGAATAGTTATGTTTTTAATAAAAAAATTAATTGAGTTTTGCAATCAACATCAATTAAAGTTTTAATTGAATCAATAGAAATCAATGAACTTTTTAATCAAGTATTTGTTTAATATCCAATTAAAACTGTGATTGATGGTATCATTTTCATGATTGAAGACATTTTTCAATTAAAAAATTAATTGGATTAATTAATTTCGTGATTGAATCAGATTTTTGTTTTTTGTGTATATCATGCAGATTCTGGTGTATTCCGAGTAATTCTCACGAATACGTGATTCACGCTTAAGATACCCGGGGTCAGGACAATTACGCGTCACGTGCACCCCTCTAATGTTAAGGTGCGTTACCTGAAAACATGGTAATATAAGAGCGATATTGCCAACTTAATTCCGGCCATAAAGATAACAAGTATATACGGCCGTAAGTTCGGCCAGGCCGAATCTTATGTATCTCCACCATGGATTGCGTAGAAACTTATACGAAAGACTGTCATCCACAATCGAATTAATTGGCCCAGCAAAAAAAGCATCGCCAAAAAAGTAATGAAAATGTTCTTTTTGGATCCGGAAGTGGTGCAAAATTGACGCAGAAGCGATGAATTTAATATGGGCTTGTCATAGGACGGAAGTCCTCCATTTCAACAGCCGGTGCAGTGAATTTGCATCACTTCTTTAGGTGTGATCCGAATTCAATGTTTTGGATGTAAATTAAAAAATTCTGTGATATTTTGTCAAATAAATAATTTTTATCATTTTTATAATTTTTAATGGATTCTAACGCTTGTCTGAAACGTTTGACATCAAATATTTTCAAAAATTCACAATTTTTTCAAATTGGATTTAGCATTTATTTCGACAAAAACTGTTTTAAACTAATTTGAAACAAAAAAAGATAAAATTACCCATTAAAAATATGAAAAAAGCGTGTTATAAAAAATTGAATGAAAAGAATTTCCTGTGTAGTAAAAATAAAGAACATCATTGGGAGTACATCTTCTGGAAGTGCTTTTAAAGTTGTGCCTTTGGAAGAACTTCCAAATTTTTTTGCTGGGGGTTGTGGTATCTTAAAACTTCTTAACATCGTTTTCTAAATTGTGAGTCCATACGTGGTATATATTAGACAAAAAGGTATGTATAGGTAAGTCTCCAAATAATTACGAATCGATATGGACTTTTGCACGCTACGTAGAGAGACAGAATTGAAATATGGGGTTATAAACAATTATGAACTTGATATGGACCAATTTTTGTGTGATTTATCTGAGGGCTATATATAACTATAGACCGATATGGACCTAGTTAGGCATGGTTGTTAAAGGCCATATACTAGCACAATGTACCAAATTTCAACTGACTCGGATGAAATTTGCTCCTCCAAGTGGCTCCAAAACCAAATCTCGGGATCGGTTTATATGCACGCTCACAAAAAATCGCTTCTGTAACATATACTCCCAAACATATTTTGCTTCAAGCATATACATTTTTGGTATTGCCCAAACATTTATATGTTTGATCTCTTCCAATATATAATATGTTTGAAAGCATATTGGTCTAAACAATATATGTTTGGGTAGTCTAAGTTCCAAACATTTTGTATTTTTGCATCCAAATTCAATAATGTTGTCTTCCAAAAAACAATATGTTATTGTGTGAACATATAATATGTTTGGAAGCATTTTGCACCCAAAAATATTATATGCTTAAAAAAATTCTCCCAAACAATATTGTGCTCAAAATTTTATTTATTTATTTATTTATATATTTACAATCATAATGAATTATGAAAATAAACAGGTAATATAGGTGCTAACAACATAGGTTTTCGACCTGAATGCTCAAAATTTTGTTTCTGCCCAATTGTATATTCCCCCACATCTTTCTCACTTCCACGAGATTTTTTAGTTCTTAGCAATAATACAAACATTGTAGAAGAAATTATTCAATTGTATGATTTTTTTTTATTTTAATTTTCCCTTTTGCCGGACGGGGATTCGAACAGCGGACCACACAGTTTGTAAGGATCAAAGAAGTAAAGGGTGATTCTTTTGAGGTTAGGATTTTCATGCATTAGTATTTGACAGATCACGTGGGATTTCAGACATGGTGTCAAAGAGAAAGATGCTCAGTAGATAGGGTCGCGAAAAAAAGTTCATGCAGTCACCCCCCAGTTTTGTAGCATAGTTGAAGACAATTTCAGAACACTAAAAGTTTTTTTTTTCCGTGCACCCTACGACCCCCCGAAATGCAATTTACTGTACTGTGACGTCATTTGAAGTCCGATCGAAAAGAAACGCATATCGTTGTTCATGGTTGATCAGGGGCTATATTTCGTGCATTGGTCATTTTTGACTCCGACGTCAAATTTGAATTTTAATTTTTTTATTTCGCTTCGTATACCCCTATGATGCCCATTTCTTATAACCATTATAAAGATCTTATCAAAATATGAAACTTTTGCTTTGGAAGTATTTAATTATATTCATAAACAAAAAAGTTACAGAGATTTTAAAAAGTCAATAGGTCACCCTACACCATCAAATAGCTTTTGCTGTGTTGTCATGATATCCGATCGAAACCACATGCACATCGTTATTCACATCTACGAAATTAATTTGAAAGGTATTTAATATACACAAACTGTTTATCTGTAAATTTCTAACCGTATCATTGTATACATACTCGTTGTGTGCACTACGGCATTTTCTGCGTTATGCAAAGTTCTTGTGTTTTTGCTTGAACAACTTGAGAGCCTACTGTTTTAAAATCTAACAATCAATCTAACAATAAAAGTAAGTGGTAACGGAATTGTGGAAAATTACGAAGATCGTTATGCTGCTTACACATTGGTTAAATTTCTGCCTTTCAACATCTGACTACGCCGTATTTTTTTTTTTGCGTTTTCTTGTCATTTTCACAATGGTGAGCAATGTTGTCACATGAGTAAATACTTTAAACAAGAAAATATTAGATTAGATTTGAATTTGATTTGAGTACATTTCATGTTTATTAATTGTACAATTTTATTATGCGGCTAACAACTTTTTAGAATTAATTTATAACAAATCCTGTCTAGAATCAAGTTTACTATGTTGTTGGCGACTTTTAATTTTGGATATTATATAACCCAATCGTTTATCGTCTGTAACATGACTAGTAGATTCATTTTTAACACTTGCGGTGCCTGCTTTCTTTAAATATAAAAGGAATTCAATAACTTGATGATTTGTTGGTAATTTAGTTTTGTCGATAACCCGAGCTTCGAATTTCATTTTGTTTTCACTTTTTTCAAATACTATCAACAGCCTTCTCTCACAAAAATATGGACAGACTTAAGAAATCATGTAGCGAAAGTGTTTGTTAGATTTTTTGCTAGAAGAATTTGAGAGCCTACTGTTCTCAAATTGTTCTAGCAAAAACACATGCACTTTGCATAACGCAGAAAATGCCGTAGTGCACACAACGAGTATGTATACAATGATACGGTTAGAAATTTACAGATAAACAGTTTGTGTGTATTAAATACCTTTCAAATTAATTTCGTAGATGTGAATAACGATGTGCATGTGGTTTCGATCGGATATCATGACAACACAGCAAAAGCTATTTGATGGTGTAGGGTGACCTATTGACTTTTTAAAATCTCTGTAACTTTTTTGCTTATGAATATAATTAAATACTTCCAAAGCAAAAGTTTCATATTTTGATAAGATCTTTATAATGGTTATAAGAAATGGGCATCATAGGGGTATACGAAGCGAAATAAAAAAATTAAAAATCAAATTTGACGTCGGAGTCAAAAATGACCAATGCACGAAATATAGCCCCTGATCAACCATGAACAACGATATGCGCTTCTTTTCGATCGGACTTCAAATGACGACACAGCACAGTAAATTGTATTTCGGGGGGTCGTAGGGTGCACGGAAAAAAAAAAGTTTTCGTGTTCTGAAATTGTCTTCAAATATGCTACAAAACTGGGGGGTGACTGCATCAACTTTTTTGTTTGCCTTAGGCCGTGACCCTACCTAATGCTCAGTATGCTTTGACATTTCATCATGAATAGACTTACGATCTGCCACAACGTCGAATTTTCAGTGAATGGGCCCTAGAAAAGTTGGCAGAAAATCCGCTTTTTTATCGACAAATTTTGTTCAGCGATGAGGCTCATTTCTGGTTGAATGGCTACGTAAATAAGCAAAATTGCCGCATTTGGAGTGAAGAGCAACCAGAAGCCGTTCAAGAACTGCCCATGCATCCCGAAAAATGCACTGTTTGGTGTGGTTTGTACGCTGGTGGAATCATTGGACCGTATTTTTTCAAAGATGCTGTTGGACGCAACGTTACGGTGAATGGCGATCGCTATCGTTCGATGCTAACAAACTTTTTGTTGCCAAAAATGGAAGAACTGAACTTGGTTGACATGTGGTTTCAACAAGATGGCGCTACATGCCACACAGCTCGCGATTCTATGGCCATTTTGAGGGAAAACTTCGGAGAACAATTCATCTCAAGAAATGGACCGGTAAGTTGGCCACCAAGATCATGCGATTTGACGCCTTTAGACTATTTTTTGTGGGGCTACGTCAAGTCTAAAGTCTACAGAAATAAGCCAGCAACTATTCCAGCTTTGGAAGACAACATTTCCGAAGAAATTCGGGCTATTCCGGCCGAAATGCTCGAAAAAGTTGCCCAAAATTGGACTTTCCGAATGGACCACCTAAGACGCAGCCGCGGTCAACATTTAAATGAAATTATCTTCAAAAAGTAAATGTCATGGACCAATCTAACGTTTCAAATAAAGAACCGATGAGATTTTGCAAATTTTATGCGTTTTTTTAAAAAAAAAAGTTATCAAGCTCTTAACAAATCACCCTTTAGCTGATCAATTGCCCAAGGAAAAATAAAATGTTAATTTTGTAATAACAAGCAACAACCACCAACTTAATTCAATATCGCTCCCTGTTAAATAGCGCTCCAAGCTACTAAACACATATATGTTTATAGGCTATTTCTAAATTAATATATGTTTGCATCCAAGCATATTATATTTACAAACATTTTATGTCCCAAACATAATATGTTCTAACATATTAACATATATGTCCCAAACATGTTATGCTAGTTTATGAACATTATATACTTGCACTCAAAAATATTGTGTTTAAAAATTTGTGTTCCAAACATATAATGTTTATAGCCAAACATATGAAAAACAGTCTTTTTCACCGTGTGGGGGCTATATATTATTATGGACTGATATGGAACACTTTTGGCATGGTTGTTAAATATCATGTACTAACATCACGTACCAAATTTCAACCGAATCGGATGAATTTTGCTTCTCCAAAAGGCACCGGAGGCCAATCTGCACGGATGAAAAAGACTGTTTTTCATATGTTTGGCTATAAATATTATATGTTTGGAAAACAAATTTTTAAACACAATATTTTTGAGTGCAAGCATATAATGTTCATAAACTAGCATAACATGTTTGGGACATATATGTTAATATGTTAGAACATATTATGTTTGGGGCATAAAATGTTTTTAAATATAATATGCTTGGATGCAAACATATATTAATTTAGAAATAGCCTATAAACATATATGTGTTTAGTAGCTTGGAGCGCTATTTAACAGGGAGCGATATTGAATTAAGTTGGTGGTTGTTGCTTGTTATTACAAAATTAACATTGTATTTTTCCTTGGGCAATTGATCAGCTACTTCTTTGATCCTTACAAACTGTGTGGTAAAATTAAAATAAAAAAAAATCATACAATTGAATAATTTCTTCTACAATGTTTGTATTACAGAAAAAGGTGCTTAGAACTAAAAAATCTCGTGGAAGTGAGAAAGATGTGGGGGAATATACAATTGGGCAGAAACAAAATTTTGAGCATTAAGGTCGAAAACCTATGTTGTTAGCACTTATGTTACCTGTTTATTTTCATAATTCATTATGATTGTAAATATATAAATAAATAAATAAAATTTTGAGCACAATATTGTTTGGGAGAATTTTTTCAAGCATATAATATTTTTGGGTGCAAAATGCTTCCAAACATATTATATGTTCACATAATAGCATATTGTTTTTTGGAAGACAACATTATTGAATTTGGATGCAAAAATACAAAATGTTTGGAAATTGACTACACAAACATATATTGTGTGGACCAATATGCTTTCAAACATATTATATATTGGAAGAGATCAAACATATAAATGTTTGGGCAATAGCCAAAAATGTATATGCTTGAAGCAAAATATGTTTGGGAGTATATGTTACAGAAGCGATTTTTTGTGAGCGTGTGGGGATCGGTTTATATGGAAACTATATATAATTATGGACTGATAGGAAACAATTCCTGCATGGTTGTTATATACCATATACTAACATCACGTACCAAATTTCAACCGAATGGGAAGAATTGTGCTCTTCCAACGGGCTCTGGAGATCAAATCGTGGGATCGGTTTGCTTCTCTTAGAGGCCTCGCAAGCCAAATTTGGGGGTACGTTTATATGGGGGCTATACGTAAAAGTGGACCGATATGGCCCATTTGTAATACCATCCGACCTACATCAATAACAACTACTTGTGCCAAGTTTCAAGTCGATAGCTTGTTTCGTTCGGAAGTTAGCGTGATTTCAACAGACAGACGGACGGACGGACATGCTCAGGTCGACTCAGAATTTCACCACGACCCAGAATATATATACTTTATGGGGTCTTAGAGCAATATTTCGATGTGTTACAAACGGAATGACAAAGTTAATATACCCCCCATCCTATGGTGGAGGGTATAAAAATGAAATGAAGTGCAAAATTATTTGTTAATAAATATTCATACATATTTATATGTATTTCAAAATACGATAAATTTTTAATGCATTTAAAATGGTGTTAAATGCTATTAAAGAAGTGGTTCACGCCTAAATAAATTTATGTGTTAAATAAAATAAAAGAGTTTTTGAATTTCTTCGAAAATTTCAAACTTTTATACCAAAAACATTTGTTATTTTCGCAATTAAAAAATAATATTTTATCCAAAAGCTCAGTCCATTTCGTTTATATCAAGCACTGTTCTTTCTGACTGTATATCTTTAATAACACACATTTCGAAATTTCATTGTAAAAATTTAATTTAATAATATATAAATATAAATACAAAAAAGTAAAAAAAATTGGTGTTCGGTCAGAGCAGGGATTGAACCCACAACCCTTTGCATGCAAGGCGGACATGCTAACCACTACTGAATAATGTTTTGTTTGCATCGGCTCGTGGGTGCTGCAAACTATGCTATATAAATGTTACTTATAACGATAATTGTCTATTGGTGACTATAACAGCTACGTAGCCCAGTGGTAGTGTGTTGGCTTACAAATTGCATGGTTCCCGGTTCGATTCTCTATCCAGGTAAAATTTAAAAAAATTTTAAAATTGAATAATTTCTTCAACATTTTTTGTATTACAGAAAAAGGTGCCAAGTACTAAAAAATCTCGTGGAAGTGAAAATTATGTGAGGAAATGAGCACAATCTTCTTTGGGAGAAAATTCTTCCATGCATATAATATTTTTGGGCTCAAAATGCTTCCAAACAATATGTTCACACAAAACAAACATAATAATGTTTCAGCAATATCCAATAATATATGTGCTTCCTGCAAAATATGTTTGGAACATATGTTGGAGAAGCAATTTTTTTAAGGTTGTAGAGGATTTCGGCACTTAAACATACCAAAGTTTCGATCATTGCAAGACAGCGCTTCTCCGGGAATTCGCCAAAATACCACAGATCCAAAGGTGAACAATTCGAATAATTCTAAAATTAATGATATTTCCGACCTATTTTGCTGTTGAACAACAACACTAAAAAAATGTTAATGGAAACAATATAGAGATTTACTTTATTACGTTTACTGTATGCTCTTGAAATATGTTTGGGTGATCATATTCCTTCTCTGAGTGTAACGTTAAAGATGGGGATTATTGCAAAACAATATGCTATCGAAAACTTAAACTAAAGGCTAATTTTTTAGATATTATCTTTTTGGGAACGTTGGTTTAAACAGCTGACGCACGTTTTGTATTTTGTTTCACTGTCAAAGATCTTCAGCTTGGTCTACAATTTAACCATGAATTGTCTTTTACAACGAATAACACTTTCAAATTATTGTATTTTAACATGAAAATGATCGCTCTGTTAAGAATTCAATACTACCCTAATATACTCATAAGTGCAAACTGCACACTTATTACACAACTGGTAGCTTCCGTTTCCGTACCACCCAGCCACCCACTTCCGGCATCAATCGACTCTTGGACCTGTTTCGATGGTTTGTATTTTTTGGTTTTTGTGAAATTAGTGTATAAACGCCATAAAACAATACTCGCTTGCTTCATATGGCGCATTTCGTTTATCGTTCATCTTTTGTGGCTAGCTTGGTAGCCTTATGCCTTCATTCTTATCAGTCCATGGTACGATGTTCGATGGATTGCCTATGGAGCTTTACATTGGATATTTGTGAGGGAGTAGTGGTGTAGTGCCAAACGAAGTATTTGGTGAATGGAACATGTGAATATTTCGTTGCCAAAATATCTTTGCCCATCTCCATTGGAAGTTGTTTGGTTGGTGTTCATTGCATGAACTTTGGATAGTGTAAATATTTCAACATTGGACGAGGTAAATGGCACCCAGGAACCCTTTTCGTGATGTAGAGATGATTTGCTAAGTTTATAGATAACATCGTCTATATTTGTAGACTAATGGTTTCCACTACTGATTTTTATGAAGATGTTTCAGGCTGTATATAGTAAGCATTTCGTTACTTTTACAACAGTAACTTACAATTCTTTCTCTGCCCTTAAAATAATAATTTATTTAGTTGGTGGTTAGTGTTCATAAAGAGTTTTAAATCGCAAACCTACACCCAAAAAATAACTCTTTCCTCCCAAACGAAATTTTAGACAAACAAAGTTCGTTTCTCATTTGCTTTTCGCTGTAAGGAAGTGTATTTGGAAGAAAAGTATATACTTTTTGTGGTAAACATTTATTCTTTTCCAGGATATAAAAACAATTTCATAAAGACAAACTCAAAAAAAAAACATTGGTTTTTTGCTAATTGCATTTTCCCTCACATCTTTCTCACATCCACGAGTTTGTTTAGTTCTTAACACCTTTTCCTGTAATACCAACAATGTAGAAGAAATTATACGATTTTATAAATTTTTAAAATTTTTTACCTATCGCCTGGACGGAGAATCGCACCGCGGACCATGCATTTTGTAAGCCAACACACTAACCACTGAGCTATGTACCTGTTATGGTCATCAATAGATAAATATCCAGCTTGCGGCGCCCACGAACCGAATAAACAAAGTTTATTTAACAGAAACAAACATTTAGTTTGGCACCGTGGAGCAGTGGTTGCTACGTCCGACTTGCCTGCCAAGGGTCGTGGGTTCAATCCCTGCTTCGACCAAAATTTTTTTGTTTTTTTTTTTTTACATATATTCCAGATATGTTCGGAAGATTCCGAAAAAATGTTCAACATTACATTGTAGTATATTAAATGTTGAACTGTAAAATGTGTCTTATTAAAGACCCAAAGTCAGAAAAGAACAGTGTTTGATATAAACGAAATGGACCGTGTTGTAGTTTCAAAAAAAAAAAATTTTTTGTGAAAAAATAAACATTTTGTAACAAACGAATTTTTTTGGTGATAAAAGTTTAAAATTTTCGAAGCAATTCAAAAAACTCCAACAAAAGAAAAACGTTTTCGGTACACGTTTTCCAAACGTGTTTTTTTGCGTGTATTTATGGGAGCCACCGTGGTGCAATGGTTAGCATGCCCGCCTTGCATACACAAGGTCGTGGGTTCGATTCCTGCTACGACCGAACACCAAAAAGTTTTTTCAGCGGTGGATTATCCCACCTCAGTAATGCTGGTGACATTTCTGAGAGTTTCAAAGCTTCTCTAAGTGGTTTCACTGGAATGTGGAACGCCGTTCGGACTCGGCTATAAAAAGGAGGTCCCTTGTCATTGAGCTTAACATGGAATCGGGCAGCACTCAGTGATAAGAGAGAAGTTCACCACTGTGGTATCTCAATGGACTGAATAGTCTAAGTGAGCCTGATACATTGGGCTGCCACATAACCTAACCTAACCTAACCTGCGTGTATTTATGAAATGTTTCATATTATAAATGAAGCATGTGGACGTCGTGTTACAGACTCTTTTTATACTTGTACGTAAGCGTAATACATTAAATGAAACATTTAGTTTCTTTTATTAAATTGAATGTGTTTTTTTGCACTCTAATATCTATTTGTGCATATATAACAGTTCATTTCAAAAATTATAAAAACAACTATTTTATATGAAAATAAAATATTTTACTACTAAACAGAATACAAGGCAATTGAATAAAAACAAGTATATACGGCCGTAAGTTCGGCCAGGCCGAATCTTATGTACCCTCCACCATGGATTGCGTAGAAATTTCTACTGAAGCCGATGGCAAGGTATCTTAAAACTTCCTAACACCGTAATATATACCACATAGTCCATACGTGGTATATATTAAAAAAGGCCGATTAAATACGTATATAATTATGTTTAAAGTTTCTATAGAAATAAAATTTTGACAAAATAAAATTTTGACAACATTTTCTATAGAAGTAAAATTTTGACAAAATTTTCTATAGAAATAAAATTTGGAAAAAAATTTCTATAGAAATAAAATTTTGACAATGTTTTCTATAAAAATAAAATTTTGGTAGATTATTTTTGGCTCGAGTGGCAACCATGATTATGAACCGATATGGACCAATTTTTGTGTGATTGGGAATCGGCTATATATAACTACAGACCGATATGGACCAATTTGGCATGGTTCTTAGCGGCCTTATACTAACACCACGTTGCAAATTTCAACCGGATCGGATGAATTTTGCTCATACAAGAGGCTCCAGAGATCAAATATGGGGAACGATTTATATGGGGGCTATATATCATTATGGACCGATATGGACCAATTCTTAGGTGTTTGTTAGAGACCACACTGAAAAAAAAGCATACTCGGTTCCAAAATTTTGTCTTTACTTTAAGAAATTTGGTATTGATTCCGAGCCAAAGAAGCGGAGAATACAAGTAAGGATACTTTTAAGACACAATTCCCTTTTTAATTTAGGTTTTGTGTACTTGCATCTAGGAAGCAAATTTTAATTTTTCGCTTTCTCAGCTTTTTTTCTTCATATGCTATCAAAGTCCTTTAAAAACGAGTTAACGGCAACTTTATTTTCCAAATTAGGACTCGACTTCCAGTGGAAATTATGCTATGTTTGAAGTAAAAATCTTCTTTAAAATTAAGTTTTGAAAAACATGTCCTATATTTGAACGATTTTTTGCTTTGTAGGCAAGATGCAAAAAGACAACAAATTTAAAGACAATTTCATTAAATTTAAAGAATTTTTCTGAATTATTAAAGTCAAGTTGACCTTAGCCTATAAATTTTTTCTTTCATGTTAAGATACCCATTTTTAAGTCAAATCACTTAATTATAAGGACAATACGACTTCATAGAAAAGTTTATCGACTTTTGGACAAGGAAAATAACTTTATTTTAGAGAAATGCGTCTTCTATGCTAAGCAAAATTTGTATTCGTATTTTAAAGACATGAAATCTTTGACCTCACGACATTATTATTTTCAGTGCACATTCTAACACCATGTTCCAAATTTCAACCGGATCGGATGAAGTTTGCTCCTCCAAGAGGCTCCGGAGGACAAATCTGGGGATCGATTTTTATGGGGGCTATATATAATTATGGACCGATATGGTCCAATTCTTGCATGGTTGTTAGAGACCATATAATAACACCACGTACCAAATTTCAACCGGATCGGATGAATTTTGCTCCTCTAGGAGGCTCCGGAGGTCAAATCTGGGGATCGGTTTATATGGGGGCTATATATGATTATGTACCGATATGGACCAATTTTTGCATGGTTGTTAGAGACCATATACTAACACGATGTACCAAATTTCAGCCGGATCGGATGAAATTTGCTTCTTTTAGAGCAATCACAAGCCAAATTTGGGGGTCCGTTTATATGGGGGCTATACGTAAAAGTGGACCGATATGGACCAATTTGGTACATGGTGTAAGTACCATGTACCAAATTTCAGCCTGATCGGATGAAATTTGCTTCTTTTAGAGCAATCGCAAGCCAAATTTGGGGGTCCGTTTATATGGGGGCTATACGTAAAAGTGGACAGATATGGCCCATTTGCAATACCATCCGACCTACATCAATAACAACTACTTGTGCCAAGTTTCAAGTCGATAGCTTGAAAGCCAGATATAAAGCCAGATAGGTCGCTAAAAAAATTTCTTTATTTTAAATAAGTTGTATCTTTGGCTCGGAATCAATACCAAAATCTTTAAGAGAAGGTCAAAATCTTTGGATCCAAGTAAACCTTTTTTGAGTGTCCGTGAATATATTTGTTAATAGAAAGAGAGAACGTAAAATTGGGCAAATGAGATCTGTATACTAATTTTAATATTTTTAAAAGCTAGACAGGGCACGAAAATGCCTTTATATTTAAAAATTCACATATTTGACTTGGAAATTATTATGGAAAAACTTTTATTTTTGGAATGTGATGAATTGCTCTCCAGAATCTTTGTAATCGGCTGGTAGTCGTAATCGACTTAAGAAATTTTGAGATTATAGCACGACTCTCTATATTTATTTTCGACAACTATTATGTGTTAATATCAGCATTATGGCAATCAATCTTTGGAGATGTATTATCATTTCCTTTGACTGGTATCTATCATAGGAATACTTGGCATGTTCTTTTCAGGTTGGAGTGGTTTTGTTTTTGCTAAAAAAAATATGTGTAAAAAATGGTGGTGATAAAATGTACCAAAAATAACAACAACCTCAACATTAAGTTGACATTTAACAAGTGAATCCATGATTTGATTGAAATCACAAGGGAGTGTTTCCGGTGAATCTACGTCCTTATGTTATTCTCAAAGCATTAGCTCTTTCCAACGGATAAGCGTGTTTGTGTATGTTCGAGATTTGCAAACGGTGACATATGTGATGTGGCTGTCATTACCCACGAGATCGAACGGCTTTTATTGACACATGTCCTTATGAATGATGTCCTAATGCGACATGCACATCAATACTTAGATAATGGATTATAAGTGGGCAGTAGAGAGACAACAAGACTTCGCTTGGTTTATGTGAGCAATTACTCTAAAAAAATGTTTGACCTAAAACAAAAGGTAAAGGTGGAAATAAAGAACTTTTATTTGAAAGGGATGTCACAAATGTTTAATTGTTTTTGAAATTCATATACCTACGCATATCATTGAAGCGAGGCAAATATTCCATAGGCTACGACTTAGAGTCTCGAAACCAATTTTCGCATGGTAACACAGTGACGCAATATTCTATTTTTTTCCTCCAAGCTAAAAATCACTTATCCCAGCCCAAAATACTTGATGAGAGTAGAAAAGTAATTTCTTTATTTTGCTAGATAAGTTGCGATTTTGAGCATTTTTTGCAATTTTTTTCTATTTTTCGCATGGCCATAGCTCGATAAATGCTGTGAGTTTTTTGAAGTCTTCAGCAAAGTTGTACATGTCTAATGTAGCTTATAAAATGATGAACAACATATAAAACACTTCTCCCCTTGATTGTTTGGTAAAATTTTCAATAGTTCAAGAGCTGTAGTCGAAACCTGCAAAAAAAATACAGCATTCGAGCTATGACCATCGGAAAAATAGAAGAAAATTGCAAAAAAAAAAAGTACTCAAAAAACCGAATTTGGTGAAGGAACTATTGAGGCTCATAAAAACCCAACGGCACTAATCTAGCAAAAAACAAGTAAGGAAAGTCTAAAGTCGGACGGGGCCGACTATATTATACCCTGCACCACTTTGTAGATCAAAATTGTCGATATCATATCACATCCGTCAAATGTGTTGGGTGCTATATATAAAGGTTTGTCCCAAATACATACATTTAAATATCACTCGATTTGGACAGAAATTGATAGACTATTATAAAATCTATAGACTCAAAATTTAATGCACTAGGGTGGAACACAAGTTTAGTCATAAAATATGGGAAACATTTAAATCTGAAGCAATTTTAAGGAAACTTCGCAAAAGTTTATTTATGATTTATCGCTCGATATACATGCATTAGAAGTTTAGGAAAATTAGAGTCATTTTTACAACTTTTTGACTAAGCAGTGGCGATTTAACAAGGAAAATGTTGGTATTTTGACCATTTTTGTCGAAATCAGAGAAAACATATATATGGGAGCTATATCTAAATCTGAACCGATTTCAATCAAATTTGGCACACATGACTATATTACTAATTATACTCCTAGTGCAAAATTTCAACCAAATTGGACAAAAATTCTGGCTTCTGGGGCCATATAAGTCCATATCGGGCGAAAAATATATATAGAAGCTATATCTAAATCTGAACCGATTTCAATGAAATTTGCCACACATGACTATACTACCAATTGTACTCCTTGTGCAAAATTTCAAGCTAATCGGGATAAAACTCTGGCTTCTGGGTCCATATAAGTGCATATCGGGCGAAAGATATATATATATATATATGGGAGCTATATCTAAATCTGAATCGATTTCAACCAAATTTGGCACACATAGCTACAATGCTAAATCTACTCCCTGTGCAAAATTTTAACCAAAATGGTTCAAAACTCTGGCTTTTAGGACCATATTAGTCCATATCGGGCGAAAGATATATGGGAGCTATATCTAAATCTGAACCGATTTCAATCAAATTTTGCACACTTGACTATATTACTAATTGTACTCCTAGTGCAAAATTTCAACAAAAATTCGGCCAAAAATCTGGCTTCTGGGGCCATATAAGTCCATATCGGGCGAAAAATATATATGGAAGCTATATCTAAATCTGAACCGATTTCAATCAAATTTGGCACACATGACTATACTACCAATTGTACTCCTTGTGCAAAATTTCAAGCTAATCGGGATAAAACTCTGGCTTCTGGCTCCATATAAATGTATATCGGGCGAAAGATATATATGGGAGCTATATCTAAACCTGAATCGATTTCAACCAAATTTGGCACGCATAGCCACAACGCTATATCTACTCCCTGTGCAAAATTTCAACCAAATTGGGCCAAAACTCTGGCTTTTAGGACCATATTAGTCCATTTCGGGCGAAAGATATATATGGGAGCTATATCTAAATCTGAACCGATTTCAATCAAATTTTGCACATTTGACTATACTACTAATTGTACTCAAATTTCAACCAAATTCGGCCAAAAATCTGGCTTCTGGGGCCATGTAAGTCTATATCGGGCGAAAGATATATATGGGAGCTATATCTAAATCTGAACCGATTTCAATCAAATTTTGCACACTTGACTATATGACTAAGTGTTATATTTTTGTACAAAATTTCAAGCAAATCGGTATAAAACTCTGGCTGCTGGGTCCATATTAGTGCATATCGGGCGAAAGATATATATGGGAGCTATATCTAAATCTGAACCGATTTCTTCCAAAATCAATAGGGTTCTATTCTGACCCAAATTAGGAACATGTGGTAAATTTGAAGGCGATTGGACTTATATTACGACCTAGACTTTGATCACAAAAATGTGTTCACAGACAGACGGACGGACAGACGGACATGGTTATATCGACTCAGGGACCCACCCTGAGCATTATTGCCAAAGACACCATGTATCTATCTCGTCTCCTTCTGGGTGTTACAAACATATGCACTAACTTATAATACCCTGTTCCATAGTGTGGCGCAGGGTATAAAAAAAATTAAGATGCAAAATAAATATTTTGCATTGCTCCAAAAATATACAACTTTTATGAACTGACGAGAATTTCAAAGACTCATGTGATAAAATTAAATAAGAAAATGTTTAAAGCAAAGATTATAAAGTTTCTTTTAATAAAAATGTCTTGGTTTAAAGAAACTTGTCATTAATATTGTGTAAAGTGCGTGCCATAAAATATAGGTTGCATAATCTTTCATATAAGCTCAATAGTTTTTCAGTGTCGACTTTTGATGTTGGCCAAAATCAAACAACTTTTAACGAAAAATACTCATACTATTGGACTACCATTCATTTCAGTCCATGCTAACCTACCACAATGAAGCAAATTTCGCATAAAGTGGAAATGTGGTATACCAAAATGATACATATTTGATTCAATAAAGTTAAAATACGTAGAAACTTTTTCAACTACCCAATAAATCAAAATTTTAAAAATTTCCTACATAAATAATTGGTTTTATATGTCACTGCAAATTATTTGCCTAAAAATTTTGATTGATGTTCAATTAAGTGTATACCAAATAGGGCAATATCCTTCCAATAATATCGCTTTTGGAAATTATTAACCTTTTCCTTCAATCAAACCACACGTGTATTAAACCCTTTTTCGCCACCGGGTACGGAATCCTTGGTATAAATCACCACTTTTCGATATTTGAACATTTCTTCCGCAGGGAAAGGTAAAATATCAAATTACGCACATTTTTTTAAAAGTCACAATTGACAGCTTATAAATACTGCAAACCAAAAAATCATTGTAAAACGCTATCCGAAAACCACCTCCACATTTTTGGCAATATAGATGGTTCTTGGAAAATTGGCCACATCTTATGGCCACGTCGATCTGTCAATAAACGAACAAAGGCCGCCAGAAGTTGTTGGTTTATTTGTGTGGGGGAAATTTTTAATAATGTGTGGAAAGTGAAAGGATAGCTATCTTTGTGTGTGTATATATAATTTGGTGTGATAGAAATTAAAGTAAACAAGTATATATGGCCGTAAGTTCGGCCAGGCCGAATCTTATGTACCCTCCACCATGGATTGCGTAGAAACTTCTACTAAAGACGGTCATCCACAATTAAATTACTTGGGTTGCGACCGATGACAAGGCATCTTAAAACTTCTTCACATCATTTTTTAAATTATAAGTTAGTCCAGGCGGGATATATAGTAAACATAAGAAAGGTCGATTAAATACGTATGTATATATTTGGTTCTTGACCGGTATATATAGGGAGGAAAGATTGGTAGAATTCTCTCCTCTCCAACTATTAAATGCTTCATAAATTTTCTATAGAAATGACATTGTGAAATAAAAGAAATAAAATTTTTACAAAATTTTCTATAGAAATACATTTTTGACAAAATTTTTTATAGAAATTATATTTTGAAAAAATTTTCTAAAGACATAAAATGTCGACAAAATTTTCTATAGAAATACAAAATTTTGACAAAATTTTCTATGGCAATAAAATTTTGGTAGATTATTTTTGGCTAGAATGACAATCGTGAGTTGTGTGTGATTGGGGATCGGTTTATATGGGGGCTATATATAATATAGATCGATACGGACCAATTTTGGCATGGTTGTTATTGGCCATATACTAGAGAAATGTACCAAATTTAAACCGGATCGGATGAATTTTGCTCCTTCAAAAGGCCCCGGAGGTCAAATCTGGGGATCGGTTTATATAAGGGCTATATATAATTATGAACCGATATGGACCAATTTTCACATGGTTGTTAGAGACCATATACTAACACCACGTACTAAGTTTCAACCGGATCGGATGAATTTTGCTCCTCCAATGGGCTCCGGAGGTCAAATCTGGGGATCGGTTTATATAAGGGCTATATATAATTATGGACCGATTTGGACCAATTCTGGCATGGTTGTTAGAGACCATATACTAACACCACGTGCCAAATTTCAACAGAATCGAATGAAATTTGCTTCTCTTAGAGCCAAATCTGGGGATCGGTTTATATAGGTGCTATATATAATTATGAACCGATATGGGCTAATTTTTGCACGGTTGTTAAAGACCATATAGCAACACCATGTACCAAATTTCAGGCCGATCGGATGAAATTTGCTTCTCTTTGAGGCTCCGCAAGCCAAATCTGGGGATCGGTTTATATAGGTGCTATATATAATTATGAACCGATATGGGCTAATTTTTGCACGGTTGTTAGAGACCATATATATAATAGAGTCGTTTTTAAAGGACTTTATTAGCACATGAAAAACAAAATAGAAGAAAACGAATAAAGTAGAAGTTGTTACCTACACACAAAAAAAAAAGCATTGATAAAACAAAAGATTTTCATTAAGACAATGAATATATTCGTTTATAATACGAAATATTTCGTTGACTAACAGAAAATTCGTTATAGTAACGAAAATTTTCTTTATATCAACAAATTTGTTTCATTAACTCAATTTTAATAACACAATTCGTTAATATAAGAAAGAGAATTCTATCTTATAAGTATCCTTACTTCAATTCTAACTTCGTTGGCTCGGAATCAATACCAAAATCATTTGTGTAAAGACAAAATCTTTGGAGCCGGCATGTTTTTTTCAGTGTACACATTTAAACCGATCCCCACATTTGACTTCTAGTGTATCCTGGAAGAGCAAATTTCATCTGATCCCCTTTAAATATGCCTTCTCATACTATTTATCAGTAGAGATAAAGAGATGAAGAAATCGTATTCAAATTTCCAGCACCAGATGAAATATATATTTTAATAATGATTTTTATATTATTCAATAATTGTTATATATTTTTTCCATTTAAATTCAAGAAAACAATGATATTTCTTCCATTTTGCAAAACCTTCTCATAAAAACTTCCTCCACTGAAATCAATAACTTCATTACACTGAAAAAGGTTTGCCGGATTCCAAAGATTTTCATTTGTGCTTCCGAATTCCGGATTTTGGTTGTGCTTCCGAACCGAAGAATCCGAGAATCGTAGTATGGATACATTTAAGACACAGTCCACATTTAAATTAGAGTTTAGTTATAAATGTGTTTACCCGAAATTAAAATTCCATATTCAGACTTCACTTCTAGTTCAGTTGTGTAATATTTCAAATAAACAGCCTCTTTAAAATACAGTAGTGAAATCTCTTATTTGTGAATACCTTTTAGATTTTTAGTTAATTTATACAAAATAATAGAATCTAAGGATGATTTAAATAATTTTAGCTAAAAATTGACCTAAGTTGTATAGAATTTTCAATTATGTAAGCATCAGCATTACCGTTGTGCCACTTTAGTGCCAAATTTGCCACTTTTTTAAGTGGCGATACTTTTGTACCACGTTTTTGTAGTGCCAAATAGCAAAAAGTATCACATTTATACTTTTTGCTATTTCGCGCCACTTTTTTGTCACATTGTGCCACTTCTTAATTACATTCATTCAATGGTGATACCCACTTTGGTAAGGCAATATGTTTTTCTTTACTTTTAGTTCATTTCTGCTTTATGAGAAAGAAGAATTTCATAACTGGTAATAGATCACAATTTAATTAAATTTTCGCATGGTGAAGTTCATTTTTCCCATAAAAGATTTTTTCTGTGTGAAATGTAGTCCGTGGTCATTTGTATACATATTGCACGGACGAAAAAGTCTGTTTTTCATATGTTTGGGTGTAAAAATTATATGTTTGGAACTCAAATTTTTAAACACAATATTTTTAAGCGCAAGTATATAATGTTCATAAACTAGCACAACATGCTTGGGGCATATATGTTAATTTGTTTTATTTATTTATTACAAATCTTAAAACTATAATAAACATTAAAGCACTATTTTGTATGGACCAATCGTGGTAATATATATGCTTCAAGCAAAATGTGTTTGGAGTAAGTGATTTTTTTAGGGTGTGGATATGCTGACCATTGCATCACTGTGGCTCTCAAGGAACCTGGATTTTCTGTTACCTAAAATATCCCTATTAGGACCTCTATTTCTTTTATAATTTTCCTAATGGGTGTCCATATCACGTTTCTAATTTGGATCAGTTTCTGCGTTATCCGGCCATATGATAACATTTTTTTGCAGAATTCAATATAGCTGTTGATACCCTTTATATTCCAATATCATATGAAATCACATCGCCTTCGCCATCATCCCTCGCTCTATGTCACCTCAATGTATACACCCTTTCTTGTTTGCGGATTTCAAGAATGTTTTATTTTATATTCCTTTCCATAATAACCACAATCTGCGTGAAACTTTTTACCTTAAATTTTCAGTCACAAATTCCAAATAAAAAACGGAAACAACATCCTTCTTCATTGGATTTATATTGAATTTAGACCAACGTGTTGTAGTTGTATTAAGGATACAATATTATGAAATATCTTAATGGTTGGGCTAAAAGTGAGAGGGTAAGAGTATTCCCTCTTGTCAGGGCCATTACTTCCTTACCATGAATCCACTTGCTTAGTGATCAATCACAAAATGATACTCTATTGTTTCCTTTTTTTATTCATTTTTTTCTTCGTCGGATACAATTTCTATAAATTTTGAATAATGTTCCACCACGCGTGTCATTTTCTTGGAAATCTACTGAGTAGTCAAAACACATCACACAGCAACTCGGCATGGAAAAACCAAAAAACACACACACACATAAATTGTATTTGGAACATT
Source organism: Haematobia irritans (assembly GCF_050003625.1). Classification (NCBI taxonomy): domain Eukaryota; kingdom Metazoa; phylum Arthropoda; class Insecta; order Diptera; family Muscidae; genus Haematobia; species Haematobia irritans. The sequence continues at coordinate 132,465,242 of NC_134398.1, read as the reverse complement.
TGTTTTTGTTGTTCTTCCATTATAGCGGATGATGGTGGAAATTCATATCCACTTTAGGCAATGGAATCAATTGAGCGTATTCCCCTCAGCCCAAAGTAAAAAAATGGGAATGGAAATCCCTTAAGAAAAAAGCAATACTGGTCGTCTATAGACATTATCCCTTCCCCTACCCAAGAAAAATATTCAGAAAAATTTCTTCTCACTTTTTTATGTAAATTGAGCTGATTTTCTTGTTTTCTTAATTTTTTTAGGAATGTTTTTTTTTCCTATGTTTTCGGTTACAATTCTCAAGGATATCTGATGTTATTTTCCTTCTATGCTATGTTTTTCCCCTTCGCACCCTTGGACTGGTGAGAAAGGTTGTCATTGTATACTTGTCATTGTTGTTCATCCATTGTCCTATTTGTGAATTGATCTTCCATTGAAGTGAAATTCAATTGGATTCTCTTACCTACTATTGTCTGTTAGGTTTAAATCCAACTAAATTCCCAATTCGCTTATAACTAGATTCTGATTTGAACACCTATTAGAAATATCGCTGTTTCATTTAATTTTCTCTTTCACTGCAGTCACTTTATATTCTTATAAGACACAAATGCTATACTTCGTAACGTCCTAGGGGGATTCCAAGTGGATTTTTTGGGGAGTTTAGAGTATTCTAAGTAAATATTAATATTTGGAAAATATAAGAATTCAATTCACTTTCAGAATTCAATTCACTAAAGTTTGAAATCAAACTAATTTTCAAATGTTTGTATTTACTAAGTCTAGTTCTGTTTATAAAGATCGAGCCAATTTCGAGCCGACTCCGGATAATGAAACTAAGATCCAAAATAACACTATATATATTTACGAGGGTCGCCTTTTATATTTCGGAATTACAGTTCGAGTTTAGCCCCTAAAGTGGAAAATAAATCTGTAAAAGCAAAATAAAAGTATAACTTTTTGGCAAATTTTAGATCTATACACCCAGAAAAAGTGACCCCTTCTTTGAGTTAAAATGAACTCATTATGAAGAAAGTTGAACTTCGTATAGCGCCAAAGACATTTTTATATTTTTGAACGATGTGATTTTCGTTGAAATTAGGTAGAATGCACTCCATATATTAGTTAACATTTTTCCATATTTATGTACCATTATACTACAGAATGAAAAAATTAACTGAATTGAATTCATACATGGAATGATTTTATTGAACTTTTTCATTCATTGGGACAAATTTTACTTATTTGTGGTAAACCTTTTTACTTCAAACTTAGAACTGCTTACCTTCGTTTTTACTGCTTACCTTCGGAGTCGGAGTCTGAAGATTTTGCTGGAGTTGGAGTCGTAAAAATTTTGCTCGACTCCGACTCCGGCTAAACCAAATTTTTTAAAACACTTCACATTTTTGTACGCAAATTAGTTTCCATTGCGTTATTTATTCGATCAATGTACGGCATGATTGTAAATCAAAATCAACTTCCAATTACGGCTATCTTTTTATGTTTCCTAGAATGTTAGACTAGCAGATGGGCTGGATCGATCCATTTTAATGCCCATATCGATTTATATATATACATATGTGGAATATTGACAGAAAATAGTTTCAAAGTTGTTTTTTATAGAAAATTTTGTCAAATTGTTATTTCTATCAAAAATTTTGTCAAAATTTTATTTCTATAGCAAATTTTGTCAAAATTTTATTTCTATAAAACATTTATTCAAAATTTTATTACTATAGAAATGTTTTTTCTATAGAAAATTTAGTCAAAATTTTATTTCTATAGAAAATTGAGTCAAAATTTTGTTTCTATAGAATATTTTGCAAAATTTTATTTCTATAGAAAATTTGAAAAATTGTTTGTGTAACAAACAAAATTTCTATTCATAATTTTATTTTTATTTAACTCAAAATTTTATTTCTATAGAAAATTTTGCCAAAATTTTATAGTAATAGATTTTTTTATTAGAAAATTTGGTCAAAATTTTATTTCTATAGAAAATTTTGTTTCTGTAGAATATTTTGCAGAATTTTATTTACTACACAAAAAATTTTCTAAAATTGTATTTCTGTTGATATTTTTTTCACAACTTGATTTCTATAAGAAAAAATTGTCAAATTGTATTTCTATAGCTAATTTTCTCAATTTTTTTTTCTTACTGATGCTCACTGATACTCACTGCTATAAAAAAGGTATTCAAAATTTTATTACTATAGAAATATTTTTTTCTATATAAAATTTAGTCAAAATTTTATTTCTATAGAAAATTTAGTCAAAATTTTGTTTCTATAGAATATTTTGCAAAATTTTATTTCTACAGAAAATTTTGCATAATTGTGTTTGCTACACAATTTTTTTTAATTGTATTTCTATTGATAATTTTTTCAAACTTTTATTTCTATAAAAAATTTTGCAACATTTTATTTCTACAAAAATTTTATTCAAAATTTTATTTCTATATATTTGGCCAAAATTTGATTTCTATAGAAAATTTTGCCAAAATTTTATTTCTATAGAAAATTTAGTCAAAATTTTGTTTCTGTAGAAATTTTGCAAATTTTTATTTCTATATAAAATTTTGCAAAATTTTATTTACTAGACAAAAATTTTGCCAAAATTGTATGCTCACTGATACTCACTGCTAAGTCGAAAACTTGTAGAAATTACTCAAATTTTAAAACTTTTCAATGAATGAATCATAAATGCATTTTTGCGAAATTGTCTACACACAAAAAAATTTTTTTTTTCTGAATCAATCACGAAATTAAGTGATCCAATTAATTTTTTAATTGAAATGTCTTCAATCACAGAAATGATAGTATCAATTAAAAAATTAATTGACAGTCAATTAAAAAATTACTTGATCCAATTAAAAAATTAATTGATACTATTAATTTGTGTGATTGATTTTTATTTCAATTAAAAATTTTGTTGATTCAATTAAAATTTTAATTGAATATTTTTTAAAACTCAATTAAGATTTTAGTTGGAAAAATTTTCTTGAAATTTTTTTCTGTGTAGGCAATTATAAATATTTCCCAAATATTGCCCGAGATTTTGTTGAAGTCTGATTTGAGATTTTATCAAAATGTAGATCTATATACAAAGTTGTGCAGAGTATATTATAATCGGCCCACCCGACTTTAGACTTTCCTTGCATTTTTTGTTAAAATTGTGTTATGTCCCATAACGTTAGATTTAAATTTGAAGTACATAGATTTTGTAGAAGTATATACAATTTTGTCTAAATCGATTCAGATTCAAATTCATGCATATGGGAATATAAACCTTTATATAGCTCGCAACAAATTTAAAGGATTTGAGATAATATCAATAATTTTGGTCCACAAATACATATACTGTTGGTATTTCTCATATTATGATGGGTATTTATATCATTATTTTATTTATTAAACATTGCCCTAAATTTTAAATATAGAGTTCAATTGGCATCTAATGTGAAATTAAGACCTTTTTTGCACATATAAATAAATACGATACTTTATATCGATCCACTTACGGTACCCCCACAATAGAACTACAAATTAGTGGTATTAAAATGAGATTTAGTTATATTACCCGGAGTCGACTCCGGAGTCGGAGTCGAGCTGATGAAAAATGCTGGAGTCGGAGTTGAGCAAAATTGGCTCGAATCCACAGCCCTGCTAACAACCACGCAAAAATTTATCCATATCGGTCCATAACTATATATATGGCCCCCATATAAACCGATGTCCAGATTTGACCTCCGGAGCCTCTTAGAGGAGCAAAATGTATCCGATTCGGTTAAAATTTGGTACATTGTGTTAGCATATGACCTCTAACAACAATATATAACAATATAGCCTTCAGATACACCTATCCCCAATCACACAAAAATTGATCCATATCGGTTCGTAATTGTATATAGCTCCCATATTTCAATCGGCTACCGCTCAAAACTTCATATCCGTTGGTAATTATTTGTACACTTCCCTATAAACCATATACCGGGTCAAGAACTGAATTATACACGAATTTAATCTGTTTTTTATAATATATACCACGTATGGACTAACTTACAATTTAGAGGACGATGTTAAGAAATGTTAAGATGGCAAGGTCATCGGCAAGTATTACCACAACGTACACGATGCAGCTATGTAATATGATCAACCCAAAAGCATAATGTTAGTTTTTCACGAAAACGTGTAACATGTTTGTCAAAACCATGTTATTTTCTCGGAAATAATATATCTGATTTCGGAATGCATGTTATGTGTGACGAGAAAAGAATATTTTTGCGACCAAAATATCACATGGTCGCCGTGAAAAAGTAACATGGTGCTCTTGAAACATGTTTGACGTGATCATATTCGTTCTCTGGATATAAGTAATTCAATTGTGGATGTCAGACTTTAGTAGAAGTTTCTACTCAATCCATGGTGGAGGGTACATAAAATTCGGTCTGGCCGAACTTACGGTCGTATATACACGTTAAATGTAAGTTGTCGTTAGAACATTTTTAAAGGTTTTTAAAGATCTTTAATAAATTAAAAGAGAATTGTGCCTTATTTAAATGTATCTTTACTTCAATTCTCCGTTTCTTTGGCTCGAAATCAATACCAAAATCACCAGTATAAAGAGAAAATCTTTGGAACCGGGTATGCCTTTTTTTCTGTGTAGACCTAGGCTAATATGTCGACGAATTGACTGAGTTCGTAGAACCCCACCCTATGGTTGAGACAGGGCCGTTTCCTATTGCATATGTTTTGATTTATAACCAATTGTTAAGAAGCAAAAGGTATACTTAGGTTTCTAAATATAATTTACATAATATAGGATATTTTTATGTTTGTCCTGCATTTATTATTTTTCAATATTTTCCGCCCGTGCCATTGCAAATTTTCAACAAAAAAAAAAAAAAAATAAATAAATATCCTGGACATACCTGATGCATAATGCACATAAATTAAAACATATGCCGTGTTTTTGTTTTGGACTGTGGTCCCCATTAACTCTTGCATTTTAATGGGGGGAAGGAAGCCACTATGAAACTTTTGTCAGATAGTGTGCTGTGGTATTGATGCCGACATCTCTGCTTTCCAAGGCAAACAAAAGTCAATGTTTATGATTCTTGTTTAAAATTTTATGACAGTCATATTGTCACAGCAGTTCATCACGTTGGGTGAATCAAGGCAATCCAAGGTAAATTATTTAAGCATCCTGTATTTCTCCAATGTTTGTTAATTAAGATGACGCATAAGAACTAATAAAAGAAAAAGTTGTAAAAACTGAAACTCTATGGCCAGATATCATTTCATATCGGCTCTGTTCTCTCCTCTCCTCCCCACCACATAACGCAAAGACAATAATGCATCAAGTCAAGTCACAAACTGGATGGCTGATTTTATTCCAAAGAGACCATAGCAGTGACTTAATTGATTTTTAATAAAGAATATGGCCACATAAACATTGCAATGGCATCGTCCCTCATATATCGTGTTGGCACCAAGTCATAACCACAAATCACTGGGCCATATTGCCATGGGGTGACGATAATGAGGATGATGATGATCATTATCAGGTTAGGACATTGCGAACAATCTCCTTTGAATTGGCCCATAAAGCATGAGTTATGAACGTTGTGAAAATTATAATGATTTCGTTAAATTTTTATATTTTTAACGTTTGACATTTTATGACACAAAGGAAGAAGGTATGAAGGTGTATGAATCTCATTTGAAAAATGGAAAACCTCATCCATCCTTTTGTTCTTGTCAAGAATGCGCAAATTGTCAGTTGCAATTGATATTCCTGAAGATCTTCATCCGATTTTTATACAAATCTATCCAATTTTTTTTTTTCGAATCAATTTCCATTGCAAAAGTAAGTGAAAATATATTTCAAGCATAATAAAAGTATTTAAATATTTGAAGACGATATATACGAGGGTTGCCTTTTATATTACGTTCCCAGCAAAAAAAAATTGCAAGTTGTTTCACAAACATTTCTTTTAAAGCGTATTCCAGAATCTTCCATAAATTTTTTTCAACTTGCAGTCCTTTTGGACAATACCAAAAAACATTTCTTCTAAAGCGCATCGTGGGATCCCCCAAAGATCTTTTTCCACTTCCGATGCAGTCCATTGCCGATCTGGCAATCGTAGATAGTTCAGACACCTATGCCAGTTGTCAAACCCACCCATTCTTGTCTCAAGGCGACCTCACGTCGAACCTGAACGACGAGGTGTGTGTCCTGGACATTGATATGGATAACTTGTACATAAATCCACTGGAGAAAGACTCGGCTGGTAATACAAATACCGGTTATACGGTGGGTCTACCGTCGACGCCATCGTCGGGCGAGATACGGGCCCATGTGAAAAAGAGCGCATCTGGTGATACGGCTTTGCGAAACTTGGCAGCTGGTGGTCTAAGTCCCATGGATGATGTCTATCAAAATTTCGATGCTCACGACCGCGGCAGCCACATCAGCCTCAACGAGAATCCAGTGCCAAAACATCGAAAAACGCGATTCCAACAGAGTTTCTCAGGAGCCGTAATGCCCTCCTCTTCGTCATCATCACATTCGACCACTACCGGGGCCACACAACTCTCGAAGCCCCGTGCTCGTTTCGAAGACTCCAAGCTCTCTCAAGAGAATCAGGGCAATGAGAATAGCCCGGCTAGTAGTACGAACAGCCAAAAAAGAAACGTTCCTCATTTATGCCCGGCAAGAGTCTAGCCACTTGATAAATCAACATCTCTTCGGCATACAAAATGTTGGACCCAAAGGTAAACTCACTAAAGGCTTGAATTCATCAAATATGGAAAGTGTTACCATTTTTTTGTTGATTAAACTCAGTGTATATTTTGTGAATAATTTAAATGATTTTTAGTTCTTAAATTTGATTTGATCCTTTGGAAGAAATATCCGCTACAACCTAACTATCGTATTTTTAAGCCAATGTAAATCTGACTCAGATTACGATGAGAGAAAATGACCTTTGAGAATTAATGCGCAAAATTCGAGCTTTACGTACAGATTTAGCATCAAACGAAATTTGCGTCAGTTAAGATTTTTACCAATGTTCTCTACCTCTGGGCAGTTTGGGCTAAATCGCTCCAGGTGGGGTCTTATTTTTGTTCCGAGTTTTGTCGAGTTAGCCTTCGCCTTATTTGTCGAGTTATCCTTCGGCTCCGGTTCTGGCCCGGTTATTCTAAACCTGATGTAAGTGCAAATTTAAATTTTGGACAATTAAATTTCACAAAAAAAATTTCACAAAAAGAAAATTATTAAAAAATTAAAAAAAAAAAAATAATTTTTTTACTTGCTAGGATTTGAACCTGGGCCGTTTGACTTTTTCGCTTTCATGGAAGTTCTTTTGAGAAGGTTTTGCAAATTACGAGAAGTTTTAATTTATTGGTTTATTGGTTTAAAGAAATAATTTTTTAGAAAAATATTTTATAAAAAGAAAATTGCCACTGGTGAGATTTGAACCTGCATTTCTTATTTTTTCATTCATACTAATAAAGTACATCTCGATAAGCAGTTAGTATGTTAATACTTGGTGTCGTTACGATCATATCATAAACATTTGAATTGACGCTTCGGCGCTTTGTGTTCAATGGCGTTTGTGGCTGAGTGTGCTAATACGTTCTGTTATGGTGCCAACAAACCTAGGTTCGATCCCTGGTCGGAGCAAAAAAGTTTTTAAAATTGTAAAAATTAAATAATAGGAAAATAACAGTGTAATTAAAGATATGGATGAAAAAAAGTGAAATTGGTTGAAAAAAATTTTTTTTCGCTTTTTAGATTTCTTCATTCAAATGAACTTCCAAGGCACAACTTCTAAAGCAATGCAAAGGATCTAAAATCGGAGTACTTCCGTCCTATTGGAGATGTACCAAGTTTGCACTACTTCCGTATCACAGATTGGGGATCTAAACTAAATTTTTGGAAGCTCTTATTTGCTGGGAGATTAGAGAACAAAACCAAATATTAACCAACGAAAATCGCTTTATTGTTTTGCAAAATATTCCCCTATAAGATATACACACTTCTGTATGCGTTTGAACTAATTGTCGAAACACTTGTTTCGATGTATCCCTAAAAAATGCATTTTGACATTTCATGCATTCATACATTTTTTCAGATGTCGAACTTTCGACTCCCGTTTAGTTTCAGGTTAAAACTCATAAATCCACGATTAATCTCCTCGCGTTGCAAAGCACGGCGATCGTATTTTTTGAACATTTCTTTCGACCAATCGACACGATTGACACGATCTAACACGATCAAAGTAATGCTGGTGACATTTCTAAGGGTTTCAAAGCTTCTCTAAGTGGTTTCACTACAATGTGGAATGCCGTTCGGACTCGGCTATAAAAAGGAGGTCCCTTGTCATTGAGCTTAACATGGAATCGGGCAGCACTCAGTGATAAGAAAGAAGTTCCCCAATGTGAGCCTGATACATCGGGTTGCCACCTAACCTAACCTAACACAATCAAATCTCCCCGTCAAATATTCATGTAATATTGAATGTATATTGGCCCCACTAATGCCTAGGTTAGGTATAGTGGCAGCCCGATATTTCAGGTTTATATTCAGTCCATCCAAAGTGGTAGATTTCTCTTCTATCTCCTATCTTCAATGCTGCCTGATTCCATGTTTAGCTCAACGACAAGTGACCTCCTTTTTATAGCCGAGTCCGAAAGGCGTTTCATATTGCAGGGATAATCCAGTGCTGAAAAAAATTTTAGTGTTCGGTCGAGTCAGGAATTGAATCCACGACCTTTTGTATGCAAGGCCTAAGGATTGTCCCAATCTCTCGATAGATTACATGAAGATATTGCGATACCAGTTTGCGCACAGCATCAATGGTTTCCGGAACAACAACTGATTTTGGACAACCTTCCATATGGTGTGAATGTGGTTCGGTTTAGCCCTCTTATAGACCTATCTCCCTATTTTCAAAACATATCATTAAGGGTTTTAATATACTCAGAAGATCGGCACCTCTCTCCTTCTAAACGTGGGAAAATTACCTTTTTTTATCCGAAATGCAATTTCAGTCCAACAAATTTTCCGAAATCTGAAGACTGTTAATAGTTGGCAACTCTCTTTAGTTTTACCAATCATCAAATCCAATTTTCTGTAATTGGCAACATCACCACTTTTTCATTTAAATCTCCACCTTGTTTGGTTCCATTGAGTAGAAGGGTAACCAAATAAAGAACAACAACCCCACAACACACATTCGTCATAAAGATATTTACGAGCTTTGGCAATTAATAAATTTGCTGTTACTGCCATATAAATCTACCCAAAACTTGGCCACATATATGTCATTCGTCTTCATGGTGCTATTGAATCGGAGCACTGCATATGACTGGAGGTCGTCTTTCCCTCTTCTTTGTAGCAACTCTTGCTGTTGGTGAGGATGCATTTTCAGCATTTTCAAAAATCTCTGAAAAACATTGCCATAGGCTTTCGATAGCCAGCATAGATACTTGAGATGAGAATGTGGAGTTGAAGAATTAATGGTTCATTTTTGGTTGTTGGTTAGGTCAGGTGCAAGGTAAGGTAAAGCAAAGTGATTTCGTACATTTTTGAAATTGCTTGTGAAGCTAGAGTGTCATAAACTAAACCATCTACTTTGATATGTACGGTTCAATTCTATGGCATTCTCTTTTCTTAAAAAAAAAAAAAAAAAAAAAAAAAAAAAAAAAAAACATTCACAACGTGAATCCATCTATGCAACCATTGTGCCATCTAGTCATAGATCCATTTCATATCTATCTGTGTACGTGTGTGTGTGTGTATCTGAGTTATTGGGGTTTTGGAGGAATATGTGTGGTGCACAGTGCTGTAGAATCTATAGTAGGATCGAGTAGAAGAAATTTCCTTGAATATACTGTTTCAAAGATTACGAAACTCTAGTGCACTGGAAAGGTTTTTTTTATTAACATGAAGACAGTTATAGATATCATGTCCAATAATGGTTGATTTTTTTATTATCTTTCTAATGTACATCCTAAAATGCTCTTCTACAGTATTATTATACTGGAAATTTCCAAAAAAATATTTGAAAAGCATAATTATTGATTTCTCGGTAGATGTGGAATTTGCGATCAAATATTTGCTAGTATTACTGAAAACACCTTTACGTAAACTGAAAAAAGCTTTTATGTTTACACAAAGATGTTGACTTTACACCAATCATTTTGGTTTTCATTCCGAGTCAAAGAAGTGAAGAATTTAAGCAAGGATACATTTAAGAAACAATTCTTTTTTAAATTTGATACTAAGAAACAAATTTGAATTTATTATACCTCCACCATAGGATGGGGGTATATTAACTTTGTCATTCCGTTTGTAACACGTCGAAGAACTGAATGAAATGATATATGAGTGACAGGTTTTAAGTGAACACAGCTTCTCAGATCATCGCTACATCAGTTTCAAATTTGATGTTCATATCACCAAGACCATATTTCCGCCAAATGTTAGGAAAGCTGACTGGAATAGGTATAGGGAATCGTTCAATATGATGATACCGGAAATACCAGAGACAAATATGAGCACTGTGCAAGTTATCGAACACGCAGTGGAGAGGATTACTAAGGCCTTCAACATTTCACTGAAAGCTGCATGCCCTAAAGGGAAGCCAAGGGGGAAAAATCGACCACCATGGTGGTCTACGGAGTTAGGTAATATGAGGAAATCGTGCAGGAAGCTCTTTAACAAAGCAAAGTCCACCAGAGCTCCTGTGGATTGGGACGCTTACAAGAAGAATCTGAGAGGATACAAGCGAGAACTGAGAAAGGCTCAGCATAACTCTTGGAATGATTACTGCAGCAGCATTGAGAATACGTCCGAGGCTTCCAGACTACGGAAGGTGCTAGCATCCACGAGCTCCGCTCCAGGTTTCATTAAAACATCGGAGGGCAATTGGACAACGTCCAGTGAGGAGACGCTGGAGGTACTATTGGACACACATTTTCCCGGAAATTAGACGGTTGAACCATGCACTGGCGGTGCCACAGTGGCTCAGCGGTCGTTTCCTATCGAGGAAATTGTATCAGAATCTAGAATAAAATGGGCGTTAAATAGCTTTGGATCATTCAAATCCCCCGGACCTGATGGAATTACTCCGGCGGAGTTAAAAGCGGTGGCTGACAGAATTATCCCTGGTTGTCGGCGATATATATAGGATGTATTAACTTAGCATATATTCCACGAAAGTGGAGAGAATCAAAAGTCGTTTTCATACCTAAAGCAGGAAAAGCCTCTCACTCGAATGCGAAGGATTTCCGACCAATCAGCTTATCATCATTCCTACTTAAGACTCTGGAGAGGATGATAGATATTTATCTTAAAACTAGCGTCGATTCAAGTTTGCTCTCGAAACGACAACATGCATACTCGAAAGGCAGGTCTACTGAGACCGCATTATATGAACTAGTCAGCTTTATTGAAAGCTCACTATCTGTCAAAGAATACACAATCGTGGCATTTCTAGACATCGAAGGGGCGTTCAATAACGTCCATCCGAGCTCGATATTAAATGGACTGACAACTCTGAATTTTGATCCAGGTATACTTAGGCTGTTAGACGAACTTCTAAGGAAGAGACGCATTTCAGCCACTCTAGGACAAGCAAACATACAAAGGTATGTGAACAGAGGCACTCCTCAAGGAGGAGTTCTATCACCTCTTCTTTGGAATGTTGCTATAAACAACCTTCTGGTTTCCCTAGAAAAAGAAAGGATACAAGTGGTGGCATACGCAGATGATGTGGCGCTAGCAGTCAGGGGAAAATTCCCATCAACAGTTAGAGATATTATACAGAGAGCCCTCCGGATGACTGAGAAATGGGCGAAAGATAATGGTCTTGGGGTAAATCCTGCAAAGACAGAACTAGTCATGTACTGCAAAGATCGCAAAACTCCCACGGTTAGGCCCATTTCCTTAGGGGGTATTGAAATTCCCTTTAGGGAGTGTGCAAAATACTTTGGCGTTATTTTGGACAGGAAGCTGAACTTTAAGCTTAATATTGAAGCAACGGTAGCTTTATACTCGTGCAAAAAGGCAATAGGGAAAAAGTGGGGACTAAAACCAAAAATTGTACATTGGCTATACACGGCAGTGGTTAGACCTATAATGCTATATGGTGTTGTAGTCTGGTGGCCGGCACTTCACCAGCCGACAAGTTTAGACAAAGTTCAGCGTATGGCGTGCTTGTGTATCTCAGGTGCATTCAGCAAGACAGGAACAAACTCCCTTAATGTCATACTGATCCATTGCCTTTAGACATTTTGGCCAAACAGTCAGCTGCAACAACGGCTGTGCGGTTGCGCGAGCTATCGCTGTGGTCGGAAAAAAGTTACGGTCACAGTTCGGTCCTCAAAATAATGCCAGATGTGCCTAACGTAATGGATTACGCTTTGGCGAGTCCACTTTTCGACAAAAAGTTAGAGACTCTAATTCCCAACAGTGAGGCGTGGTGTACACGGACCCCGGGGAATAAAAGATATATAGATTTCTACACTGATGGCTCCAAATTGGATGGCCAAGTGGGTTTCGGAGTATATTCTAAAGAACTGGAACTTCGAATAGCAAAAAGATTACTTGATCACTGTAGTGTTTTTCAGGCTGAAATATTAGCAATAAGAGAAGTGGTGAATTGGCTGAGAAGTAATGCTCCAAGCAATATTGGCATTAATACATACTCAGACAGTCAACCTGCAATAAAATCCTTGGACTCTGTGTTCCTCAACTCGAAAACTGCCATCGACTCCCGCACATCTCTCAATGAGATGGCTGAGCAGCACAATATTCACCTAATATTGGTGCCTGGTCATAGGAACATACCGGGGAACTGCGAAGCAGATGAGCTAGCAAGGCTACCTTACATATTCCAGGGGAACTAGAATCTGTTGGTATGCCTCTGGCTACCTGCAAGCTCTTACTGCGTGAGAAGGCTGTCATGATGGCAAATGTTCGATGGGAGAATTGTAAGGGTTGCAACGACACCAAGCAAATATGGCCCCATTTAAACTTAAACCGCACACTAGATATACTAGTGTTCTCGAGACGCCAGATATCACTCCTGATATCTGCTATAACGGGTCGCTGCCTGATAGGCGATTTTGCAAAACCTACTGGTGCGAAGTATAATGACTATTGTATGAGCTGTCATGATGCGGAGGAAAAGGAATCAATAAAACACCTCTTGTGTGAGTGTCGTGCATTTTGTGTAAGGCGTAAGCAAATTTTAGGGGCATATAGCTTCAGATTACTGGCGGACCTGGAAAACGTTAACTTAAGCAGTCTGCTAATGTTTTTGGAACAATCTGGTTGGTTCAACAGAAGAAAATAATCGAGAAGGTTCAACGGTTAAAACCAGAAGTGCCCATATGTAATAGGTACTTTTAGTTAATGTGGTATCACAATGGACTGAATAGTCTAAGTGAGCCTGAATCTTAATCGGGCTGCCACTTTAACCTAACCTAACACGTCGAAATATTGCTCTAAGACCACATAAAGTATATATATTCTGGGTCGTGGTGATATTCTGAGTTGATGTCCCTCCGTCCGTCTGTTGAAATCACGCAAACTTCCGAACGAAACAAGGTATCGACTTGAAACTTGGCACAGGTAGTTGTTATTGATGTAGGTCGGATGGTATTGCAAATGGGCCATATCGGTCCACTTTTACGTATAGTCCCCATATAAACGCACCCCCAAATTTGGCTTGCGGAGCCTCAAAGAAAAGCAAAGTTCATCCGATCCGGCTGAAATTTGGTACATGGCGTTGGTATATGATCCCTAACAACCACGCAAAAATTGGTCCACATCAGTCCATAATTATATATAGCCCCCATATAAACCGATCCCCAAAATGTGGCTTGTGGAGCCTCAAAGAGAAGCAAAGTTCATCCGATCCGGCTGAAATTTGGTACATGGTGTTGGTATATGGTCCCTAACAACCACGCAAAAATTGGTCCACATCAGTCCATAATTATATATAGCCCCCCCTATATAAACCGATCCCCAGATTTGGCTTGCGGAGCCTCATGGATGAGCAAATTTCATCCGATCCGGTTGAAATTTGGAACATGGTGTTTAGTACATGGTATCTAACAATCATGCCGCAATTAGTCCATATCGGTCCATAATGATATATAGCCCCCATATAAACCCTTTTCCAGATTTGACCTCCGGAACCTGTTGGAGGAGCAAAATTCATCCGATCCGGTTCAAATTTGGAACGTTGTGTTAGTATATGGCCGCTAACAACCATACCAAAATTGGTCCTTATCGGTCTATAGTTATGTTAGGTTAAAGTGGCAGCCCTATTAAGTTTCAGACTCACTTGTTCCATATCGATGCATAATCATGGTTACCACTCGAGCCAAAAATAATCTACCAAAAATTTATTTCTATAGAAAATTTTGTCAAAATTTTATTTCTATAGAAAATTTTGTCAAAAATTTATTTCTATAGAAAATTTTGTCAAAAATTTATGTCTATAGAAAATTTTGTCAACATTTTATTTCTATAGAACATTTTGTTAAAATTTTATTTCTATCGAAAATTTTGTCAAAATTTTATTTCTATAGAAAATTTTGTTAAACTGAATTATATACGTATTTAATAGGTCTTTTTTAATTTAATATATACCACGTATGGACTTACTTACAATTTAGAAGACGGTGTTAGGAGGTTTTAAGATACCTTGCCATCGGCAAGCGTTGCCGCCACCCAAGTAATTCGATTGTGGATGGCAGTGTTTAGAAGAAGTTTCTACGCCCTCCATGGTGGAGGGTACATAGGCTTCGGCCTAGCCGAACTTACGGCCGTACACGCAAAAAAATAATTCTTTCCTCCCAAACGAAATTTTAGACAAACAAAGTTCGTTTCTCATTTGCTTTTCGCTGTAAGGAAGTGTATTTGGAAGAAAAGTATATACCTTTTGTGATAAACGTTTATTCTTTTCCAGGATGTAAAAACAATTTCATAAAGACTAGCTCAAAAAAAAAAAAAAACATTATTTTCTTGCTAATTGCATTGTCCCTCACATCTTTCTCACATCCACGAGGATTTTTAGTTCTTAACACCTTTTCCTGTAATACCAACAATGTAGAAGAAATTATACGATTTTATAAATTTTTAAAATTTTTTTTACCTTTCGCCTGGACGGAGAATCGAACCGCGGACCATGCACATTGTAAGCCAACACACTAACCACTGAGCTATGTACCTGTTATGGTCATCAATAGATAAATATCCATATAAGTTATATTTATATAGCATAGCTTGCGGCGCCCACGAACCGAATAAACAAAGTTTATTTAACAGAAACAAACATTTAGTTTGGCACCGTGGAGCAGTGGTAGCTACGTCCGACTCTCATGCCAAGGGTCGTGGGTTCGATCCCTGCTTCGGCCAAAGTTTTTTTTTTTTTGCTTTTGTTTTTTTGTTACATATATTCCAGATATATTCGGAAGATTCCGAAAAAATGTTCAACATTACATTGTACTATATTAAATTTTGAACTGTAAAATGTGTCTTATTAAAGACCTAAAGTCAGAAAAGAACAGTGTTTGATATAAACGAAATGGACTGTGTTGTTATTTCAAAAATAACTTTTTTTGTTGAAAAAATAAAAATTTTGTAACAAACGAATTTTTTTGGTGATAAAAGTTTAAAATTTTCGAAGCAATTCAAAAAACTCTAACAAAAGAAAAACGTTTTCGGTACACGTTTTCCAAACGTTTTTTTTCTTTGCGTGTATATACTTGTTTTATCTGCTTTTGTCTGCAAAAGCTATGAAAGCCCTTTAAAAAATTGTTAATTGTTAAATTTCTAATATCAGACTCGACATCAAGTAGAAATTATGCTATGTTTCAAGTGGAAATTAAAGTGTTGTAAGACACGTCCTATTTTTGATAGTTGTTTTGCTTTGTACCAAGATGCAAAAATGCAACAAATTCAAAGATAATTTCATTAATTTTAAAAAATATTTCAAAATTATTGAGTCGACCTTGGTCAAACAAAATTTTCATTCGTGTAAAGATACCCATTTTTAAGTCGAATCAATTATAAGGACAAAACGACTTTATTGAAAATTTTATCGACTTTTGGACAAGGAAAAATCTTTGTATAAGAAAAATGCGTCTTCTATGCTAAGCAACAAAATCGCATTCGTATTTTAAGGACCTGAAATCTTTGGCCTCACGACAATTTTTGTTGGTGTATATATACAGAAATTAATACAAACTGAAGAATAATTTTATTATTTTTATCATTTTTCTTTTAAAATGAAATCCTAAATTTTATTTTATTACCTTTTAGCTCTTAAAAAAATTTGCCTTCTGTTACAATGCTTTTATTGAAATATCTCAATTTTATTTTATTTTTTATTATTTTAGTTTAAACATTTTTATATAAATTATTCTTATTATTTTATTTAATATTAATTTTAAAGAACATGATCTCTTTCGGATCAAAATTTTATGATTGCATGACACTGTTCCTAGAATGACAGTTAATGCATTCTAGCCAATGCTGACATAGCCGTAGACATTCGTAGATTCTCAATACATGCGGAAGGCATGCAGAGTATTCATCTGCGAGTTATCGTCATATCTTGCTGTGAATTATTACTGCTGCAATATTGTTTATTGTTTATAGCTTATATACGGGCCTCGTTGTTGTTGTTTTCGATCTTATTCAGGGTATTGTTTATTACAGGGGTATTATGATTTTCTTTTAGTTATTTTTTTCTCTTCCCATTTTTCTTGTGTTTATTTTAGGCCTTACAAAAAATAAAACAAACAACAATAAATACCGCTAAAATAACAGAAAAAAACACAAACAAAACAAAATTGTATTGCGGTTAATAAAATTATGAGTCACAATAAACAAATAAAAAAATTCATGATAACAAAACTAAAATACTTTAAAATTTTATGGTGGCGCCATGACCCCCCATTTGTAATACCCAGCATCCTTAGACGATATAACAGACCATTTCTCAAAGATGTTTTTGCTTTAAATAATGTTTTTGTTTTTCATCGGTACATTTTTATTATGGCCTGGTTATTTAATTATAAAAACATTTTACTGTAATGCAATTCACAACCATTGAAAATTTTATCAAAATGTTATTCCTATAGAAAATTTTATTTCTATAGGAAATTTTATCATATTTTTTTGTCTATAGAAAATTTTATCAATTTTTTTTTCTATAGAAAATTTTGTCAAAATTTTATTGATATAGAATTTTTTTTCAAAATGTTATTCCTATAGATATCTTTCTTAAAATTTTATTTCTATAGAAAATTTTGGAAAAAAAAATATTTTTATAAAAATTTGTAAAGTACCTCTTACTAAAACATCAAAAAATCTACCCATCTACGAAACAATAAAAAAATTAACCATTTTTGGTAGAATTCTCCCAATTGTGGCAAGCTATAGAAAATTTTGCCAACATTTAATTTCTATAGATAATTTTGTCAAAATTTTATTTCTATAGAAAATTTTGTCAAAATTTCATTCCTATAGAAAATTTTGTCAAAATTTTTATTTCTAGAGAAAATTTAAATTGGTTCATAATTTCAAACTAGCCTAAAAGTTGTATCGCTCCGCTCTTAAGTAGTCAAACATTAAAAAAAACTGGATATACCAAACCTATTAGAAGTCGGAGTGTGATTATACAAAAATGTCAAAAACCACATATTTCGCAAAAAAAATATCAAGTTAGCGCGTCTTCAATTTCCACAAAAATACCTGAAATAACCTGAGGAGCAGTGGAAATGTGTTATATTTTCTACGAATCACAGTTTAACTTGTTCGGATGGTAAAAGTTTAGTACGAAGGCCCAACGGAAATTCTTAATCCAAGAAATACAAAATGTTCCTCCAGTCTTGGTGGGGACAATATTATGATCTGGGATGTTTTTCAGGACAAGTTATTGGCCCGATTCATGGAGTCGAGGGTATTAGTCTGTCGGAAGTCTACAAAAACATTTTACCCCTGTGATATTGCCATAAGCATACCTGGAAATGACGTCTTCATGAATTATTCAGCACGATCTTAACCTCCACCACACGTCTAAGGTGATAAAACAATGGATTTTCGATGAAACATTGCCTGCTCCGTCAAAACACGCCGATATCACAAAAATAAGTAAATATTTTTCGACCAATTCAAGAAAATTTATTAGACATAATTTTTCACTTGTTAAAGAACATTTTTTAGTTTAAAAGAAAAAATTGGAGTTCAAAATTACATACGATTCGTCCTGCCCTAATTTACGGCCTTACTTACTTACTTACTATACTCTAATTTACAATGCTGAGAAACTGCTGATATATACACCCTAAAAATCGCTTCTGTAACATATACCCCAAACAAATTTTGCTTCAAGCATATATATTTTCAGGATTGGTCCAAACAAAATATTGTTTGTATTGTTCAAACCTATTATGTTTCACCTTAGGGCATACACTGGTACTAAAAAATTTTAATGAAATTTTCTTTGTGCAGATATCTTTTTAAGGTGCCAATTGGTTACTTCCATTATTTTACTTGCAGCATACTCTCTAGACCTCTCTTTCTAAACACAAATGTGCCTATAGGCTATTTACAAATTAATATATGTTTACATCTAAGCATATTATATTTACAAACATTTTATGTCCTAAACATAATATGTTCTAACATATTAACATATATGTCCCAAACATGTTATGCTAGTTTATGAACATTATATGCTTGCACTTAAAAATATCGTTTTAAAAAATTTGAGTTCCAAACATATAATTTTTACATCCAAACATATGAAAAACAGTCTTTTTCGTCTGTGTACCACAAGCATGCACACACTTGAAACAGAAAATAATGCAATGAAGATTTTTACCAATTTGATTATCAGTTGAACACATTCTATAAGAAAATTTCTCTCTTCTTCGACATTTCTTCAACGTAAAAATCGACGAAATTATAAAACTTAAATGAAAAAGTTTTTCATTTTCTTGTTAAACAATGAAACCACACAACCACTCAATTGCACTCTTTTCCAATAATGATTGGCAACCATAGGGACAATTCAGGATAGATCGATGGAAAAAGAAAGGCCTTTATTACTAATTACATCAACTGAATCCCTATCCGTAGATTATATTACTACGAATAGCGATAAGTTTGTGCTGGATAAGTTTGTGTTACTATCGATTATAACCTCTGAATTTAGATTTTGTGTATACACAGAACGAAAAAATAATTTTATTTAAAAGAAAACTACGAAGATCCAAATGAAATTTTATTCAATTTTCCTGCGATAAACTTTATTAAACATTCAACGTCCAGAGTTGTAGGTATTTTATCGAAAATATTTTCTAATTTGAACTGATAAAAAAATCTACTATTCAACAAAAATATCGTAGGCGTTTTATCACTTACTAAACCGATAAAGATATCTGCTATTCAACAATTATGTCGTAGTAGATTTATAAGTTTAATATCGATACAAATTCCACAAATTTGTAAAAATTATGTTTTTTGGGATGCGCATGGAATAATTTTTATCAATTATCTTGAGAAGGGAAAACCATCAACAGTGACTATTATATGGCGTTATTGGAGCGTTTGAAGGTCGAAATCGTGGCAAAACGGAGGAAAAAAGTGTTATTCCACCACCGTGCCACAAGTCATTGAGAACGATGGCAAAAATTCATGAATTGGGCTTCGAATTGCTTCCCCACCCACCGTATTCTCCAGATCTGGCCCCCAGCGACGTTTTCTTGTTCTCAGACCTCAAAAGGATGCTCGCAGGGAAAAAATTTGGCTGCAATGAAGAGGTGATCGCCGAAACTGAGGCCTATTTTGAGGTAAAACCGAAGGAGTACTACCAAAATGGTATCAAAAAATTGGAAGGTCGTTATAATCGTTGTATCGCTTTTGAAGGGAACTATGTTGAATAATAAAAACGAATTTCGACAAAAAAATATGTTTTTCTTTGTTCGACCGGGGACTTATCAGCCAACCTGTTACAATGGACATTTTCGCCAGAAAAGTATAAACCATTAAGAAAAATCTCTTCATGGTCGTATAGACGATACTCTAACGTAATTAATAAGACCAACTTGAATTCTACCAAATGTGACAACTTGTATTAATTCACAAAATAATCGACTCGGGTCAACCACGGTATTTATAGGAGAAGCTTCGTAAAAAAATTGTTCCAATGGGGTATCGAAGCCAAGTGTCTGAGTAGCATTTCTTTGTTTACACCATACGTCTCTGGAATAATCTACCTAATAATTTGCAGCAAACTAACAACACAATGAAATTTAAACAAGTATATACGGCCGTAAGTTCGGCCAGGACGAAGCTTATGTACCCTCCACCATGGATTGCGTAGAAACTTCTACTGAAGACTCTCATCCACAATCGAATTACTTGGGTTGCGGTAAATTTTGCCGATGACAAGGTATCTTAAAACTTTCTAAAACCGTAATATATACCACGTAGTCTACACGGATGAAAATGTTTGACTATAAACATTATATGTTTGGAACACAAATTTTTAAACACAATATTTTTGAGTGCAAGCATATAATGTTCATAAACTAGCATAACATGTTTGGGACATAAAATGTTTTTAAATATAATATGCTTGGATGCAAACATATATTAATTTAGAAATAGCCTATAAACATATATGTGTTTAGTAGCTTGGAGCGCTATTTAACAGGGAGCGATATTGAATTAAGTTGGTGGTTGTTGCTTGTTATTACTAAATTAACATTTTATTTTTCCTTGGGCAATTGATCAGCTACTTCTTTGATCCTTACAAACTGTGTGGTCCGCTGTTCGAATCCCCGTCCGGCAAAAGGTAAAATTAAAAAAAAAAAAAAGAATACTTTCTTCTACAATGTTTGTATTACAGAAAAAGGTGCTAAGAACTAAAAAATGTCGTGGAAGTGAGAAAGATGTGGGGGAATATACAATTAGGCAGAAACAAAATTTAGAGCATTCAGGTCAAAAACCTATGTTGTTAGCACCTATATTACCTGTTTATTTTCATAATTCATTATGATTGTAAATATATAAATAAACAAATAAAATTTTGAGCACAATATTGTTTGGGAGAATTTTTTTAAGCATATAATATTTTTGGGTGCAAAATGCTTCCAAACATATTATATGTTCACATAATAACATATTGTTTTTTGGAAGACAACATTATTGAATTTGGATGCAAAAATACAAAATGTCTGGAAATTGACTACCCAAACATATATTGTTTAGACCAATATGCTTTCAAACATATTATATATTGGAAGAGATCAAACATATAAATGTTTGGGCAATAGCCAAAAATGTATATGCTTGAAGCAAAATATGTTTGGGAGTATATGTTACAGAAGCGATTTTTTGTGAGCGTGTATACGTGGTATATATTAAACTTAAAATGGCCGATTAAATACGTATATAATTAAGTTTGACAAAATTTTCAATAGAAATAAAATTTTGACAAAATTTTCTATAGAAATAAAATTTTTACAAAATTTTCAAAAGATTTAAAATTTTGACAACATTCTCTATAGAATTAAAATTTTGACAAAACTTTCTATAAAAATAAAATTTTGCCAAAATTTTCTATAGGAATAAAATTTGACAAAATTTTCTATAGGAATAAAATTTCGACAAAATTTGCTATAGAAATAAAATTTTGACAAAATTTTCTATAGAAATAAAATTTTGCTAGATTATTTTTGCTCGAGTGGCAAGCATGATTATGAACCGATATGGACCAATTTTTGTGTGACTGGGGATCTGCTATATATAACTATATACCGATATGGACCAATTTTGGCATGGTTATTCGAGGCCATATATTAACACCACGTTGCAAAATTCAACCGAATCGGATGAATTTTGCTCGTCCAAGTATATAATTATGGACTGATATGGACCAATTTTTTAATGGCTCTTAGAGACTATATACTAAAACCATATACCAAATTTCAGCCGGATCGGATGAAATTTGCTTCTCTTAGAGGATCCGCAAACCAAATCTGGGAATCGGTTTATATGGGGGCTATATATAATTATGGACCAATATGGACCAATTTTTGCACGGTTGTTAGACACCATATACTAACACAACGTACCAAATTTCAACCGGATCGGATGAATTTTGCTCCTCTAAGAGGCTCCGCAAGCCAAATCTGGGGATTGGTTTATATGGGGGCTATATAAAATTATGGACCGATATGGACCAATTTTTGCATGGTTGTTAGAGACCATATACTAATACCATGTACCAAATTTCAGCCGTAGCGGATGAAATTTGCTTCTCTTTGAGTCTCCGCAAGCCAAATCTGGGGATCGGTTTATATGGGGGCTATATATAATTATGGACCGATGTGGACCAATTTTTGCATGGTTGTTACAGACCATATACTAACACCATGTACCAAATTTCAGCCGGATCGGATGAAATACCCATGCAAAAAAAAGTTGAAATCACGCTAACTTCCGAACGAAACAAGTTATCGACTTGAAACTTGGCACAAGTAGTTGTTATTGATGTAGGTCGGATGGTATTGCAAATGGGCCATATCGGTCCACTTTTACGTATAGCCCCCATATAAACGGACCCCCAAATTTGGCTTGCGGATCCTCTAAGAGAAGCAAATTTCATCCGATTCGGCTGAAATTTGGTACATGGTGTAAGTATATAGTCTTTAACACTTATGTAAAAATTGGTACACATCGGTCCATAATTATATATAGCCCCCATATAAACCGATCCCCAGATTTGACCTCCGGACCCTCTTGGAAGACCGAAATTCATCTGATTCGGTTGAAATTTGGTACGTGGTGTTAATATATTTGGTCCACATCGGTCAATAATTATATATAGCCCCCATATAAACCTATCGCCGATTTGGCTTTCGGAGCCTCTAAGAGAAGCAAATTTCATCCGATCCGGCTGAAATTTGGTACATGATGTAAGTATATGGTCGCTAATGACCATGCAAAAATTGGTTCACATCGATCCATAATTATATATAGCCCCCATATAAACCGATCCCCAGATTTGACCTCCGGACCCTCTTGGAAGACCAAAATTCATCTGATTCGGTTGAAATTTGGTACGTGGTGTTAATATATGGCCTCAAATACCCATGCAAAAATTGGTCCAAATCGGTCCATAATTATATATAGGCCCCATATAAACCGATCCCCAGATTTGATCTCCAGAACCCCTGGAAGAGCAAAATTCATCCGGTTCGGTTGAAATTTGGTACGTGATGTTAGTATATGGTATCCAACAACCATGCAGGAATTGTTTCATATCAGTCCATAATTATATATAGCCCCCATATAAACCGCTCCCCAGATTTGACCTCCGGTGCCTTTTGGAGAAGCAAAATTCATCCGATCTGGTTGAAATTTGGTACGTGGTGGTAGTATATGATATTTAACAACCATGCCAAAAATGGTCCATATCAGTCCATAATCATATATAGGCTCCATATAAACCGATCCCGAGATTTGGTTTTGGAGCCTATTGTGCTGGTATATGGTCGTTAACAACCATACCTAACTAGGTCCATATCGGTCTATAGTTATATATAGCCCTCAGATAAATCGATCCACAATCACACAAAAATTGGTCCATACCAAGTTCATAATTCTATATAGCCCCCATATAAGCGACCCCCATATTTCAATTCTGGCTCTCTACGTACCGTGCAAAAGTCCATGTCGATTCGTAATTATTTGTAGACTTACCTATACATAACTTTTTTGTCTAATATATACCACGTATGGACTAACTCACAATTTAAAAAACGATGTTTAGAAGTTTTAAGATACCACAACCCAAGTAATTCGATTGTGGATGACAGTCTTTCGTAGAAGTTTCTACGCAATCCATGGTGGAGGGTACATAAGATTCGGTCTGGCCGAACTTACGGCCGTGTATACTTGTTAAATTTATAACGGATATTGTTTTTTTTTATTAAAATTCTTGTACGTTAATTATACGACTTTAATCTTCAAGACTTTAATGATCATTTTACTGTTTAAATTTTCACAATTTCCCCCTTTTTTCATTTTACTGCTCCAACTCTAAAAAGAGTATAGTGCCCTTTCGATATTTTTTATGAAGATCCCTTTGTAATTTTTATATATTTTCCACTGTTTTTTTTTAATGTTTTTTTGTCTGAATATTTTGACTTACTCGTCTGTTCCGATTTCTTTTGAAAGACCAAGAAAAAAACTTGGGCCCATAATGCCAAAATGATAAGCTAAATACATGTCCACTCATACTTAAATTGCTGCTCTTAAGGCCAAAAAACACATGCTGTTTTTTTTAAATGTCTATTCTCTTGGTTCCGTATGTCTATTCACTTTGCTCCGAATACGCAATTTAATATTCAAATTAAATAATATTTAGACTTAAGCATATCAAATGTTTGGCGAAGCCTTATAAACATGCCAAGCGCATAGCCAAAACAAATGAAAACAGAAAACAGTTTGCCGAAAAAATATATACAAACAGTTTTACAGAAATTGCTCTCTTTTGATTCTCTCGTTGTGTTATGTTGATATCTTTCGTTAACCCTCCCGGTTCATCTTTCTTTATTCTATTTCTTTCTTTATACTCTCTCTCTCGCTCTCTCTGTCGCTCCCTGAATAAAATATCACAACATATATATGTTTACTCGAAATTTGTAAATTTATACATGTTTACATTCACATATATTAATTTTATGAAACCTTCTTGTCCCAAACATAATATATTCTAACGTATTAACATATGTGTCCCAAACATTTGATGCTAGTTTAGGAACATTAAATTTGTGCACTTAAATATATTGTGTTTAAAAAATTGTGCCCGAAACACATTTTGTTTATATCGGAACATATGAAAAACATATTTTTCTAACAGTGCAAGGGATTTATGTACAGGTGTAAGTTTGGAACTGGTTATCGTCGACAAATGTCCCTTGAAAACAGGCTTTATTTAATATCTGCAAATAAATGGACCTGTTGTCAGGCCTTTCTTGTTGCCCCTTGTTATTTGCACCAAACCGAAAATGTTCATCAAACCAGGAGTGTGGAAAAAGCAGACGTTGAGAAACGTATATGAATGTTTTCAACTTTTTGGATGTTGGTGTTTTGCTATTTCTCATACCATATATTTTAACAGACTGAATTCTCCCTTTAATCATGGTACTCTACTTACGGCACATCATTGTACGTAAAATATTTGACAATCTGTAATATTGGCTGAGTTGAAAAATTTTCGGCATGTCCTATAAATAGCTCTACTAGAAGTAGAATACACCGATGAGGTTGTTAGTTAAGTCAATCGACGATAGCATGTCCTTTCTACTGTCGATACACCCAAAGAAAATACAATGAAAGTTGTCCACTTATGAGAGGTGTCCGCATGTCAGAGTATATAAGCTTGACACGTTTCAAATTCGAAGTATCTCTAATAATTTTCTTGGCTTTTATGCAAATTGTTTTATCGCCAAAAGTAAACTTTGAAAAATAAATTAATGAACTAGGTAAGGGAATTAGTTCCTATCGAGGATCGTACAGAGGAACGGATAAAGATATCAAAATAATTTTTTCTTTGTGAGAAAGCTGAGGTGTTTTCCTATAAGTTTAGCTGTCAAATCCGCATGGACCGATTATGGACCTATTTCGATGATTTTTGAAATCTAAATTCTGAAAAATGAGTAAGAGAAGTAAAATCTGGATGTTTTGGAGCGCCCGTGCGCCGTGCGAACGTCTATCCCATTTAGAAGTTAAATTGGGAGATCGTTCTATATGGAGTCTTTACAGAAAAATTGGCCCGTAAAATTCGATACAGTTCTTTTTGGGTATAAAATATCTCTAGATTTCCAATTTCAGGAAAATCGTATAAGTATTAGAGTTCCTAGAAGACCAAGAAATAACATCGGGAGATCGGTCTAAATTGGGGCTATAGCAAACCATGAGCCGAAACGCAATATTTTCTGTACACCTGTTTTTATACCCTCCACCATAGGATGGGGGTATATTGAAATCACGCTAACTTCCGAACGAAACAAGCTATCGGCTTGAAACTTGGCACAAGTAGTTGTTATTGATGTAGGTCAGATGGTATTGCAAATGGGCCATATCGGTCCACGTTTACGTATAGCCCCCATATAAACGGACCCCCAAATTTGGTTTGCGATTGCTCTAAGAGAAGCAAATTTCATCCGATTTTTTTCTAGGAGAAGCAAATTTCATTCGATCAGGCTGAAATTTGTTATATGGTATTGGTATATGTTCTCTAATGACCATGCAAAAATTTGTCCACATCGGTCCATAATTATATATAGCCCCCATATAAATCGATCCCCCGATTTGGCTTGCGGAGCCTCTAAGAGAACCAAATTTAATCCGATCCGGCTGAAATTTGGTACATGGTGTTAGTATATGGTCTCTAACAACCATGCAAAAATTGGTCCACATCGGTTCATAATTATATATAGCCCCCATATAAACCGATCCCCCGATTTGGCTTGCGGAGCCTCCAAAAGAACCAAATTTAATCCGATCCGGCTGAAATTTGGTATATGGTGTTAGTATATGGTCTCCAATAACCATGCAAAAATTGGTCCACATCGGTCCATAATTATATATAGCCCCCATATAAACCGATTCCCCGATTTGGTTTGCGGAGTCTCTAAGAAAAGCAAATTTCATCCGATCCGACTGAAATTTGGTACATGGTGTTGGTATATGTTCTCTAATGACCATGCAAAAATTGGTCCATGTCGGTCCATAATTATATATAGCCCCCATATAAATCGATTCCCAGATTTGTCCTCCGGAGCCTCTTGGAGGAGCAAAATTCATCCGATCCGGTTGAAATTTGGAACATGGTGTTAGAATGTGGTATCTAACAAACACGCAAGAATTGGTCCACATCGGTTCATAATTATATGTAGCCCCATATAAACCGTTCCCCAGATTTGATCTACGGACCCTCTTGGAGGAGCAAAATTCATCCGATCCGGTTGAAATTTGCAACGTGGTGTTAGTATAAGGCCGCTAATAACCATGCCAAAATTGGTCCATATCGGGCTATAGTTATATATAGCCGATCCCCAATCACACAAAAATTGGTCCATATCGGTTCATAATCATGGTTGCCACTCGAGCCAAAAATAATATACCAAAATTTTATTTTTATAGAACACATTGTCAAAATTTTATTTCTATAGAAAATTTTTTCGAAATTTTATTTCTATAGACAATTTTTTCGAAATTTTATTTCTATAGAAAATTTTTTCCAAACTGTACTTCTATAGAAAATGTTGTCAAAATTTTATTTTGTCAAAATTTTATTTCTATAGAAACTTTAAACTTAATTATATACGTATTTAATCGGCCTTTTTATACCCTAAACCACATAGTGGTCAGGGTATAATAAGTTTGATCGGCCAAAAAATGTGCCTACCAGAAATATTGATTTTAGACCCCATAAAATATATACCGATCGACTCAGAATCACCTCCTGAGTCGATCTAGCGCTTGGTGTCTGTCCGTCCGTCCGTCTGTCCATGTATTTGTTGTTCACAGGATTCCGGTCGCAATTATTAACAGATTTTGATGAAATTTGGTACAGGGAGGTTTTTGGGCTCGAGGACGAACGCTATTGAATTTGGAAGAAATCGGATCAAATTTAGATATAGCTCCCATATATATGTATCGCCCGATTTCGACAAATGGGGTCACGTTGCGCTTTTTTTTCAAACGGATCGGCACCAAATTTGGCAACAGGTAATCTTTTCCATCGCCATTCAAGTCTGCAAAATTTCATGCAAATAGGTTGAGATTTAGATATAGCTCTCATATATATGTATCGCCCGATTTTTCCAAATTTGGCCACAAAACCTTTATTTATCAACCGATCTTACTCAAAGTTGGCTACATATATAATCTTCTATAGCACTAACTATATGTGCAAAAACTCATCGAAATCGGTTCAGATTTAGCTATAGCTCCCATATATATGTACCGCCCGATTTGTCTAAATTTGGCCATAAAACCCTTATTTATCAACCGATCTTACCCAAATTTGGCTAAATGTAGTCTTCTATAGCACTAACTATATGTGCAACAAATCATCGAAATCGGTTCAGATTTAGATATAGCTCCCATATATATGTATAGCCCGATTTTCCCAAATTTGGCCACAGAACCCTTATTTATTAACCGATCTTACTAAAAGTTGGCTAGATCCAGTCCTCTATAGTACTAACTATATGTGCAAAATTTCATCGAAATCGGTTCAGATGTAGATATAGCTCCCATATATGTATCACCCGATTTTGAAAAATTCGCCCCTAATAACTTTATGTTTGACCATACAGGCCTCATTTCTTAACTGATCTTACTCAAATCTTGCACAAGGTAACCTTTTGTGGTATTAATCAAACCCGCAAAATATTATGCAAATTGATTCAGATTTAGATATAGCTTCCATATATATGTATCGCTCGATTTTCCCAAATTTGGCCATAGTACTCTTATTTATTAACCAATGTTACTCAAATTTCAAATTTTGATGTACTAGCCGACCGTACTTATACGTACTTGTAGCTCTTACATAAGAATATTGCTCGATTTTTACAAATTTGTATTTATTACCCACACTAATTTAACGATTTTCTCTTTTTTAATAATGGGCTCAATATTAGTGGCATACTAACTCCGTAGGTGCAATATCAACACAGCCAGTGTTGCTAGAAGTAGGGGAAATTCCCTATATGTAGGGTTTTTTTAATATTTAGCGTCTTGTAGGGACGTAGGGCCACAATGTACAACATTTTCACTCAACACAATTTGTAATAATTTTTACATTTTGGTGGCTCTAGAGGAGGAAATTAGAAGCCGTCAAGGCTTGATTTTTAACAATGTGTGGTAAACTTTATTCCTGTAGAAAATTTTGTCAACATTTTATTTCTATAGAACATTTTGTCAAAATTGTATTTCTATAGAATTTTTTTTCAAAATATTATTTCTATAAAAAATTTTCTCAAAATTTTATTTCTGTGGAATTTTTTCTCAAAATTTTATTTCTATAGAATTTATTGTCAAAATTTTATTTCTATAGAAAATTTCTCACAAAAATTTGTTTTTAGAAACTTTTTTCAAAAATTTATTTTTATAGAGATTTAACAAAAAAGATTACTAATTTGGGTAGAATTCTACCAACTGTGGCAACCGTGGTGGTAATACAAATTTATATTCTAAGTTATATACGTTGCATATTCATGTTTTAAGATAATAAAGTACTTAGAACCATTTTTGTTTTGTAAAATTTGTTAAATTTAACGAAAAATGTAGTAGGGAAAATTGGGGAAGTAGTGTACTTTTTTTGTCCTTGTAGGGTAAACCGAACATTTTCCCTGGCAACATTGACTTTGAGCTATAGTCAGATTGACACAAAGCACCCATAGACATGTACCCCTTAATTTTCTTAAATATGCAACTGCGGTTTATCTCCCAGACCTATATGTTACCCCACAAATGCTTATGATTACTAATTCTGTAATGGTCGTTTAGGGTATGATATAGTCGGCCCCGCCCGACTTTCTACTTTACTTACTTGTTTAGTTTAATATATACCACGTATGGACTATGTGGTACATATTACGGTGTTAGGAAGTTTTAAGATACCTTGCCATCGGCAAGTGTTACCGCAACCCAAGTAATTCGATTGTGGATGACAATCTTCAGTAGAAGTTTCTACGCAATCCATGGTGGAGGGTACATAAGCTTCGGCCTGGTCAAACTTACGGCCGTATGTACTTGTTGAATGTAAAATACTTCAAAATATCCGTTTTCAGGTAAATAGGATAAAAATGTGAATATATAGAAGTTCAATAAGTCAAATGGGGATATCGGTCTATATGGAGGCTATACCAAACCTTGAACCGATACACACCATATTTCGCAAAGTTATTTGTGATCCTAAAATAACTCTAGATTTCCTATTTCAGGTAAATCGTATAAAAACTACGGTTTCTGGAAAGATCCTAAATGGGTGGATCGGATTATATGGGAGATATATCAAAACCTGAACCGATATGGCCTATCTTCGAACTTGATCTGCCTGCAAAGAAACAAATCTGTGCCGAATTTCACGACAATAGCACGTCAAGAATATATATTCTTTAGTCAGAAATTGATATTTCGATGTGTTATAAACGGAATGACAAACTAATTAGACCCCCATCATCGTTCTATGGTGGGTATAACTATTAAAGTTGAGTTAAATTGATGTTAGTTCCCAGGAGGTCTCATTGTTATACCCACCACCATAGAATGGTGACGGGGGTATAATAAGTTTGTCATTCCGTTTGTAACGCATCGAAATATCGATTTCCGACTATATAAAGTATATATATTCTTGATCAGGGAGAAATTCTAAGACGATATAACGATGTCCGTCTGTCCGTCTGTCTGTCTGTCTGTCTGTCTGTCTGTCTGTCTGTCTGTCTGTTGTAATCACGCTACAGTCTTCAATAATGAAGCAATCGTGTTGAAATTTTGCACAAACTCGTCTTTTGTCTGCAGGCAGGTCAAGTTCGAAGATGGGCTATATCGGTCCAGGTTTTGATATAGTCCCCATAGAAACCGACCTCCCGATTTGGGGTCTTGGGCTTATAGAAATCGTAGTTTTTATCCAATTTGCCTGAAATTTGAAATCTAAAGGTATTTTAGGACCATAAAGAGGTGTGCCGAAAATGGTGAGTATCGGTCCATATTTTGGTATACCCCCCATATAGACCGATTTCCCGATTTTACTTCTTGTGCTTCTAGAAACCGTAGTTTTTATCTGATTTGCCTGAAATTGTAAATATTCCGGTCCATTTGGTAATGACTCCATATAGACCGACTTCACTTCTTGAGGGTGTAGAAGGCGCACTGATCATGAAAATTGCTTGAAACTCAATGTAAAATTTCCAGATTTTACTTCTACAGATTTAAGATTTCAAATCAAGACGTTATTTTATAATTTTCTTGCACACTTACAAGAGATGTTAATGATTCCTTTAAAACTCAAACAAAAATGGTTCTTATAAATCCAGAATCTGATATAGTCCTCATAGTTGAAATCTTTAAATTTATCTTCGGGAAGTGTCCTCAAGTCCTCAAGCCCTCCTGAAATTTCAAAGGAAACCTTAATATTTGGTTCACGGTGGTGGGTATTTAAGATTCGGCCCGGCCGAACTTAGTGCTGTATATACTTGTTTTTTGAGTATAGTTGAAGGCAACTGTAATGCAGTAATACCGACCTTTTTGAATTTTCCGATATTTATGGGCAACCTTCAAACGAATGCTCACACACGCGCATACTTTCATTATAAACTTTCTTCACAAAGGAAATGCTTTTCAGATAAATGAAAGTAAAAATCCAAAAAAATCTACCCACACTAACTAAAAATGTAATTTTCAAGAAAATTGATTTATAATTGAAAATGCTTTTCTTCTTCTTAAGTTCCGTTCTTATCATACACAGCAATGTTGCAGTACCTTTGTTTTTCAGGAGAGAATTGATTTACCACAAAAACCTTAAAAGATGTGAACTTCTTTATGCTCACAACGAAAGAAAGCAGGAAAATGGTATTTGGGGGTGATGGGTTCACCATGCCAGTATTTGAAGAGATAATCGTAGGTGGAAAAGAGAATCAAATTATCTTCATTGAACAGATGAGAAATTCTCCCACTCCAGCAACTCAATATGAAGTTTCAAAGAAATTATCGACATAATTCACACAAATACTTATATGAAGCATTTCTTGGACACATAGATAAGCATTGAGAAATTTAGGAAACTGGTGATGCAGGACTGAAACTCTTTGTTCTTGTAGAAGTGAAGAAAAGCTCTTAGACATCACATCAGTAAATTTCTTTAACAAATTAAGTTTGTTGTTGTTTTTTTTTTTATATAATTCTGGTCCACTATCTATTCTTATAATTAGATTTTACAGTAGGACGATAAAAGGCAAACACGAAAGCAAAGATTATATGTGCGGTCTGGCTAATTTAATAATTGTAATGGTGTCGTATAACTGGCATTGTATAACATCGTTGTTCTTGGGCAGTTAGTAATCCCAATAGTATCCGATATGCATAGAATTAGTATCTAACATGTTTGTAGACTTAATACAGACGAATATTTAAACCATTACAGTGTTAACTATTTAAACCATATCCTTCACAGAATATTTGGAAGGATATGATAATAAGATAATTCTCCTGGAAAAATATTCAAAACATTTAATTTTTTCGCAATTCTTATGAATACGGATTTCAATTTATTGGTGGGATTGATGACGGCTTTTTTGAAGCCGCCGGCTCGCGCTGCTGCCGAGCATTTTTTACCTGTAGATCAATGAAATGTAAATTTGATTGTAATATTGGTTGTCCAACTAATCTTATTGCCATTCGGATAACTTCAAATTTTATAATGGATAATTGTCCGCCGCCGAATAGATATATAATCATAGATGATGCACAGTGGGATTAAAGATGATTCTATTTAAAGGAGATTAATTCATATATGTTTTCTCCGTTAAGAATTTGCATAAAGAACCCAAATTGAGTTATCTATCCCAGCCAGATCAATACTAGAGACTGTGGAAAAGTTCATTCGCCCGAACGGAAACATGTACAGTCAGGCGTGTATAGATTTGTATCTGGCATTTTCTTTCAATGAATCTGTTGATCAAGTTCTTTAATCTTCTTCGTCCGTAAAGCTCTAATAATAATTAATTGTAAATTAATATCGTCCAAAACACCAACGCAAACATAAAATTTTTCGTAAATCTCGTTTTAACGGCCCTCAAATTAAGCATTTTGGACAAATTATCGATGAACCCATAAAAACATTGGCTACTTCTGTTATACCTGAAGAAGATGACAGGAGATCTGCTACCATGATGAAAGAAAAAGAGAGCGTTCTACAAAAAAAAAAAATAATTCCGCAATGTAAAAAAACAGTCTGTGTGGAGCACAAACCGAATGCTACAGTTGCCTAAAATATAAATATTTTGAGTTTTAATTCACTTTTCTTTTATTTGTAGTTTTTTATATTAAATAAATAATAAATAAATTAAATATATATTGTCAAAACATTCAACTAAAAGTATCCTCTACCACATATATTTACATTGGTAGAAAGCGGCAAATTTTTAAGAAAACATCGAAAAATTATCAAAAAAAACAACTGCTATATAGTAAACAAGCATATAAAGGGTGATACGGTCGAAATTTGGTCAATATAAACTTGACGTATATCTTTCAATTTTGCATTTAAAAAACCTGAACACCCCTCATTTTGAAGGTGTGTGTGTGTAGAATGTTGCTCCTATTTTGATTTTGGAATTCACTCTTCAGTTGTCAAAATGCCGTCCAAGCAAGAAGAGCAGCGTATCAAAATTTTGCTCGCGCATCGCGAAAATCCGAGCTAGTCGCACCCAAAGCTGGCAAAATCGCTAAAAGTTGCCAAATCAACCGTTACAAATGTAATTAAAGTGTTTGGGGAAAGTTTGTCGACAGCCAGGAAGTTTGGATCGGGGGGAAATCGAAAACCGGAAGCCGCTGAGACGACAAAGAGAGTTGCCGATAGTTTCAAGCGAAACCCTAACCTCTCTCTCCGAGATGCCGCAAATAAGCTGGGTGTATCGTCTACAACCGTGCACCGAGCCAAAAAACGAGCCGGACTATCGACTTACAAGAAGGTAGTGACTCCAAATCGCGATGATAAACAAAATACGACGGCCAAAGCGCGATCCCGGAGGCTGTACACGACGATGCTGACGAAGTTTGACTGCGTGGTAATGGACGACGAAACCTACGTCAAAGCCGACTACAAGCAGCTTCCGGGACAGGAGTTTTATACGGCAAAAGGAAGGGGAAAGGTAGCAGATATTTTCAAGCACATAAAACTGTCAAAGTTCGCAAAGAAATATCTGGTTTGGCAAGCCATCTGTACCTGTGGCTTGAAAAGCAGCATTTTCATAGCTTCCGGGACTGTCAACCAAGAAATTTACGTGAAAGAGTGTTTGAATAAACGTCTGCTGCCTTTCCTGAAGAAACACGGTTGTTCCGTACTGTTTTGGTCGGATTTGGCATCTTGCCATTACGGTAAAAAGGCCATGGAGTGGTACGCCGCCAACAACGTGCAGGTGGTTCCCAAGGACAAGAACCCTCCCAACACGCCAGAGCTCCGCCCAATTGAGAAATACTGGGCTATTGTCAAGCGGAACTTAAAGAAGACCAGAAAACTGCTAAGGACGAGCAGCAGTTCAAGGCAAACTGGCTTTCTGCGGCGAAGAAGGTGGACAAGGTGGATGTATAAAATCTGATGGCAGGTGTCAAGCGTGAGGCCCGGCAATTCGTATTTGGAAAAGCGAAAGCCTAACTGAATATTTTTCCTGAATTTTATACTAATTGAACTTGAAAAAGAAATTTAATTTGATTTTTTAAATAAACGATTTCACCGATTTACACGCGTTTTCCCTTGATCAAATTTTGAGCGTATCACCCTTTACAGCAGTAAGTTCGGCCGGGCCGAATCTTAAAAACCCACCACCATGAACCAAATATTAAGGTTTACTTTGAAATTTCAGGAGGCCTTGAGGACTTGGGGACACTTCCCGAAGATAAATTTAAAGATTTCCCCTATGAGGACTATATCAGATTCTGGATTTATAAGAACCATTTTTGTTTGAGTTTTAGAGGAATCATTAACATCTCTTGTAAGTGTGCAAGAAAATTATAAAATAACGTCCTGATTTGAAATATTAAATCTGTAGATTTTCACCCGAGAAGTAAAATCTGGAAATTTTACATTGAGTTTCAAGCAATTTTCATGATCAGTTCGCCTTCTATACCCTCAAGAAGTGAAGTCGGTCTATATGGAGGTATTACCAAAGGACCCGATACACGCTTTTGTGAGCCTAAAGTACGAGAATATTTACAATTTCAGGCAAATCAGATAAAAACTACGGTTTCTGGAAACCCAAGATGTAAAATCGGGAGATCGGTCTATATGGGGGCTGTACCAAAACATGGAACGATACGGACCATTTTTGGCAAACCTTTTGATGGTCCTCAAGTATCTCTAAATTTTCAATTTCAGGCAAATTGGATAAAAACTACGGTTTCTATAAGCCCAAGACCCCAAATCGGGATGTCGGTTTATATGGGGACCATACCAAAACATTTACCGTTTTTGGCACACCTCTTTATGGTCATAAAATACCTCTAGATTTAAATTTTCAGGCAAATTGGATAAAAACTACGATTTTTATAAGCCCAAGACCCCAAATCGGGAGGTCGATTTATATGGAGACTATATCAAAACCTAGACCGATATAGCTCATCTTCGAACGTGACCTGCCTGCAGACAAAAGACGAGTTTGTGCAAAATTTCAGCACGATTGCTTCATTATTGAAGACTGTAGCGTGATTACAACAGACAGACAGCCAGACGGACATCGTTATATCGTCTTAGAATTTCTCCCTGATCAAGAATATATATACTTTATATAGTCGGAAATCGATATTTCGATGTGTTACAAACGGAATGACAAACTTATTATACCCCCGTCACCATTCTATGGTGGTGGGTATACAAATGTTGCTTATGTGTATATTTTGTGAAAAAGCGCGAAATATTTGCCACTGACTCCAAAGCGCATGAAAATCGGATACAAAATTTTGAAATGGCAATAGTTTCAAAAATGAAATATTTACACACTGAAAACGCAGTGAACCCATCAAACGAAATTGTAGACAAACAAAGTTCGTTTCTCATTTGCTTTTCGCTGTAAGGAAGTTTATTTGAAAAAAAAACATATATAATTTTTGTGATAACGTTTATTCTTTTTCAGGATGTAAAAACAATTTCATAAAGACGAACTCAAAAAACAATTTTTTCTGCCTAATTGCATTTTCCCTCACATCTTTCTCACTTCCACGATGTTTTTTGGTTCTTAGCACCTTTTTATACCCTAAACCACATAGTGGTCAGGGTATAATAAGTTTGATCGGCCAAAAAATGTGCCTACCAGAAATATTGATTTTAGACCCCATAAAATATATACCGATCGACTCAGAATCACCTCCTGAGTCGTCTGTCCATGTATTTGTTGTTCACAGGATTCCGGTCGCAATTATTAACCGATTTTGATGAAATTTGGTACAGGGAGGTTTCTGGGCTCAAGGACGAACGCTATTGAATTTGGAAGAAATCGGATCAAATTTAGATATAGCTCCCATATATATGTATCGCCCGATTTCGACAAATGGGGTCACGTTGCGCTTTTTTTCAAACGGATCGGCACCAAATTTGGCAAAAGGTAATCTTTTCCATCGCCCTTCAAGTCTGCAAAATTTCATCCAAATCGGTTCAGATTTAGATATAGCTCTCATATAAAGGGTGATTTGTTAAGTGCTTGATAACTTTTTTTTTTAAAAAAACGCATAAAATTTGCAAAATCTCATCGGTTCTTTATTTGAAACGTTAGATTGGTCCATGACATTTACTTTTTGAAGATAATTTCATTTAAATGTTGACCGCGGCTGCGTCTTAGGTGGTCCATTCGGAAAGTCCAATTTTGGGCAACTTTTTCGAGCATTTCGGCCGGAATAGCCCGAATTTCTTCGGAAATGTTGTCTTCCAAAGCTGGAATAGTTGCTGGCTTATTTCTGTAGACTTTAGACTTGACGTAGCCCCACAAAAAATAGTCTAAAGGCGTCAAATCGCATGATCTTGGTGGCCAACTTACCGGTCCATTTCTTGAGATGAATTGTTCTCCGAAGTTTTCCCTCAAAATGGCCATAGAATCGCGAGCTGTGTGGCATGTAGCGCCATCTTGTTGAAACCACATGTCAACCAAGTTCAGTTCTTCCATTTTTGGCAACAAAAAGTTTGTTAGCATCGAACGATAGCGATCGCCATTCACCGTAACGTTGCGTCCAACAGCATCTTTGAAAAAATACGGTCCAATGATTCCACCAGCGTACAAACCACACCAAACAATGCATTTTTCGGGATGCATGGGCAGTTCTTGAACGGCTTCTGGTTGCTCTTCACTCCAAATGCGGCAATTTTGCTTATTTACGTAGCCATTCAACCAGAAATGAGCCTCATCGCTGAACAAAATTTGTCGATAAAAAAGCGGATTTTCTGCCACTGATTTTGGTAATAAAATTCAATGATTTGCAAGCGTTGCTCGTTAGTAAGTCTATTCATGATGAAATGTCAAAGCATACTGAGCATCTTTCTCTTTGACACCATGTCTGAAATCCCACGTGATCTGTCAAATACTAATGCATGAAAATCCTAACCTCAAAAGAATCACCCTTTATATGTATCGCTCGATTTTCCCAAATTTGGCCACAAAACCTTTATTTATCAACCGATCTTACTCAAAGTTGGTTAAATATAATCTTCTATAGCACTAACTATATGTGCAAAAACTCATCGAAATCGGTTCAGATTTAGCTATAGCTCCCATATATATGTACCGCCCGATTTTTCTAAATTTGGCCATAAAACCCTTATTTATAAACCGATCTTACCCAAATTTGGCTAAATGTAGTCTTCTATAGCACTAACTATATGTGCAACAAATCATCGAAATCGGTTCAGATTTAGATATAGCTCCCATATATATGTATAGCCCGATTTTCCCAAATTTGGCCATAGAACCCTTATTTATAAACCGATCTTACCCAAATTTGGCTAAATGTAGTCTTCTATAGCACTAACTATATGTGCAAAATCTCATCGAAATCGGTTCAGATGTAGATATAGCTCCCATATATGTATCACCCGATTCTGAAAAATTCGCCCCTAATAACTTTATGTTTGACCATACAGGCCTCATTTCTTAACTGATCTTACTCAAATCTTGCACAAGGTAACCTTTTGTGGTATTAATCAAACCCGCAAAATATTATGCAAATTGATTCAGATTTAGATATAGCTTCCATATATATGTATCGCTCGATTTTCCCAAATTTGGCCATAGTACTCTTATTTATTAACCAATGTTACTCAAATTTCAAATTTTGATGTACTAGCCGACCGTACTTATACGTACTTGTAGCTCTTACATAAGAATATTGCTCGATTTTTACAAATTTGTATTTATTACCCACACTAATTTAACGATTTTCTCTTTTTTAATAATGGGCTCAATATTAGTGGCATACTAACTCCGTAGGTGCAATATCAACACAGCCAGTGTTGCTAGAAGTAGGGGAAATTCCCTATATGTAGGGTTTTTCTAATATTTAGCGTCTTGTAGGGACGTAGGGCCACAATGTACGACATTTTCACTCAACACAATTTGTAATAATGTTTACATTTTGGTGGCTCTAGAGGAGGAAATTAGAAGCCGTCAAGGCTTGATTTTTAACAATGTGTGGTAAACTTTATTCCTGTAGAAAATTTTGTCAACATTTTATTTCTATAGAACATTTTGTCAAAATTGTATTTCTATAGAAATTTTTTTCAAAATATTATTTCTATAAAAAATTTTCTCAAAATTTTATTTCTGTGGAATTTTTTCTCAAAATTTTATTTCTATAGAATTTATTGTCAAAATTTTATTTCTATAGAAAATTTCTCACAAAAATTTGTTTTTAGAAACTTTTTTCAAAATTTTATTTTTATAGAGATTTAACAAAAAAGATTACTAATTTGGGTAGAATTCTACCAACTGTGGCAACCGTGGTGGTAATACAAATCTATATTCTAAGTTATATACGTTGCATATTCATGTTTTAAGATAATAAAGTACTTAGAACCATATTTGTTTTGTAAAATTTGTTAAATTTAACGAAAAATGTAGTAGGGAAAATTGCTTGGGAATGTATGGGAAAGTAGTGTACTTTTTTTGTCCTTGTAGGGTAAACCGAACATTTTCCCTGGCAACATTGACTTTGAGCTATAGTCAGATTGACACAAAGCACCCATAGACATGTACCCCTTAATTTTCTTAAATATGCAACTGCGGTTGCTTATGATTACTAATTCTGTAATGGTGGTTTAGGGTATGATATAGTCGGCCCCGCCCGACTTTCTACTTTACTTACTTGTTCTGTAATAGAAACAATGTGAAAGAAATTATTCCATTTTATAAATTTTTTAAACAATTTCATAAAGACGAACTCAAAAAAATTTTTTTCTGCCTAATTGCATTTTCCCTCAGTGAGAAAGATCACTTCCACGATGTTTTTTAGTTCTTAGCACCTTTTTCTGTAATAGAAACAATGTGAAAGAAATTATTCGATTTTACAAATTTTTTAAATTTTACCTTACGCCTGGACGGTGAATCGGACCGCGGACCATGCAATTTGTAAGCCAACACACTATCCACTGAGCTATGTAGCTGTTATTGTCAATAGACAATTATCAATATAAGTAATATTTATATAGCATAGCTTGCGGCGCCCACGAGCCGATTAAACAAACTTTATTTAACAGAAAAAACATTTAGTTGGGCACCGTGGAGCAGTGGTTGCTACGTCCGCCTTGTGTACAAAGGGTCGTGGGTTCGATCCCTGTTTTGACCGAACACCAAAAAGTTTTTTTTTACATATATTCCAGATATGTTCGGAAGATTCCGAAAAGATGTTCAACATTACATACTACTATATTAAATTTTTACTATGAACTGTAAAATGTGTCTTATTAAAGACTCAAAGTCAGAAAAGAACAGTGCTTGATATAAACGAAATGGACTGTGTTGTTGGTTCAAAAATATTTTTTTTTATCGGTGATAATTTTTATCGGTGATAAAAATTTTAAATTTTCGAAGCAATTCAAAAAACTCTTACAAAAGAAAAACGTTTTTTGTACACGTTTTCCAAACGTTTTTTTTTTCTTTGGGTGCAGGATGAACAATTTTGGTTAATTTTAGAAAATTTAAATTATTTTTAGAAATTTTTAACTAAACAGTATTACAAAAGCTGTCATCACACCGATATCACAAAAATAAGTAAATATTTTTCGACAAATTCACGAATTTTTTTTGATATAATTAATTATTTTCATTTGCTAGAGAAAAATTGTATAGTTTGAAGGAAAAACTTGGAGTTAAAAACTTCAAGAATGTTTTAGTGTCATACGATGTTCAAGACGGGCGCATTTGTAATAAAATTTACAAATTATTGTCTTTCAGGGCAATTAAAACCAAATTGATGTCAAACGATTCAACGTTTTTCTCTCAACTTTTTATACCCTCCACCATAGGATGGGGGTATATTAACTTTGTCATTCCGTTTGTAACACATCGAAATATTGCTCTAAGACCCCATAAAGTATATATATTCTGGGTCGTGGTTAAATTCTGTGTCGATCTAAGCATGTCCGTCCGTCTGTTGAAATCACGATATCTTCCGAACGAAACAAGCTATCGACTTGAAACTTGGTACAAGTAGTTGTTATTGATGTAGGTCGGATGGTATTGCAAATGGGCCATATCGGTCCACTTTTACGTATAGGCCCCATATAAACGGACCCCGCAGATTTGGCTTGCGAGGCCTCTAAGAGAAGCATATTTCATCCGATCTGGCTGAAATTTGGTACATGGTGTTGGTATATAGTCTCTAACAACCATGTAAAAAGTGGTCCACATCCATAATTATATATATCCCCCATATAAACCGATACCCAGATTTGGCTTGCGGAGCCTACAAAAGAAGCAAATTTCATCCGATCCGGTTTAAATTTGGTACGTGGTGTTAGTATATAGTCTCTAACGACCATTCAAAAAGTGGTTCATATCGGTTCATAATTATATATAGCCCCCATATAAAGCGATCCCCAGTTTTGAACTCTGTAGCCTCTTGGAGTAGCAAAATTCATCCGATCCGGTTGAAATTTGGTACGTGGTGTTAGTATACGGTCTTTAACAAACATGCCAAAATTGGTCCATATCGGTCCATAATCATATATAGCCCCCATATAAACCGATCCCCAGATTTGGTTTTGGAGCCTCTTGAGGTGCAAATTTCATCTGATTTGGTACATTGTGCTGGTATATGTCCTTTAACAACCATGACTAATTAGGTCCACATCGGTCTATAGTTGTATATAGCCCTTAGATAAACCGAAGACGATGTTAAGTAGTTTATGATACCTTGCCATCGGAAAGTACTTCCACTACCCAAGTAAATCGATTGTGGATTACAATCTCCACCCCTACTGAATTAGTAAACATAAGCATTTGTGGGGTATCATTGGTATCGGTTTTGGAGAACATAAAGGGGGGTACATGTTTATGGGTGTCTTGTCACAATCTGAGCAGAAATGTCTAATATTAAGAGCTATAGTTTATTTTGCACCAAAAGAGTTAGTATGACACTAATATTGAGTTCATTATTAAAAAAGGAAATCGCTCAATTAGTTGTGGGTAATAAATCCAAATTTCTGCAAATAGGGCAATAGATTTACGTAAGAGCTACATGTAAGTCTAAATACGATCAGCTAGTACATCAAAATTTGAAATTTGAATAACATAGGCTAATAAATAAGAGTATTATGGCCAAATATGACAAAATCGAGCGATGCATATAAAGGGTGATTTGTTAAGAGCTTGATAACTTTTTTTTAAAAAAAAACGCATAAAATTTGCAAAATCTCATCGGTTCTTTATTTGAAACGTTAGATTGGTCCATGACATTTACTATTTGAAGATAATTTCATTTAAATGTTGACCGCGGCTGCGTCTTAGGTGGTCCATTCGGAAAGTCCAATTTTGGGCAACTTTTTCGAGCATTTCGGCCGGAATAGCCCGAATTTCTTCGGAAATGTTGTCTTCCAAAGCTGGAATAGTTGCATGATCTTGGTGGCCAACTTACCGGTCCATTTCTTGAGATGAATTGTTCTCCGAAGTTTTCCCTCAAAATGGCCATAGAATCGCGAGCTGTGTGGCATGTAGCGCCATCTTGTTGAAACCACATGTCAACCAAGTTCAGTTCTTCCATTTTTGGCAACAAAAAGTTTGTTAGCATCGAACGATAGCGATCGCCATTCACCGTAACGTTGCGTCCAACAGCATCTTTGAAAAAATACGGTCCAATGATTCCACCAGCGTACAAACCACACCAAACAGTGCATTTTTCGGGATGCATGGGCAGTTCTTGAACGGCTTCTGGTTGCTCTTCACTCCAAATGCGGCAATTTTGCTTATTTACGTAGCCATTCAACCAGAAATGAGCCTCATCGCTGAACAAAATTTGTCGATAAAAAAGCGGATTTTCTGCCAACTTTTCTAGGGCCCATTCACTGAAAATTCGACGTTGTGGCTCGTTAGTAAGTCTATTCATGATGAAATGTCAAAGCATACTGAGCATCTTTCTCTTTGACAC
This sequence comes from Haematobia irritans, assembly GCF_050003625.1. Lineage (NCBI taxonomy): Eukaryota > Metazoa > Arthropoda > Insecta > Diptera > Muscidae > Haematobia > Haematobia irritans. Next base: position 132,422,795 of record NC_134398.1, on the reverse strand, counting down.
CATGTCTGAAATCCCACGTGATCTGTCAAATACTAATGCATGAAAATCCTAACCTCAAAAGAATCACCCTTTATATGGGAGCTATATCTAAATCTGAACCGATTTCGATAAAATTTTGCAGACTTAAAGGGTGATGAAAAAGTTTACTATGTGCAAAATTTGATGACGATCGGTGAGTAAAAAAGCGCAACGTGACTCCATATGTCGAAATCGGGCGATACATATATATGGGAGCTATATCTAAATTTGGTCCGATTTCTTCCAAATTCAATAGCGTTCGTCCTTGTGCCCAAAAAACACCCTGTACCAAATTTCATCCAAATCCGTTAATAATTGCGACCGGAATCCTGTGAACAACAAATACATGGACAGACGGACGGACGGACACCAAGCGCTAGATCGACTCAGGAGGTGATTCTGATTCGATCGGTATATATTTTATGGGGTCTAAAATCAATATTTCTGGTAGGCACATTTTTTGGCCGATCAAACTTAGTATACCCTGACCACTATGTGGTTTAGGGTATAAAAAGGAAAAAGATCGTTCCCCAGAAAAGAAAACTCTTCTTTCAATGTAAAACCGTTTTTTTTTTGAAATTTAGAGGTATTTAAGTTCATAAAGATCAGCGCAAAATTGGGTTTATATCGGTCTAGGTTTTGATATAGGCCCTCTATGGAACGATCTCGCTATTGATTAGAAGTTTCATCCGATTCAACTAAAATTTGCAATCTGAAGGTATTCGATATAGCTTTCAAATAGACCATTTAAATTTTAATTGGTGGACCCATAGAAATTGCAATTTTCACTTAACTAGCTCGAAAATAATTCAACTTTTGTTGCATTGTAATCTCTCAAATCTTTAAGTAGCACCCCACTGTTTCGACCGTGGTTTTAACTGGTATCTATACTCTTGCTGTCGAACTAACCATTATCCATTTTCTGGTCCCTTTTTGAGTTTCCTGTTTTTAGAAAATCAAACTTTTTTATGCATTTTTCGAAAGTCCTTAGCTATGCACGTTTTCCATTTTCCAGATGATTTTTTAGTCGTAATTTTGAAAATGAATAAAGTTTTTCACCGCACCAAGACTACTTGTCGTCGGCGTGGCAGAGAGCAGGAAACCATCTAAAAAATCGTTTCGAACAAATCTTTAAGTGGGTTTCTGTGGCTTCATTAAGCGCACAAAGTAAGAAACGCACCAAAGACTTGGTTTTGTGCATGGTGGAAGAAACAAAAAAAAAAAACTAAAACTCTTTTCCATTTTCCTATGCGTGGGTAGGGAGTGTAGGGGGGTAATCATTTCAAAGGCAACCACGAATGCCAAGGAGTTTGTTTTTGACGTCGTATCTGCTGTTGTTATTGGTGGCAGAAAGAAAATCTTTTGATGCGGAAACTATTGCCAAAGATTTTGAACGCATCCGCACAACTTAGAAATAAGGAGGTACTTCCGTTTCCTTTTCTAAAGGCAAGTCCTGTGGTTTTGTTTCTTCACTAAAAAAAAGAGAGTGCGGGAGTTGGCTCCTTCAAAATACTACGTTGATGTTCTTGGGTTGTTAATGACTGTTTTAGCACTGTAATAAAAAGGATTAACACGCAAATTATATCCAGGCTCCTGCCCCTGCACCCTCCCTATTAACACACACATTTAGTACTAAAGACTACCATTACCCCTCTTCAAACTTAATTAAGAAATTTGTAGGTTTTTGGTTTCGAAAACTGGATGGAAGTTCAGCAAAGAAAAAAATGCGTAAATGAAAACTTTTTTGATAAATTTTAGAATTTTGTGGTCTACTTGACTGGCATGGCATTAGAACTCAGTTCACTTGATTTCGATTTGGATTGGTTTTCGGGCTCACATTGACACCAAAAACATACAAAACAAAAAAGATACAAATTACATTTTATGGCTGTGATTAGAGTCATTTTTGTTGTGTTACTTAGTACACAGCTAATGTTGTCATTATTGCTTGTGTTGTTGTTGTTGTTGCTGTAATTGTAAATTTCGGCTAAATATGTTTAATTAATTGTCTAACTCTGGAGGGGCTGTTTTGTCATCGTTTTCGATGATGTACTGATGTCGCATATGGATGCTGACCATAATTGTTCACATTGTCAGATAATGATTACGAACAACATTTTTTTTGCTGATCGCAGTATGCATTGCAATGAGGCACAGTGGGGGAAAAATGTACATGAGAATAAAAAAATGAGATTTATATTGTGTTTAATCTATATTTGAACGATCTTCCGTCGGTGGTCGTATCATCGAGGATACGCAGATGATGTTAAGTTCTTTTTTTCATATGATTCTCCCAGCAATACTTCTAAAGGCACAACTTTAAAAGCACTTCCAAAAATGTCCTTCCAGAGATGTTCCTTATTTTAACTACTCAGGAAGTTCTTTTAATTCAATTTTTTATATCTCGCTTTTTTCATCGATTTAGAGAGCAATTTTAACATTTTTTGTTTCATATATATTTAAAGCAGGGTAATTAATAAAATGGTATAAATTATTTAAATTTTGTCGAAAAATTTTCTAAATTCATTCTAGAAAAATTGCGAAATTTTGAAAATATTTGAGGTCTAGGGTTTCAGACAAGCATTAGATTGCATTAAAAATCATAAAAAATTATAAAAATTAATTATTTGTCAAAATACCACAACATGTTTTAATTCACATCCAAAACACTGAATTCGGATCACATCTAAAGAAGTGATGCATATTCAGTGGAACGGCTGTTGAAATTGTGGACATCCGTCCTATGACAAGCCCATGTTAAATTCATCGCTTCTGCGCCAATTTTGCACAACTTCCGGATCCAAAAAGAGCATTTTCACTAGTTTTTTGTCGACGCTTTTTTTCTGGGCTGTTAGTGATTCTTTACTTCTTCAGGAAGACATTGCCAGGATTGTTGAAAGGGATGTTTCTAATTGTATATTACTTAATTTTGTATAGAAATTGGCTTTTCCTCGTAGAGTATATGAACAGACTGAATATTGAATTGGAAAATATAAGCTAGAGAATGTACTTAGATTTAATGATTTAGGTGTTTTGTTTGATTCCAAGCTTGACTTTGGTCCTCATATTGAGAAATGAGTCAATAAGGCTACATGTGTTTTGGGGGTCATTAAGATAGGGTCAAAGGTGTTTGTTGATCCTTGTCTTATAAAGAGGCTCTGGTTATGCCGATATTGGAGTATGTAGTGTTGTTCTAATGATCGTATTTAATCTGCCCAGAAGCAGTTTCTTATTTTTGTTTGGAGGGGCTTGGTTGAAATAATTTATATGCCTTACTTCCTTATTCTAGTCGTCTTATGTTTGAAGTTTGAATCTAGACATATTTTGTGGCCGCAAAAATGTGCATACAGGGTGGCTAATGTGTATTGCAGTCAACTTCAGATTGCTATCAATTTTAAACCGCTCCTTTGACAGATTTGTTTCAGTGACAGTCCATTGTTACCAACACTGTGAAAACAGTGTTGGTAACAATGGACCCACCAGTAAAGAAAATGTTAGTAAATTTTAGAAAAAATTATTTTCGACAATTCCAAGAAAATTTATTAGACAAAATCAATATTTTTCAATTATTAAAGAAAATTTCGTAGTTTGATGTTCAAGATGGGCACATTATTTAAAAACTATCTGAACTATTTTGTGAATGGTGTGGGCCGCCGTATGGTACCATGCTCGTATTCATCAATGTGAGGTCAAAATTGTCGGGAAAGACCTAGACTGCTTAAAAACGAGGTTCCGTGTTTCACTTCTACCGTAAAGTAGCCACAAAAATCTCCTGATCTCCTTAAGCATTTTGGAGAGTAAGGTTGGCACTAAAAAATACCCAAGTGTCGATCATCTCCAGACGTCAAGCCACCGTAGTGCAATGGTTAGGTGGCAGCCCGATGTATCAGGCACACAGTGGTGAACTTCTCTCTTATCACTGAGTGCTGCCCGATTCTATGTTAAGCTCAATGATAAGGGACCTCCTTTTTATAGCCGAGTCCGAACGGCGTTCCACATTGCAGTGAAACCACTTACACCGAAAGAATTCTCTTCGTTAATTTTACGAAGAATTCTTCATTAACTATTCTTCCTGAATTCTTCATTAAAATAACGAAATTTTCATTCATTTTCGTAAATTTTACGAAGAACATTTTACGAATATACGAAACTTCTACGAAACATTCTACATTAACTTTTCTTCGTACAAAGTTCGTACTTTTAACGAAACTTTCTTCATATTTCATGAATTTTGTGAAGAAGTTTTTACGAATATTTTACGAAACATTCTGCGTTCAAATTTCTTCATAAAAAGTACGAAACATTTTCTTTGAAATAACGAAGAAGTTTCATTGAAAATGTAAAATTTCCGTTCGCGGCATTAAATTGTCTTTTATAATGTGCTTGAGTGTATTCCTTTATTCTTTTTTTTTATGCAAGCCTATGCTACTTCTCATTGGGTGATAGCGCGCTATGAATAAAAGTGAACCAATAAAACTAAAAATTATTCAAAAACTTAAGATGTAAAGTAGTGATGTCATTTTTCACACTTGCAACTACAACCAAATGCACTTTCGACTATAATTTTTTTTTCTAAAAGTTCGAACATTTTTCAGAAAAAAGTACGAAAGTTTTTCATAAAAAGTACGAACATTTTTCATAAAAACTACGAAAATTTTTCATAAAAAGTACGAAACATTTTCATAAAAAGAACGAAATTGTTTCATAAAAAGTACGAATTCTTCATAAAAAGTACGAATTTTTTTCTTACAAACTTCGAAAATTTTGGAAGAACTTTTCTTCATAAAAAGTACGAAATATTTCGTACTTTTAATGAAAAGTTTCTTTGGTTGTAAAACAATGACAAATTTCGTACTTTTAACGAAATTTTTCGTTCTTTTTACGAAGAAAATTCTTTCGGTGTAGAGAAGCTTTGAAACACTAACACCCAGAGAAGGAATATGATCACCTCAAACATGTTTTAAGAGCAAAATGTTATTTTTGGGTGGTGACCATGTAACATGGTTTTCGCAACCATGTTATTTTCTCGAAAATCCTTCTCTGCGTGAAGAAATGTCACCAGCATTACTGAGGTAGGATAATCCACGCTGAAAAATGTTTGGTGTTTGGTCGAAGCAGGAATCGAACCCACGACCTTGTGTATGCAAGGCGGGCTTGCTAGCCATTGCACCACGGTGGCTCCCAATGATTAGCATACCCGCCTTGCATACTGCTGGTGACATTTCTGAGTGTTTCAAAGCTTCTCTAAGTGGTTTCACTACAATGTGGAACGCCGTTCGGGCGCGGCTATAAAAATGAGGTCTCTTGTCATTGAGCTTAACATGGAATCGGACAACACTCAGAGATAAGAGAGAAGTTGACCATTGTGGTATCACAATGGACTGAATAGTCTAAGTGAGCCTGAAATATCGGGCTGCCACTATACCTAACCTAACCTATCTCCAGACGTCGCTTCGCTGGGATTTGGCCCAAATACCACAGACCTACCTTATTGTAGCGCACAGTGATTCAAGTTAGTTCTGTTTGCACGTTTGTGGGTCCACGGACTACACTGAAAAAACCAGTCAACTCACCAGGAAGAAAACTTATGATTAATTTTAGAAAATTTTCGATATTTTTACGATAGAAAATTTTAACTATACAGTTTACAAGCGCTGGTATCACGCCGATATCACAAAAATAAATAAATATTTTTCGACAAATTCAAGAAAATCTATTAGACATAAAAAATTTTTGTCACTTTTTTACGAAAATTTTTTGTTTGAAGGAAAAAAATGGATTTCAAAATTGCAAGAATGTCTTTAGTGACATACGATGGACGCTTTTGTAGTAAAATTTACAAATTTGAAGAAATAATGAACTATTTTGTGAGAAATACGAATTTAGAAAAACTCTATGCTTAATTTGTGTATAACTTTATTAGAGTACATGAAACTTTATCCAAATATAATAATTGCATGAACTAAAATATAGTTCAGAGTTCTCTTTTTTTTTTTTTGAGTGTAACCTGTAGGCGTTGAAAGCTGGTCACCTTGGGTGTATGGAATTTTGTTTTAAATGCCAAATTCACTATTACAAAATTTACTTATAGTTCGCTAGATATGGGCTCCACAATTTATTTGTGGGCTCAGTATTTTAGACCTAGAAGGCCTTTTTTTGGCCGAGACCTTGTATTTTAGAAGAAAAAATTACACGTAGGTTAATTTAGATTAAAAGTTTTAGGCTCGATAATTTGGAAAATGGTACCAATATTCTAACTGCGGTAACATTTTTTTCTAGACCTCTCTCAACACTTTTACCCTCCACGCTATGATGATGGGTATTTCTTAATCTTAAGAAAATATGCAACAAAAAATTAGGAATATTTGACGATTGTGAGAATGGCTTAAATCCTTAGGAAATGTCCACAATGTACGGCATTCCCAAGATATTTAGATTCCATCAATTGTTTGGAAACACATATTCAATGGACGGGTAATTATTTAGGTTAGATATAGTGGCAGCTCCGCTAGGGGAAATGGATCTACTCCAGCACCGGTACAGGACTACTCCCTGCACCGAAAAAAAAGTTTACTATTTTTTATGAAAAATGAACTAACCCATAGTAAGAATGACCATGATTTGGCGCCAAAGATTTTTTTCATCTAGATAAGTTCATGATTTTCTTATAAATTAGTTCATGTATTGCATCGTATTTTAGTTCATTATTACTATGCTGTGGGAAGAATATAGTTAAACTCATTCAAAATATTCCTGCTATCCGGAAAAATGAACAATTTTTTGGGAAACCTGTATTAAGAAATTGGTTTGAAATAAACTGTTTGTCGGTATAATTTTCAAAAAAGTAGAAAAATTGAGGAATCAAAGGTACAACAAGCCTGTATACAACTAATAAATGTTTCGTACAAAACAAGTCAATTTTCTATAACCACCAGTAGTTTATTCCAAAAAATTATTATTATATTACACAAAACTATGGTTTATGATATACCATAAAGGAAATATTTTTATTAGTACGTTGGATGCAGTTACTTGTCGGTAGTTAGTAATTGCTTCTTCAAAAGAGTAATATTCTACTTTATTAGGACTAAACTAATTAATTTAAATTTCCATGTTTTCTATCCAGATGAAAGATATATTGAATTGTTCAATTTCATCGATTTTGGCTAACTTTTGTTGAGCGGATTTGTCTTATAAGCATCTGAAATTGCAAAGTTATACAAAATATAAGAAAAATATTATCAAATTCTATCGTTCATATTGATTTTTAACTTACGGTTTTCAAGAGTATTTCCTAGAGCCAATAAGGATATCAGCTTAATTAGCATTAAACAGTAAGAATATTCAAAAAAATTACCATTACAAGACCTGTTTACCTGCAAGTGAAAATAATAATTTTTAATAAATTGAAAATTTAGTTTTATTAAAAACGGACTAAATACCGTTTATAGAAAACTTACCACATTGAAAAATCCATCCACTTGGTACATTATTGAAATCATATCCATGGACTAATGGGACGTTTTTGAAATTATTCTCAGAATATATACAATTTTACGTTTTTCTTAGAAATTTATTTTTATTTTTAGCGTCTAAACTCGAACTTAGTACTCACCTGTAGGAATTGCTGTAACATAAAAAATATAGATTCAAAAACATGGTTGCATCTCCAACCTGTGATCCAGATGTATAATAAATATAGATCATCCTATTACCACTCATGTTGTACATTTTTTATGTAAATCAATTAAAAATCCGCACTAATTTTAAACTATTAACAGAAATATACAGTTCCTTAATCTGTTATTTGTTTTTTATCAATAAAAAGCGTTTTTGATTAATCTAACATCACATCATTCACTTCTCAGTTTATAAAATGTTTCGAAATAAATGTATTTTCATTAATAATCACCAATACCTCACGTACAATTTTGCAAAATTAAATCCACGTGTGCACTTCATAAATGCATCAACATAACTGAATGCAACAATAAAACTCAAAGACACAAATAGTCATAAGGGATACATACCTGCCGTAAAGAAAAACAACTCCACACACACACACGATCCCTTTCTGATCTTGCTATTGCAAAAAAACAACTCTCACCACAAAAGATACCAACAACACACAAGGAACATTCCATTGTATCTAGAATCAAAACAACCAACAACAGCATAAATGACGCAATAACAAACACAAACAATCATACGAGATATACACAAAATGTCTCTAAAAACTCCCTCACATTTACATTTATTGATTAGTTGGAATTCTATCTATAAGTTAAGGTAAAATATATACCAAATCTATGAGGAATCTATAAAAAATGATATACACCCGGCAAGGATTATATTAACTACTTTTTATTCTACTTTATCTACAATTTTCAATGTGAGGAAAAACACTCCAACTTATAATAAAAAGGGAAATAATCTGTAGGCAGCCATCGTACGAATCGGTAATGTCGTTAAGTTAATTTTTACTACAAAAATTTTTTTCCATACAAAATTTTTTCTTAGTAAATTGTCCACATTTCCTAGTAAGATTTTTATATTGCCCATGTATTTTTATAATAGAATCAACGATGCATTAACTACTGTGTTGGAAATTTATTTAAGGAAAAATCCTTCCCATTTCGTAGTTAGTGAACTAAAAAACATTTACTGAATTTTTATAAGTTTTCCTTTAGCTAAGTTAATTTTCGTTGTGGTTACGAAAAATGAACTATATTACAGTAAATTTGTTGAACTATGTAGAAGTCAAAATGGTCCTTAAATTTACAAGACACTTTTTTTTCTGTGTGGTGTGAATAGACCAGTCTCAGTTCTGGTCGAAACATATGGAAGGGACGGTCACTTTAACACGGGTTTGCCATTTATGGGGGTAAATTTACACTGCAGGACACGGCTTGGACTTATTCCAAAGTACATGACCTGGGAGAAATTTGTAGGACTAGACAGGTCCGCATAAACCAGTCTGGGACAAACCCTTAGGAACCGATATTATTTTGATCATACCAATTGCTCAAGAAAGACTAACTTTTGGAATATGTTGACCCATAGGTAAATGTCTAGATCCAGTAAAATTTTAAAATCAAGAGAGTATAGAAATCAATAAATTATATGAAAATTTAAAAAATGCGACAAACTGGGGCACTGGTACTAGTTCTGTGGTACACCGAAAGAATTTTCTTCGTAAAAAGAACGAAAATTTTCGTTAAAAGTACGAAATTTGTCATTGTTTTACAACCAAAGAAACTTTTCATTAAAAGTAAGAAATATTTCGTACTTTTTACGAAGAAAAGTTCTTCCAAAATTTTCGTAGTTTGTAAGAAAAAAATTCGTACTTTTTATGAAGAATCTTCGTACTTTTTATGAAACAATTTCGATCTTTTTATAAAAATGTTTCGTTCTTTTTATGAAAAACTTTCGTAGTTTTTATGAAAAATGTTCGTACTTTTTATGAAAAACTTTCGTACTTTTTTTTCAAAAATGTTCGAACTTTTAGAAAAAATTTTATAGTCGAAAGTGCATTTGGTTGTAGTTACAAGTGTGAAAAATGACATCACTACTTTACATCTTAAGTTTTTGAATAATTTTTAGTTTTATTGCTTCACTTTTATTCATAGCGCTCTATCACCCAAATGAGAAGTAGCATAGACTTGCATAAAACAATAGAATAAAGGAATACACTCAAGCACATTATAAAAGACAATTTTATGTCGCGAACGGAAATTTTACAACTACAATGAAACTTCTTCGTTATTTCAAAGAAAATGTTTCGTACTTTTTATGAAGAAATTTTAACGCAGAATGTTTCGTTAAATATTCGTAAAAACTTCTTCACAAAATTCATGAAATTTGAAGAAGGTTTCGTTAAAAGTACGAACTTTTTACGAAGAAAAGTTAATGTAGAATATTTCGTAAAATGTTATTCGTAAAATTTACGAAAATGAATGAAAATTTCGTTATTTTAATGAAGAATTCACGAAGAATAGTTAATGAAGAATTCTTCGTAAAATTAACGAAGAGAATTCTTTCGGTGTAGGTCCGTTAGTGGCAATATGCACCAAATTTTCGTAGGATCGCCGGTTGGACAGGAGGTGAATTTTCTCTTATTAATGAGTGCTACCAGATTCTATATTTAGCTCAATGACAAGGAACCTCCTTCTTATAGGTGAAGAGATACTATGAAATACACAGGACTGCCAACATCATTAGTGAGCGGGATAAACTACCGCTGAAACACTTTTTGGGTGCTGGGTCGAAACGGCCATCTAGCGTTGAGAGTACATCTATGCCGAAAGGAGCAGCAGAATAATGGTGTATGTAGGAAGTTTTAGGACTATGTTACTATGAACACTACCTATACCTGGCCCATCTTGAAACAAACTAGGCAATTCATCTAAGAAGTTAGAGCACACAAATATTGACATGGGTGTATATAGGCCACCATAAGACATCGAATCTTCGATCCTCTTTTTCAATCCAACCTAACTTAGATATATAATTTAAAATAATATTATTTAAGTGCCTCTTTAGTTTAATTTCGCCAAATGCTTGAAACTTGGCACAAGTAGTTGTCTTTGATGTGAGTCGGATGGTATTGCCAATGGGCCATATCGGACCAATGTTAAATATAGCCTCCATATAAACTGATCCCCATATTTACAGAGCCTATTGGAAGACCAAATTACTTCCGATCCGATTGAAATTTGGTATGTAATGTTGGACGATATCGGTTCGTAATTATATATAGCCCCCCTATGAACCTATCCCCGATCCGGTTGAAGTTTCTTGCGTTATGTTAGTATATGCCCTTTACAAACAAAGCAAAAATTGGTCGATATAGCTTCACAATTATATGTAGCCACCATATAAACCAGGTTTGACCTCCCGAGCCACTTGGAAGAGAAAATTTCACCCGTTAAAAAAATTTCGTTGTTTTCGTGTTGTTATTAAAGTCAAGAAAACTTTCTCAAAACATAATAATGCCATGAATTAAAATTTAATAAATTTATTTTAATGACATATAGAGCAAAACTAGCTCTTTTATAATATTATTGCAAAGATTGTCTTTAATCTGTTTTTAAAAAATTTTTTAACTTTAAGAGAAAACTTTGTTTGTCTACAATTACTTGCCTCAGTAAAGAGGTCTTTCGGTGTCTATGTGATATAAAAATACCTTTTGACCCAATTTAGTTATTGATCGATTTAAATAGAAGAAATTTCTATATTGATAATTTTTTGCATTTAAGATAAAAGCAATGAAGGTCATGGATCATCTGATTAAAACAAACAATTCGAAACGGAGGTGAAGTCCAACTAAATAATTGATTGTCTCAAATAAAGAATGAATTGTGCTTTGCCATCAAAATAATTTAAAGTTGTAAAATGAACAACACCCAGAGGAGGAATACGATCACCTCAAACATCTCGGAAATCATGTATCTGATTTCGGCAAGCAGGTTATATATGACGAGAAAATAACATTTTAGTGACAAACATGTTACATGGTCACCATACAAAAATAACATTTTGCTCTTGAAACTTGTTTGAGGTGATCATATTCCTTCTCTGCCTGAACTTAGAAGATAAAATAAAATTAATTGATACGATCATTTTCTTTATTGAATCAGAAAACTAATATCTGTGAACTCTTTATATAGTCTCCAATCGATCTTGTGATTTTAGAGGGAAACACGTCAGAAAAATTTTTTGCAACGGCGCCTACTGTGCAAAGACTTTAGCAAATCATAGAGGTTTTTCATATTTGTTTCATATTCAACTCAGGTCTTACTTAATTTAACCAAATTTGTTAATGATTTTATAGACGAGACTAAAAAAAACTTTATGCCAGCCTTATGACAAACGCTTGAACTGATAACATTGAGATCAGAAATTGAGTCGCTTACCGGCTTATTGGTTGTTGTAAGCACGCGATCTACCAACACCCAGGATCGTATAAGTAATGACTTCTATGGTTCATATACAATGAAATAGGCATCTGTTTGTATATGCTTATAATAGGGTGGTTCCCCAGCTACAGGCAATGGCAAAAAATATTAAATCAAATCCCTCAAATGAGAAACACAATAAACCATCATTTTTGTCATCTTCAACGTATATATCATAACACAACCCAGCAAAATAGCGTGTGGTCAAAAAAGCAATAAATATGTTTTTTTTTTTGATACTAAAATAGTGCAACAAATGATCAAAAGCAATGAAATTTACGCGGTCTTTTCATATGACGGATGTCATATTCTCAACTTTTTCAGATGCAATGTTTTTTTTTTAAACTTCAGATTCCATTAAAAAAAAAAATACAAAACAAGTATATACGGCCGTAAGTTCTGCCAGGCCGAATCTTATGTACCCTCCAACATGGATTGCGTAGAAACTTCTACGAAAGACTGTCATCCACAATCGAATTACTTGGGTTGTGGTATCTCAAAACTTCTTAACATCGTTTTCTAAATTGTGAGTTAGTCCATACGTGGTATATATCAGACAAAAAAGTTATGTATAGGTAAGTCTACAAATAATTACGAATCGATATGGACTTTTTGCACGACACGTAGAGAATTGAAATATGGGGATCGCTTATATGGGGGCTATATACAATTATGAACTTGATATGGACCAATTTTTGTGTGATTGGGGATCGATTTATCTGAGGGCTATATATAACTATAGACCGATATGGACTTAGTTAGGCATGGTTGTTAACGGCCATATACTAGCACAAGGTACCAAATTTCAACTGACTCGGGTGAAATTTCCTCCTCCAAGAGGCTCCAAAACCAAATCTCGGGATCAGTTTATATGGGGGCTATATATGATTATGTACTGATATTGACCACATTTGGCATGGTTGTTAAATATCATATACTACCACCACGTACCAAATTTCAACCAGATCGGATGAATTGTGCTTCTCCAAAAGGCACCGGAGGTCAAATCTGGGGATCGGTTTATATGGAGGCTATATATAATTATGGACTGATTTAACCAATTCCTGCATGGTTTCTGAATACCATATACAAACATCACGTACCAAATTTCAACCGAATCGAATGAATTTTGCTTTTTCAAGGGGCTCCGGAGGTGAAATCTGGGGATCGGTTTATATGTTGCCTATATATAATTATGGACCGATTTCGACCAATTTTTGCATGGGTGTTTGAGGCCATATATTAACACCACGTACTAAATTTCAACAGAGTCAGATGAATTTTAGTCTTTCAAGAGGCTCCGGAGATCAAATCTGGTGATCGGTTTATATGGGGGCTATATATAATTATGGACCGATGTGGACCAATTTTTGGGTGGTCATTAGAGACCTCTCGATCCTCTTTTTCAATCCAACCTAACTTAGATATATAATTTAAAATAATATTATTTAAGTGCCTCTTTAGTTTAATTTCGCCAAATGCTTGAAACTTGGCACAAGTAGTTGTCTTTGATGTGAGTCGGATGGTATTGCCAATGGGCCATATCGGACCAATGTTAAATATAGCCTCCATATAAACTGATCCCCATATTTACAGAGCCTATTGGAAGACCAAATTACTTCCGATCCGATTGAAATTTGGTATGTAATGTTGGACGATATCGGTTCGTAATTATATATAGCCCCCCTATGAACCTATCCCCGATCCGGTTGAAGTTTCTTGCGTTATGTTAGTATATGCCCTTTACAAACAAAGCAAAAATTGGTCGATATAGCTTCACAATTATATGTAGCCACCATATAAACCAGGTTTGACCTCCCGAGCCACTTGGAAGAGAAAATTTCACCCGTTAAAAAAATTTCGTTGTTTTCGTGTTGTTATTAAAGTCAAGAAAACTTTCTCAAAACATAATAATGCCATGAATTAAAATTTAATAAATTTATTTTAATGACATATAGAGCAAAACTAGCTCTTTTATAATATTATTGCAAAGATTGTCTTTAATCTGTTTTTAAAAAATTTTTTAACTTTAAGAGAAAACTTTGTTTGTCTACAATTACTTGCCTCAGTAAAGAGGTCTTTCGGTGTCTATGTGATATAAAAATACCTTTTGACCCAATTTAGTTATTGATCGATTTAAATAGAAGAAATTTCTATATTGATAATTTTTTGCATTTAAGATAAAAGCAATGAAGGTCATGGATCATCTGATTAAAACAAACAATTCGAAACGGAGGTGAAGTCCAACTAAATAATTGATTGTCTCAAATAAAGAATGAATTGTGCTTTGCCATCAAAATAATTTAAAGTTGTAAAATGAACAACACCCAGAGGAGGAATACGATCACCTCAAACATCTCGGAAATCATGTATCTGATTTCGGCAAGCAGGTTATATATGACGAGAAAATAACATTTTAGTGACAAACATGTTACATGGTCACCATACAAAAATAACATTTTGCTCTTGAAACTTGTTTGAGGTGATCATATTCCTTCTCTGCCTGAACTTAGAAGATAAAATAAAATTAATTGATACGATCATTTTCTTTATTGAATCAGAAAACTAATATCTGTGAACTCTTTATATAGTCTCCAATCGATCTTGTGATTTTAGAGGGAAACACGTCAGAAAAATTTTTTGCAACGGCGCCTACTGTGCAAAGACTTTAGCAAATCATAGAGGTTTTTCATATTTGTTTCATATTCAACTCAGGTCTTACTTAATTTAACCAAATTTGTTAATGATTTTATAGACGAGACTAAAAAAAACTTTATGCCAGCCTTATGACAAACGCTTGAACTGATAACATTGAGATCAGAAATTGAGTCGCTTACCGGCTTATTGGTTGTTGTAAGCACGCGATCTACCAACACCCAGGATCGTATAAGTAATGACTTCTATGGTTCATATACAATGAAATAGGCATCTGTTTGTATATGCTTATAATAGGGTGGTTCCCCAGCTACAGGCAATGGCAAAAAATATTAAATCAAATCCCTCAAATGAGAAACACAATAAACCATCATTTTTGTCATCTTCAACGTATATATCATAACACAACCCAGCAAAATAGCGTGTGGTCAAAAAAGCAATAAATATGTTTTTTTTTTTGATACTAAAATAGTGCAACAAATGATCAAAAGCAATGAAATTTACGCGGTCTTTTCATATGACGGATGTCATATTCTCAACTTTTTCAGATGCAATGTTTTTTTTTTAAACTTCAGATTCCATTAAAAAAAAAAATACAAAACAAGTATATACGGCCGTAAGTTCTGCCAGGCCGAATCTTATGTACCCTCCAACATGGATTGCGTAGAAACTTCTACGAAAGACTGTCATCCACAATCGAATTACTTGGGTTGTGGTATCTCAAAACTTCTTAACATCGTTTTCTAAATTGTGAGTTAGTCCATACGTGGTATATATCAGACAAAAAAGTTATGTATAGGTAAGTCTACAAATAATTACGAATCGATATGGACTTTTTGCACGACACGTAGAGAATTGAAATATGGGGATCGCTTATATGGGGGCTATATACAATTATGAACTTGATATGGACCAATTTTTGTGTGATTGGGGATCGATTTATCTGAGGGCTATATATAACTATAGACCGATATGGACTTAGTTAGGCATGGTTGTTAACGGCCATATACTAGCACAAGGTACCAAATTTCAACTGACTCGGGTGAAATTTCCTCCTCCAAGAGGCTCCAAAACCAAATCTCGGGATCAGTTTATATGGGGGCTATATATGATTATGTACTGATATTGACCACATTTGGCATGGTTGTTAAATATCATATACTACCACCACGTACCAAATTTCAACCAGATCGGATGAATTGTGCTTCTCCAAAAGGCACCGGAGGTCAAATCTGGGGATCGGTTTATATGGAGGCTATATATAATTATGGACTGATTTAACCAATTCCTGCATGGTTTCTGAATACCATATACAAACATCACGTACCAAATTTCAACCGAATCGAATGAATTTTGCTTTTTCAAGGGGCTCCGGAGGTGAAATCTGGGGATCGGTTTATATGTTGCCTATATATAATTATGGACCGATTTCGACCAATTTTTGCATGGGTGTTTGAGGCCATATATTAACACCACGTACTAAATTTCAACAGAGTCAGATGAATTTTAGTCTTTCAAGAGGCTCCGGAGATCAAATCTGGTGATCGGTTTATATGGGGGCTATATATAATTATGGACCGATGTGGACCAATTTTTGGGTGGTCATTAGAGACCATACAGTAACACCATGTACCAAATTTCAGCCGGATCGGATAAAATTTGCTTCTCTTAGAGGCTCCGCAAGCCAAATCGGGGGATCGGTTTATAGGGGGGTTACATATAATTATGGACCGATGTGGAGTAATTTTTGCATGGTTGTTAGAGACCATATGGTAACACCATGTACCAAATTTCAGGCGGATCGGATAACATTTACTTTTCTTAGAGCAATCGCAAGCCAAATTTGAGGGTCCGTTTATATGGGGGCTATACGTAAAAGTGGACCGATATGGCCCATTTTCAATACCATCCGACCTACATCAATAACAACTACTTGTGCCTAGTTTCAAGTCGATAGCTTATTTCGTTCGGAAGTTAGCGTGATTTCAACAGATGGACGGACGGACATGCTTAGATCGACTCAAAATTTCACCACGACCCAGAATATATACTTAATTGGATTTTAGAGCAATATTTCGATGTGTTACAAACGGAATGACAATGTTAATATACCCCCCATCCTATGGTGGAGAGTATAAAAACAATTTTTAGAATTTGTAAGTATTTTATAAAACAAAGCAAGGAACTTTTTTTATATCCGGTTGAATTCAAAGTTTTAAATTTTTTACGAAAACATTGAAAATTAAATTATTTTTATATATTATCTCAAAAAAAAACTTCTTAACATATGTAGCTTATCGTTAGAAGAACATTTTTCTATGTACATTAAAAAAATATTGATTGGGAAGGAGTGTAAAATTTTTTGGTTGGGACCACCACTGACATTTTAATAGAATGCAAAAATCGTTTTTATCATATATATCCACCCCAATGTATAGACGCATTTCTAAATCTTGTTCATTGCATAGCACAGATTACAAGTTTTCGAGTGTTGGACCATATGTGTCCACTAGATGTGTTTGGACATAAATCATGTTTCCATAAATATTTTCATAATCTAAATGACTAAAAATTCAAATACTTGCGCCTGCTGCGTGATTGTCATACTAATAAACAAATGGTCAGTTAATATCTCTAAAAAACGATGAGTATTGTTGTATTGCACAGTAGTTCTGTGAGCCGAAACATATATTTTTTCTAAAGTTAGCAATCTTATAAGAAAAGTTTTGGTGAAAGGATCACATATAAACCAGAAACTAAAAAGTCTCAAGTCTATTGCTGCCCCGTGTTACCGTTGTGCCAATTTAGTGGTACATTTGCCATCTTTTTCATAAGGTGATATGTACCTTTGTGCCACTTTTTAGAAATTCTAAACGGAATCGCGGAATGACACCGGAGTTTAATTGTCACTATTCCCAGCAAACGAAGTAGTTTGGATTCCCAATTTGTGATCCTGAAGTAGTGCAAACTTGGAATCCAATGAATTTTACATGGGTTTGTCATAGGACGAAAGTACTCCATTTTTGTATGTTATTCTTTAGGTAATGTTAGGTTAGGTGGCAGCCCGTTGTATCAGACTCACTTAGACTACTCAGTCCATTATGATACCATGCTGTCCGATTCCATGTTAAGCTCAATGACAAGGGAGCTTAACGCCGAGTCCGAACGGCGTTCTACATTGCAGTGAAACCACTTAGAGAAGCTTTGAAACCTTCAGAAATGTTACCAGCATTACTGAGGTGGGATTATCCATCGCTGAAAAACTTTTTGGTGTTCTCGTCGAACCCACGACCTTGTGTATGCAAGGCGGGCATGCTAACCATTACACCACGGTGGCTCCTTTGCATTTGTATCATTTGCATTGCTTTAGGCGTTGTGCCTTGGAAGCAAAGACAATATACTTTAGAAGATACGAAATTGGATTGCGTCATACCAAATGTTGCATTGACGGCGTTAGGTCCATACATGTTTGTAATTTCTTTTATTTGCATTTTTATACCCTTCACCACTGCTGTGGTACAGGGTATAATAAGTTTGTGCATTTGTATGTAACGCCAAGAAATAGTGGTCATAGACCCATCTTTTAGTATACCGATCGGCTTAGAATTAAATTCTGAGTCGATTTAGCGATGTCCGTCTGTATATGTAATTTTGTGCACAAAATACAGCTCGCAATTTAAGTCCGATCGTCTTCAAATTTTGCATAGGGCCGTTTCTTGGGACAGAGACAATCGCTATTGGTTTTGGAAAAACTCGGTTCAGATTTGGATATAGCTGCCATATATATTTATCCCCGATTTGGTCATAGTTAGCGTGTTTATCAACCGATTTTCTTGAAATACCATACATCCAAATATTTTATAAATCTCGAAAATCTTGCAAAAAATTCAAAATATTCGGTTCAGATTTAGATATAGCTTCCATATATATCTTTCGTCCGATTTAAACTCATATGACCACAGAGGCCAAAGTTTACTACCGATCTTCGTGAAATTTTGCACAGAGGGTAGAATTGACATTTTATCAATGCTTGGTAAATTTGATTGAAATCGGTTCAAATTTAGATATAGCCCCCATATATATCTTTCGTCCGATTTGACTTATATGGCCACAAAAGCCAGAGTTTTGCCGTGATTTACTTCAAATTTTGCACAAGGGGTACGTTTAATAGTATCGTTAAGTGTGTCAAATTTTTAAACTTCAGATTCCATTAAAAAAAAAAAATACAAAACAAGTATATACGGCCGTAAGTTCTGCCAGGCCGAATCTTATGTACCCTCCAACATGGATTGCGTAGAACTTCTTCGAAAGACTGTCATCGAATTACTTGGGTTGTGGTATCTCAAAACTTCTTAACATCGTTTTCTAAATTGTGACAGTGAACCCACCAGGAAAGATAACTTTCGATTAATTTTAGAAAATTTGGAACTTTTTTAGAAAAATTTAACTGAACGGTATTACAAGCGCTGGCATCACTCCGATATGGCAAAAATAAGTAAATATTTTTCGACAAATTCAAGAAAATTTATTAGACATAACTAAATTTTTTCAGTAGTTAAAGAAAATTTTGTAGTTTTAAGAGAAATCTTGTAGTTCAAAATTGCAAGAATGTCTTTAGTGACATACGAAGTTCATGATGGACACATTTTTGGTAAAATTTACAAATTTAACGAAATAATGAACTATTTTGTAAGAAATACGAAATTAGGAAATCTTTATGCTTTATTTGTGTATAACTTTTTCCGTTTTTTAGTTCATTTAACTAACATACGCAAAAAATTATTTGACTAAAATAAACTTTTTCCAAACATAATGATTCTATGTACTAATATAAAGTTAATATGACTTTAGTGAAATAGAGAGTTCACTTTTTTTTGAGTGTAGGTAAGTCTACAAATAATTACGAATCGATATGGACTTTTTGCACGACACGTAGAGAGCCAGAATTGAAATATGGGGATCGCTTATATGGGGGCTATATACAATTATGAACTTGATATGGACCAATTTTTGTGTGATTGGGGATCGATTTATCTGAGGGCTATATATAACTATAGACCGATATGGACTTAGTTAGGCATGGTTGTTAACGGCCATATACTAGCACAATGTACCAAATTTCAACTGACTCGGGTGAAATTTCCTCCTCCAAGAGGCTCCAAAACCAAATCTCGGGATCAGTTTATATGGGGGCTATATATGATTATGTACTGATATGGACCACATTTGTCATGGTTGTTAAATATCATATACTACCACCACGTACCAAATTTCAACCAGATCGGATGAATTGTGTTTCTCCAAAAGGCACCGGAGGTCAAATCTGGGGATCGGTTTATATGGAGGCTATACATAATTATGGACTGATTTAACCAATTCCTGCATGGTTGCTGAATACCATATACTAACATCACGTACCAAATTTCAACCGAATCGAATGAATTTTGCTTTTTCAAGGGGCTCCGGAGGTGAAATCTGGGGATCGGTTTATATGGGGCTTATATATAATTATGGACCGATTTCGACCAATTTTGCAGGGGTGTTTGAGGCCATATATTAACACCACGTACTAAATTTCAACTGAGGCAGATGAATTTTAGTCTTTCAAGAGGCTCCGGAGGTCAAATCTGGTGATCGGTTTATATGGGGGCTATATATAATTATGGACCGATGTGGACCAATTTTCGTGTGGTCATTAGAGACCATACACTAACACCATGTACCAAATTTCAGCCGTATTGGATAAAATTTGCTTCTCTTAGAGGCTCCGCAAGCCAAATCGGGGGATCGGTTTATATGGGGGTTACATGTAATTATGGACCGATGTGGACTAATTTTTGCATGGTTGTTAGAGACCATATGGTAACACCATGTACCAAATTTCAGGCGGATCGGATAACATTTACTTTTCTTAGAGCAATCGCAAGCCAAATTTGAGGGTCCGTTTATATGGGGGCTATACGTAAAAGTGGACCGATATGGCCCATTTTCAATACCATCCGACCTACATCAATAACAACTACTTGTGCCTAGTTTCAAGTCGATAGCTTATTTCGTTCGGAAGTTAGCGTGATTTCAACAGATGGACGGACGGACATGCTTAGATCGACTCAAAATTTCACCACGACCCAGAATATATACTTAATTGGATTTTAGAGCAATATTTCGATGTGTTACAAACGGAATGACAATGTTAATATACCCCCCATCCTATGGTGGAGAGTATAAAAACAATTTTTAGAATTTGTAAGTATTTTATAAAACAAAGCAAGGAACTTTTTTTATATCCGGTTGAATTCAAAGTTTTAAATTTTTTACGAAAACATTGAAAATTAAATTATTTTTATATATTATCTCAAAAAAAAACTTCTTAACATATGTAGCTTATCGTTAGAAGAACATTTTTCTATGTACATTAAAAAAATATTGATTGGGAAGGAGTGTAAAATTTTTTGGTTGGGACCACCACTGACATTTTAATAGAATGCAAAAATCGTTTTTATCATATATATCCACCCCAATGTATAGACGCATTTCTAAATCTTGTTCATTGCATAGCACAGATTACAAGTTTTCGAGTGTTGGACCATATGTGTCCACTAGATGTGTTTGGACATAAATCATGTTTCCATAAATATTTTCATAATCTAAATGACTAAAAATTCAAATACTTGCGCCTGCTGCGTGATTGTCATACTAATAAACAAATGGTCAGTTAATATCTCTAAAAAACGATGAGTATTGTTGTATTGCACAGTAGTTCTGTGAGCCGAAACATATATTTTTTCTAAAGTTAGCAATCTTATAAGAAAAGTTTTGGTGAAAGGATCACATATAAACCAGAAACTAAAAAGTCTCAAGTCTATTGCTGCCCCGTGTTACCGTTGTGCCAATTTAGTGGTACATTTGCCATCTTTTTCATAAGGTGATATGTACCTTTGTGCCACTTTTTAGAAATTCTAAACGGAATCGCGGAATGACACCGGAGTTTAATTGTCACTATTCCCAGCAAACGAAGTAGTTTGGATTCCCAATTTGTGATCCTGAAGTAGTGCAAACTTGGAATCCAATGAATTTTACATGGGTTTGTCATAGGACGAAAGTACTCCATTTTTGTATGTTATTCTTTAGGTAATGTTAGGTTAGGTGGCAGCCCGTTGTATCAGACTCACTTAGACTACTCAGTCCATTATGATACCATGCTGTCCGATTCCATGTTAAGCTCAATGACAAGGGAGCTTAACGCCGAGTCCGAACGGCGTTCTACATTGCAGTGAAACCACTTAGAGAAGCTTTGAAACCTTCAGAAATGTTACCAGCATTACTGAGGTGGGATTATCCATCGCTGAAAAACTTTTTGGTGTTCTCGTCGAACCCACGACCTTGTGTATGCAAGGCGGGCATGCTAACCATTACACCACGGTGGCTCCTTTGCATTTGTATCATTTGCATTGCTTTAGGCGTTGTGCCTTGGAAGCAAAGACAATATACTTTAGAAGATACGAAATTGGATTGCGTCATACCAAATGTTGCATTGACGGCGTTAGGTCCATACATGTTTGTAATTTCTTTTATTTGCATTTTTATACCCTTCACCACTGCTGTGGTACAGGGTATAATAAGTTTGTGCATTTGTATGTAACGCCAAGAAATAGTGGTCATAGACCCATCTTTTAGTATACCGATCGGCTTAGAATTAAATTCTGAGTCGATTTAGCGATGTCCGTCTGTATATGTAATTTTGTGCACAAAATACAGCTCGCAATTTAAGTCCGATCGTCTTCAAATTTTGCATAGGGCCGTTTCTTGGGACAGAGACAATCGCTATTGGTTTTGGAAAAACTCGGTTCAGATTTGGATATAGCTGCCATATATATTTATCCCCGATTTGGTCATAGTTAGCGTGTTTATCAACCGATTTTCTTGAAATACCATACATCCAAATATTTTATAAATCTCGAAAATCTTGCAAAAAATTCAAAATATTCGGTTCAGATTTAGATATAGCTTCCATATATATCTTTCGTCCGATTTAAACTCATATGACCACAGAGGCCAAAGTTTACTACCGATCTTCGTGAAATTTTGCACAGAGGGTAGAATTGACATTTTATCAATGCTTGGTAAATTTGATTGAAATCGGTTCAAATTTAGATATAGCCCCCATATATATCTTTCGTCCGATTTGACTTATATGGCCACAAAAGCCAGAGTTTTGCCGTGATTTACTTCAAATTTTGCACAAGGGGTACGTTTAATAGTATCGTTAAGTGTGTCAAATTTTGTTAAAATCGGTTCAGATTTAGATATAGCTCACATATATATCTTTCGCCCGATTTGGACTTACAGGGTCTCAAAAGCCAGAGTTTTGCCCTGACTTACTTCAAATTTTGCACAAGCGGTACTTTTAACGATACTATTGTATGTGACAAATATGGTCAAAATCGATTCAGATTTAGATATAGATCCCATATATATCTTTCGTCCGATTTGAACTTATATGGCCTCAAAATCCAGGGTTTTGCCGTGATTTTCTTCAAATTTCGCACAAGGAGTACGTTTAGTAGTATCGATAATTGTGCCAAATTTGGTTGAAATCGGTTCAGATTTAGATATGGCTCCCATATATATCTTCCGTCCGATTTGCACTCATATGACCAGGGGGCCAAAGTTATACTCCCATTTACGTGAAATTTCGCATAGATAGTAGCATTATTATTCTAACTATACATGTCAAATTTAGTCAAAATCGGTTCAGATTATATATACGTACACCAGAGTTGGGGAAATATGTTATGGTAGACTGTTACACATTTTAGACCCATTTTCAATGGAAGTTTCCTCCAATTAACTGGATAGCGTTAGCCGATTTAAATTTTAATTCTAGAGATTTTGTAGAAGTAAAAAAATTGTCTCCTTTATATAGCTTCCAGCAAATGTAAAGTAGTTGGGATGGTAATCCAAATTTTCGGGCGGGGCCCGACTTTAGACTTTACTTACTTGTTTTTAGTGTAGGATTGGTTTAAAGTATGATATAGTCGGACCCGCCCAACTTTCTACTTTACTTACTTGTTTTTTAAATAACACTTTCAACAACGACTAAATTATTATTGGGATCACTCAAATTTTTAATTGGATGAATTAATTAATTGAAGCAATTTCACTTAAACGTTTCGTGATTGAATCCGAACATTTATTTTTCCGTCATCCCTTCACTAATGCCTGAACACATCGCAGTTCATGGCAGACCATACCTTGTAGTAAGCATGTTGTCGGTTTATGAGCAACCTGCAAAGAAAAACCTAAATTTGGTTTTTAATTATCACCACCGGCTAATATTTTGCAAATGAATGGCGAACATGGAACATTTTTACCACAGACATGTTGTTTTCTTGCCAAACATAAAATACTGGCCGAAATTAGATACATAATAAATAATAATTTATTTCTACAAACATGTATCGTTTCTACAAACATGTAACATGTTCCCCGTCCAAAGACAAAATTTTGCTCATGTTTGAGGTGCTTCTCTACATTATGTATAGCTCCCATATAAATTGATCTACAAACTGAACTTCCGAAAACTTCTATAATCGTGCAAAAATTGGCTCATATGTGATGTGAAAAGGTGTGATACGAATTCATTGTTTGGGATGTGAATTGCAAATAGTGTAATATTTTATATTGTTTTGTATAAACTTCTAAAAATTTACAACAATTCAAGAAGGGTTTGAAATAAAAAGGTTAAAACTATTCCTTAAAAATATGAAAAGTGGGTTATAAAATATGGAATAAAAATAACTTTCTGGACAATTATAAAAGAGAACAACATTAGGAAAACATTTTTGGAAATCCTTTCATGGTTGTGTCTTTATAACAACCCCCTCCTGGAGGAGCATAGATTCCTTTATATATACCGATCAAGAACATATTTGGCTTATATAGGTATTTATGAAGCCTTTTCTATCCAACAGAAGTCAATGTTAAGAAGTTTAAAGATACCTTGCAAACAGCAAATGTTTCCAGAATCGAAGTAATTCAATAGTGCATGACAGTCTTTAGCAGAACTTTGTACGAAAATCTTGGTCAGGATTTTGCTGCGCATTTGCCTGCAGGTGTTTAATCTGGCTGAAATTTTAACATTAACAGTTTAAGGTGGGTAGAAAGTTCGAGTTTAGCTGCTACAATCGAAAAACAAGTATATACGGCCGTAAGTTCGGCCAGGCCTAATCTTATGTACCCTCCACCATGGATTGCGTAGAAACTTCTACTAAAGACGGTCATATACAATTGAATTACTTGAGTTAGTCCATGCGGGATATATATATTAGGCAAAACAAAGGCCAAATAAATACGTATATATACAGTTCTTGACCGGTATATATAGGGACGAAATTATTGCGAACCGATATGAACACTCACTCTTAGAAAAATATGTTTTTCATATGTTCCGATATAAACAAAATGTGTTTCGGGCACAATTTTAAAACACAATATATTTAAGTGCAAACATGTAATGTTCCTAAACTAGGTTAGGTTAAAGTGGCAGCCCGATTAAATTTCAGGCTCACTTAGACTATTCAGTCCATTGTGATACCGTGTTCCTAAACTAACACTAAATGTTTGGGACATCTGTGTTAATATGTTAGAATATATTATGTTTGGGGCATGAATGTTTCATAAAAATCATATGTGTGAATGCAAATATATATAAATTTACAAATTTCGACTAAACATACATATGTTGTGATATTTTATTCAAAGCGACAGAGAGAGTATAGAGAAAGAAATAGAGGTGGAAACCGGGAGAGTTGACAAAAGATATCAACATAACACAGCGAAAGAATCAAAAGAGAACAATTTCTGTGAAACCGCTTGTATGTTGTTTCGGAAAACTGTTTTATGATAAGGCCAAAAATTTGATATGCTTAAGTCTAAATATTATTTAATTTGAATAAAGAGAATGCACATTCGCAACCAAGAGAATAGACATTTGAAAAACAAACAGCATATGTCTTCGCCTTGAGAGCAGCATTTTATGTATGTGTGGACATGTGTTTTGTTTATCATTTTGGCATTACGGGCACAATTCTTGGTTCGTTAAAAGAAATTAGGGGTCTTCATAAAAATAACGAAAGGGCACTATACTCTTTTTAGAGTTGGGACAGTAAAATGAAATAAGGAGAAAATGTTGAAAAATTACACAGTAAAATGTATAAAAACAAAGTTTAGTTCCTCTTTATTAATAAGTAGTCCACGAGGAGTTGACGGACACCTTCAAATATAAAAGCGGGCATTAAGTTCGAGTTTTGCAGCTAAAATAATTTAAAAAGTTTATTTTCTTTAAAATGAATTATTAAAGAAAAATAAAAGACATTTTAGAGCGATGGTGTTAAATGCTAGTAAAAAACTGTTCACGCCTAAATAAATTTATGTTTATATTATAAAATTATTTATGTATGTTTATACTCGACTCCACGTTCTTCTTTTGTTAGAGTTTTTTAATTTCCTTCCAAATTTTAAATTTTGAATTCCTTCCAAAAACAGTTTTTTGTTACAAAATTGTTATTTTTTCAATAAAAAAAATAATATTTTATCCAAAAATCAGTCAATTTCGTTTATATCAAGCACTGTTACTGGCTATAAATATTTAATAACCCACATTTCGAAGTTTCATTATAAAAATTTAATATAGTATAAATATAAATGTGTAAATTAAAAAAAAGTGTTCGGTCGGAGCAGGGATTGAACCCACGACCCTTTGCATGCAAGGCAGACATGCTCCACGTGGCAAACAAATGTATGTTTCTGTTAAATAATGTTATGTTTGAATGGGCTCGTGGGCGCTGCAAACTATGCTATATAAATGTAACTTATAACGATAATTATCTGCTGGTGACCATAACAGCTACGTAGCCCAGTGGATAGTGTGTTGGCTTACAAACTGTATGGTCCTCGGTTCGATTCTCCGTGCAGGCGAAAGGTAAAATTTAAAAAAATTATAAAAGTGAATAATTTCTTCAACATTATTTGTATTACAGAAAAAGGTGCCAAGAACTAAAATATTTCGTGGAAGTGAAAATTACGAGTATGTTAGGCAATGAGCACAATCGTATTTGGGAAAAATTCTTCCAAGCATATAATATTTTTGGGCTCAAAATGCTTCCAAACATATAATATGTTCACATAAAACAAACATATTAATGTTTCGGCAGTATCCAATAATATATGTGCTTCCTGCAAAATATGTTTGGAACATATGTTAAAGAAGCGATTTTTTTTTGAGGGTGCTTGTGCGGTAATTATAAAGCCAGAATTGAAATATGGGGTTGCTTTATATGGGGGCTATATACAATTATGAACACGATACTACCAAAAATGAAAAATTTTTTACTGATTGGTAGAATTCTTGATGTTTTGGATGATTTTGCAAAATATT
Organism: Haematobia irritans; assembly: GCF_050003625.1. Lineage (NCBI taxonomy): Eukaryota > Metazoa > Arthropoda > Insecta > Diptera > Muscidae > Haematobia > Haematobia irritans. The sequence continues at coordinate 132,395,726 of NC_134398.1, read as the reverse complement.
CCTCTCTAACTAAGAGGTGCTTCATAAATTTTCTAAAGAAATTAAATTTTGACAACATTTTCTAAAGAAATAAAATTCTGAAAAAAATTTTCTAAAGAAATAATTTTTTAACAAAAGTTTCTATAGAGTTTATGTTTTGACAAATATTTCTAAAAAAATAAAAAGTTGACAAAATTTTCTATAGAAATAAAATTTTGACAAAATTTTCTATGGCAATAAAGTTTTGGTAGATTATTTTTGGCTCTTAGAGTCTCCGCAAGCCAAATCTGGGGATCGGTTTATATGGGGGCTATATATAATTATGGGCCGATGTGGACCAATATATACATGGTTGTTAGAGACAATATACCAACATCAAGTACTAAATTTCAGCCGGATCGGATGAAATTTGCTTCTCTTTGAGGCTCCGCATGCCAGATCTGGGGATCGGTTTATATGGGGGCTATATATAATTATGCAGCGATGTGGACCAATTTTGCAAGGTTGTTAGAGACTAGATACCAACACCATGTACAAAATTTCAGCCGGATCGGATGAAAATTGCTTCTCTTTGAGGTTCCGCAAGCCAAATCTGGGGATCGGTTTATATAGGGGCTATATATAATTATGGACCGATGTAGACCAATTATTGCATGGTTGTTAGAGACCATATACTAACACCATGTACCAAATTTCAGCTGGATCGGATTAAATTAGCTTCTCTTAGAGGCTCCGCAAGCCAAAACGGGGCATCGATTTATATGGGGCCTATATATAATTATTGACCGATATGGACCAATTGTTGCATATGTGTTAGAGACCATATACTTACACCATGTACCAAATTTCAGCCGGATCGGATGAAATTTGCTTCTTTTAGGGTCTCCGCAAGCCAAATCGGGGGATCGGTTTATATGGGGGCCATTAGCGTAGCTAGACAATTTTCCTAGGGGGGGGCTATAGCCCCCCCTAGCTAAAAAATGTATAGACTGGACTTATAGATTCAATTATTGTTTTATTTCATAAAAAAGAATAAAAAAATAGACATCAAAATAATATATAATAATAATGCAACTAAAAGTAGTTCCACACTTTTCCCAGCAAAAAATTGGGATTTGTTTTAAAGGCACAACTTTAAAAGCACTTCCAAAAATGTCCTCACAAAGAAGTTAATTATATTAACTACACAGAAAGTGTTTTACTTCAGTTTTTTCATATTTTAATGCGTAATTTTTGTTTTCTTTTTTCAAATAGTTTAAAAAAAGAGTAAGAATAAATAAAATGGTAAAAATTATTCAAATTTTGCCACAAAAATGCTAAATACATTATAGAAAAATCGATAATTTTTTCAAACAAGCGTTAGAATGCATTAAAAATCATAAAATAATATAAAAATTATTATAAATTAATGTTTCTTGAAGCTCGAGGTCTTTATAAATATTTATATAATTCTAACAAAAGGTCGACCAAAAATCAAATAAAAAACGAATAAATAAAAATTATTTATTTGGGAAAATATCACACAATTTTTTAATTCACATTCAAAACTCTGAATTCGGATCACACCGTAAGAAGTGATGCAAATTTATTGCAACGGCTGTTGAAACGGTGGACATTCGTTCAATGACGAGTTCCTATTACATTCATCGCTTCTCCGCCAATTTTGCACCACTTCCGGACCCAAAAAGAACATTTTCACTTCTTTTTTGGCGACGCTTTTTTGCAGCATTATTAAGATATTAATTTATGAAAGAATAGTTTTAATACCAATTACTATTTTTTTTTAAATAAGATGACTAAACAATATAATAAAGGAGCTTTACAGCCTGTTTCTGTATGTCGAATGAGCTCTGTGGATCGACTAAAATGGAAACAAACAGCTGAATTTATAACCAAAAAACAGCTGTTTCTATGCATTTCAGTCGTTTGATTGAATTCGTTCGACATACAGAAACAGGCTGTTAGTTATTCAACTAAACCATAAGTTCAATCACAGCTGTATTTCATAAATATCAGACTTCAAACATTGCCATCGGCAACTGCTACCACAACCCAGGTAATTCGATTGTGCATGAATGTCTTTAGCGGAACTTTGTGCGGTTGTATATACTTGTTTAATTTTTATAAAAATGTAAAATCGTAAATAGATTTTCAAATTCTGGGGGGCTAAATTTTTTCTGGGGGGGTCTAAGCCCCCTCCCCAGAGGCCTTCCTACGCTTATGATGGGGGCTATATATAATTATGGATTGATGTGGACGAATTTTTGCATTGGTTGTTAGAGATCATATGCTGACACCATGTACCAAATTTCAGCTAGATCGGATGGAAGTTGCTTCTCTTAGAGGCTCCGCCAGCCAAATCTGGGGATCGGTTTATATGGGGGCTATATATAATTATGCAGCGATGTGGACCAATTTTGCAAGGTTGTTAGAGACTAGATACCAACACCATGTACCAAATTTCAGCCGGATCGGATGAAAATTGCTTCTCTTTGAGGTTCCGCAAGCCAAATCTGGGGATCGGTTTATATAGGGGCTATATATAATTATGGACCGATGTAGACCAATTATTGCATGGTTGTTAGAGACCATATACTAACACCATGTACCAAATTTCAGCCGGATCGGATTAAATTAGCTTCTCTTAGAGGCTCCGCAAGCCAAAACGGGGGATCGATTTATATGGGGCCTATATATAATTATTGACCGATATGGACCAATTGTTGCATATGTGTTAGAGACCATATACTTACACCATGTACCAAATTTCAGCCGGATCGGATGAAATTTGCTTCTTTTAGGGTCTCCGCAAGCCAAATCGGGGGATCGGTTTATATGGGGGCTATATATAATTATGGATTGATGTGGACGAATTTTTGCATTGGTTGTTAGAGATCATATGCTGACACCATGTACCAAATTTCAGCTAGATCGGATGGAAGTTGCTTCTCTTAGAGGCTCCGCCAGCCAAATCTGGGGATCGGTTTATATGGGGGCTATATATAATTATGGACCGATGTGGACCAATTTTTGCACGGTTTTTAGAGGCCATATACTAACATTTCAGCCGGATCGTATTAAATTTGCTTCTCTTAGAGGCTCCGCAAGCCAAATCGGTGGATCGGTTTATATGGGGCCTATATATAATTATGGACCGATGTGGACCAATTTTTGCATGGTTTTTAGAGGCCATATACTAACGCCATTTACCAAATTTTAGCAGGATCGGATGAAATTTGCTTCTCTTTGGGTCTCCGCAAGCCAAATCGGGGGATCGGTTTATATGGGGGCTATATACAATTATGGATTGATGTGGACGAATTTTTGCTTAGTTGTTAGAGATCATATGCTGCCACCATGTACCAAAGTTCAGCTACATCGGATGAAATTTACTTCTCTTAGGGTCTCCGCAAGCCAAATCGGGGGATCGGTTTATATGGGGGCTATACGTAAAAGTGGACCGATATGGCCCATTTGCAATACCATCCGACCTACATCAATAATAACTACTTGTGCCAAGTTTCATGTCGATAGCTTGTTTCGTTCGGAAGTTAGCGTGATTTCAACAGACGGACGGGCGGGCGGACGGACGGACATGCTCAGATCGACTCAGAATTTCACCACGACCCAGAACACATATACTTTATGGGGTCTTAGAGCAATATTTCGATGAGTAACAAACAGAATGAGAAAGTCAATATTGTAGGACCACAAATACGGGTGCCAAAAATTGTGAGTATCGGTCCATATATTGGTATAGCCCCCATATAGACCGATCTCCCGATTTTACTTCTTGGGCTTATATAAACCGCAGTTTTTATTCAATTTACCTGAAATTGGAAATCTAGAGGTATTGTAGGACCACAAATACGTGTGCCAAAAATTGTGAGTATCGGTCCATATTTTGGTATAGCCCCCATATAGACCGATCTCCCGATTTTACTTCTTGGGCTTATAGAAACCGCAGTTTTTATTCAATTTACCTGAAATTGAAAATCTAGAGGTATTGTAGGACCACAAATACGTGTGCCAAAAATTGTGAGTATCGGTCCATATTTTGGTATAGCCCCCATATAGACCGATCTCCCGATTTTACTTCTTGGGCTTATAGAAACTCCAGTTTTTATTCAATTTACCTGAAATTGGAAATTTAGAGGTATTATAGGACCACAAATACGTGTGCCAAAAATTGTGAGTATCGGTCCATGTTTTGGTATGGTCCCCATATAAAACGACTTCCCGATTTGGGGTCTTGGGCTTTTAGAAACCGCAGTTTTCATTCAATTTAGCTGAAATTGGAAATCTAGAGGTATTGTAGGACCACAAATACGTGTGCCAAAAATTGTGAGTATCGGTCCAGTTTTTAGTATAGCCCCCATAAGAACGATCTCCCGATTGAACTCCTTGGGTTTCTAGAAACTGAAGTTTTTATCTGATTTGCCTGAAATTGTTAATATTCTGGTATTTTAGCCTCACAAAAACGTGTATCGGATTAAGTTTTTATCGGTCCATTTGGTAATGCCTCCATATAGACCGACTTTACTTCTTGAGGGTGTAGAAGGCGCACTGATCATGAAAATTGCTTGAAACTCAATGTAAAATTTCCAGATTTTACTTCTACAGATTTAAGATTTCAAATCAAGACGTTATTTTATAATTTTCTTGCACACTTACAAGAGATGTTAATGATTCCTCTAAAACTCAAACAAAAATGGTTCTTATAAATCCAGAATCTGATATAGTCCTCATAGGTGAAATCTTTAAATTTATCTTCGGGAAGTGTCCTCAAGTCCTCAAGCCCTCCTGAAATTTCAAAGGAAACCCTAATATTTGGTTCATGGTGGTGGGTATTTTAGATTCGGCCCGGCCGAACTTACTGCTGTATATACTTGTTTGGTCTTCTTTAGGTTCCGCTTGACAATAGCCCAGTATTTCTCAATTGGGCGGAGCTCTGGCGTGTTGGGTTCTTGTCCTTGGGAACTACCTGCACGTTGTTGGCGGCGTACCACTCCATGGCCTTTTTACCGTAATGGCAGGATGCCAAATCCGGCCAAAACAGTACGGAAAAACCGTGTTTCTTCAGGAAAGGCAGCAGACGTTTATTCAAACACTCTTTCACGTAAATTTCTTGGTTGACAGTCCCGGAAGCTATGAAAATGCTGCAGATATTTCTTTGCGAACTTTGACAGTTTTATGTGCTTGAAAATATCTGCTACCTTTCCCCTTCCTTTTGCCGTATAAAACTCCCGTCCCGGAAGCTGCTTGTAGTCGGCTTTGACGTAGGTTTCGTCGTCCATTACCACGCAGTCAAACTTCGTCAGCATCGTCGTGTATAGCCTCCGGGATCGCGCTTTGGCCGTCGTATTTTGTTTATCATCGCGATTTGGAGTCACTACCTTCTTGTAAGTCGATAGTCCGGCTTGTTTTTTGGCTCGATGCACGGTTGTAGACGATACACCCAGCTTATTTGCGGCATCTCGGATAGAGAGGTTAGGGTTTCGCTTGAAACTACCGGCAACTCTCTTTGTCGTCTCAGCGGCTTCCGGTTTTCGATTTCCCCCCGATCCTGACTTCCTGGCTGTCGACAAACGTTCCCCAAATACTTTAATTACATTGGTAACGGTTGACTTGGCAACTTTTAGCGATTTTGCCAACTTTGCGTGCGAGTAGCTCGGATTTTCGCGATGCGCGAGCAAAATTTTGATACGCTGCTCTTCTTGCTTGGACGGCATTTTGACAACTGAAGAGTGAATTCCAAAATCAAAATAAGAGCAACATTCTACACACACACACCTTCAAAATGAGGGGTGTTCAGGTTTTTGAAATGCAAAATTGAAAGAAATACGTCAAGTTTATATTGACCAAATTTTGATTGTATCACCCTTTATGGTGGAGGGTATAAAAAATCTGTAAATTCAAAATAATATTATAACTTTTTTGGCAAATTTTATTATAACTTGATGAGGAATGATCCAAAGATAATTCGAACGTAACCCTCTAATGCCCAATCCCGCCTTTAGGCGGGCTTCATTAAGTAAGGAAGATTTTAGTAAAATACTTCTTAAAGCAACCAAAATGGGTAAAATAAAAAGAAACCTTAGTTGAAAGTTCACCGTATAAATTTTTCTTGTATAGTTTTCTTGCTTTTATGTCGTTAACATTGAATATTTAATTGGTTGACAAAAAATCACTGTGCATAATACTTTAGATGTTGTTGGACAGACATTTATCGCAATCGCTTTTTGTTAGTGTTTAACTTTATGTTTGGCATCTGTATTATTTGTTTTTTATATTTGATGAGTTGCAGTATTGGTTCGTTAATTCAATGATATTTCTGTTCTATTCTAAATATTTCTATTTTTATATTATTTTTTTGTTTTTAATTTATATTGAAAATCCTTCGTTTAAAACTTGATTTTTGATTTATTACCAATTATTGCTTACATGTTTTACTTTTTTGCACTCCGATTCTTTGGTAGCATTTATACCAATAATAAATCATTATAGAGATCTTGATATACATATGCACGAATACAACACGGGCCATTGGAAAAAAGTGTAATTGGCCATGTCTTGGTGTGGACATATCTGAGATTATCAAAAGATTATATTTGGCTTTATGGACTTTTCGAGTTCATGTTGCCACAACCATATTTGCCGCAACAACAGCAAAGTGCGGCGAATTGCGAATTGCGAATTATTCAATTTGTTCCATTTTAATTGTGGTTGCAAATGACAATACCGAAATGAAATATTGACTAAAATCAAATGTAGGAAATGGTCGGCAAAAAATTGCCATGCTGTCGAATGATAGCCGCTATGTCAAAATTTTATTTTTGTAGACAATTTTGTCAAATTTTTATTTTTTTATAAAATTTTATCCAAATTTTATTTTTGTAGAAAATTTTGTCAAAATTTTATTTCTATAGGAAATTTTGTCCAATTTTTTTTTCTATAGAAGAATTTGTTAAAATTTTTATATCTAGTTACATCTAATTATATCTCATCACATCTGGTTAGATCCAAAGATGCCAATTTTGGGATCTGATCATATTTAATGAGATCTACCAATTTTTATCAAGGGAAAGTACATTTTCTTTAGAAGCCTGTGAAATTTACGTTGGTGATTTCGAGCCCGATGCTATATTGGAAAGAAAGCTGGATTTTAAGAATTTGTCTAATTACATTACATATGGCCCTTTTTATACCCTGCGCCACACTGTGGAACACGTTATTATAAGTTAGTGCATATGTTTGTAACACCCAGAAGGAGACGAGATAGACACATGGTGTCTTTGGCAATAATGCTCAGGGTGGGTCCCTGAGTCGATATAACCATGTCCGTCTGTCCGTCCGTCCGTCTGTCTGTAAACACATTTTTGTGATCAAAGTCTAGGTCGCAATTTAAGTCCAATCGCCTTCAAATTTGCCACTTGTACCTAATTTAGGTCAGAATAGTACCCTATTGATTTTGGAAGAAATGGGTTCAGATTTAGATATAGCTCCCATATATATCTTTCGCCCAATATGCACTAATATCGACCCGGCAGCCAGAGTTTTATACCGATTTGCTTGAAATTTTGTACCAACATAACACTTAGTCGTATAGTCAAGTGCGCAAAATTTGATTGAAATCGGTTCAGATTTAGATATAGCTCCCATATATATCTGGCGCCCGATATGGACTTATATGACCCCAGAAGCCAGATTTTTGGCCGAATTTGGTAGAAATTTTGCACTAGGAGTACAATTAGTAGTATAGTTAAGTGTGCAAAATTTGATTGAAATCGGTTCAGATTTAGATATAGCTCCCATATATATCTTTCGCCCGATATGGACTAAAATGGTCCTAAAAGCCAGAGTTTTGGCCCAATTTGGTTGACATTTTGCACAGGGAGTAGATTTAGCATTGTAGCTATGCGTGCCAAATTTGGTTGAAATCGATTCAGATTTAGATATAGCTCCCATATATATCTTTCGCCCGATATGCACTTATATGGACCCAGAAGCCAGAGTTTTATCCCGATTAGCTTGACATTTTGCACAAGGAGTACAATTGGTAGTATAGTCATGTGTGGCAAATTTGATTGAAATCGGTTCGGATTTAGATATAGCTTCCATATATATTTTTCGCCCGATATGGACTTATATGGCCCCAGAAGCCAGAGTTTTGTCCCAATTTGGTTGAAATTTTGCACTAGGAGTACAATTAGTAATATAGTCATGTGTGCCAAATTTGGTTGAAATCGGTTCAGATTTAGATATAGCTCCCATATCTATGTTTTTCTGATTTCGACAAAAATGGTCAAAATACCAACATTGTCCTTGTTAAATCGCCACTGCTTAGTCGAAAAGTTGTAAAAATGACTCTAATTTTCATAAACTTCTAATACATATATATCGAGCGATAAATCATAAATAAACTTTTGCGAAGTTTCCTTAAAATTGCTTCAGATTTAAATGTTTCCCATATTTTTTACTAAAATTGAGTTCCACCCTAGTGCATTAGCCAACTTAAATTTTGAGTTTATAGATTTTGTAAAAGTCTATCAAATTCTGTCCAAATCGAGTGATATTTAAATGTATGTATTTGGGACAAACCTTTATATATAGCCCCCAACACATTTGACGGATGTGATATGGTATCGAAAATTTAGATCTACAAAGTGGTGCAGGGTATAATATAGTCGGCCCCGCCTGACTTTAGACTTTCCTTACTTGTTTCAAATAAATCCTTGGTTCCAATTGAACTGTTACACTACTAGTTTACACTGAAAATGTACGTTTGATGAGGGGTGAGTGGCTCGTATTTGCATGATTTGACATCGGATTTGTTCACTCAATTGCTCATAACTTTTCGGTCGTTTTTCTTCTAGTTAGTCTTATTACTTACGTTAGAGTATCATCACACTCAAAAAAAAGTTTACTTGGATTCAAAGATTTTGACCTTCCTTTAAGGATTTTGGTATTGATTCCGAGCCAAAGATGCGGCTTCTTTAAAATAAAGACATTTTTAGGGACCTCCCTGGCTTTAAATCTCAGATCGACTCAGAATTTCACCACGACCCAGAACACATATACTTTATGGGGTCTTAGAGCAATATTTCGATGAGTAACAAACAGAATGAGAAAGTCAATATTGTAGGACCACAAATACGGGTGCCAAAAATTGTGAGTATCGGTCCATATATTGGTATAGCCCCCATATAGACCGATCTCCCGATTTTACTTCTTGGGCTTATATAAACCGCAGTTTTTATTCAATTTACCTGAAATTGGAAATCTAGAGGTATTGTAGGACCACAAATACGTGTGCCAAAAATTGTGAGTATCGGTCCATATTTTGGTATAGCCCCCATATAGACCGATCTCCCGATTTTACTTCTTGGGCTTATAGAAACCGCAGTTTTTATTCAATTTACCTGAAATTGAAAATCTAGAGGTATTGTAGGACCACAAATACGTGTGCCAAAAATTGTGAGTATCGGTCCATATTTTGGTATAGCCCCCATATAGACCGATCTCCCGATTTTACTTCTTGGGCTTATAGAAACTCCAGTTTTTATTCAATTTACCTGAAATTGGAAATTTAGAGGTATTATAGGACCACAAATACGTGTGCCAAAAATTGTGAGTATCGGTCCATGTTTTGGTATGGTCCCCATATAAAACGACTTCCCGATTTGGGGTCTTGGGCTTTTAGAAACCGCAGTTTTCATTCAATTTAGCTGAAATTGGAAATCTAGAGGTATTGTAGGACCACAAATACGTGTGCCAAAAATTGTGAGTATCGGTCCAGTTTTTAGTATAGCCCCCATAAGAACGATCTCCCGATTGAACTCCTTGGGTTTCTAGAAACTGAAGTTTTTATCTGATTTGCCTGAAATTGTTAATATTCTGGTATTTTAGCCTCACAAAAACGTGTATCGGATTAAGTTTTTATCGGTCCATTTGGTAATGACTCCATATAGACCGACTTTACTTCTTGAGGGTGTAGAAGGCGCACTGATCATGAAAATTGCTTGAAACTCAATGTAAAATTTCCAGATTTTACTTCTACAGATTTAAGATTTCAAATCAAGACGTTATTTTATAATTTTCTTGCACACTTACAAGAGATGTTAATGATTCCTCTAAAACTCAAACAAAAATGGTTCTTATAAATCCAGAATCTGATATAGTCCTCATAGGTGAAATCTTTAAATTTATCTTCGGGAAGTGTCCTCAAGTCCTCAAGCCCTCCTGAAATTTCAAAGGAAACCCTAATATTTGGTTCATGGTGGTGGGTATTTAAGATTCGGCCCGGCCGAACTTACTGCTGTATATACTTGTTTGGTCTTCTTTAGGTTCCGCTTGACAATAGCCCAGTATTTCTCAATTGGGCGGAGCTCTGGCGTGTTGGGTTCTTGTCCTTGGGAACTACCTGCACGTTGTTGGCGGCGTACCACTCCATGGCCTTTTTACCGTAATGGCAGGATGCCAAATCCGGCCAAAACAGTACGGAAAAACCGTGTTTCTTCAGGAAAGGCAGCAGACGTTTATTCAAACACTCTTTCACGTAAATTTCTTGGTTGACAGTCCCGGAAGCTATGAAAATGCTGCAGATATTTCTTTGCGAACTTTGACAGTTTTATGTGCTTGAAAATATCTGCTACCTTTCCCCTTCCTTTTGCCGTATAAAACTCCCGTCCCGGAAGCTGCTTGTAGTCGGCTTTGACGTAGGTTTCGTCGTCCATTACCACGCAGTCAAACTTCGTCAGCATCGTCGTGTATAGCCTCCGGGATCGCGCTTTGGCCGTCGTATTTTGTTTATCATCGCGATTTGGAGTCACTACCTTCTTGTAAGTCGATAGTCCGGCTTGTTTTTTGGCTCGATGCACGGTTGTAGACGATACACCCAGCTTATTTGCGGCATCTCGGATAGAGAGGTTAGGGTTTCGCTTGAAACTACCGGCAACTCTCTTTGTCGGCTCAGCGGCTTCCGGTTTTCGATTTCCCCCCGATCCTGACTTCCTGGCTGTCGACAAACGTTCCCCAAATACTTTAATTACATTGGTAACGGTTGACTTGGCAACTTTTAGCGATTTTGCCAACTTTGCGTGCGAGTAGCTCGGATTTTCGCGATGCGCGAGCAAAATTTTGATACGCTGCTCTTCTTGCTTGGACGGCATTTTGACAACTGAAGAGTGAATTCCAAAATCAAAATAAGAGCAACATTCTACACACACACACCTTCAAAATGAGGGGTGTTCAGGTTTTTGAAATGCAAAATTGAAAGAAATACGTCAAGTTTATATTGACCAAATTTTGATTGTATCACCCTTTATGGTGGAGGGTATAAAAAATCTGTAAATTCAAAATAATATTATAATTTTTTTGGCAAATTTTATTATAACTTGATGAGGAATGATCCAAAGATAATTCGAACGTAACCCTCTAATGCCCAATCCCGCCTTTAGGCGGGCTTCATTAAGTAAGGAAGATTTTAGTAAAATACTTCTTAAAGCAACCAAAATGGGTAAAATAAAAAGAAACCTTAGTTGAAAGTTCACCGTATAAATTTTTCTTGTATAGTTTTCTTGCTTTTATGTCGTTAACATTGAATATTTAATTGGTTGACAAAAAATCACTGTGCATAATACTTTAGATGTTGTTGGACAGACATTTATCGCAATCGCTTTTTGTTAGTGTTTAACTTTATGTTTGGCATCTGTATTATTTGTTTTTTATATTTGATGAGTTGCAGTATTGGTTCGTTAATTCAATGATATTTCTGTTCTATTCTAAATATTTCTATTTTTATATTATTTTTTTGTTTTTAATTTATATTGAAAATCCTTCGTTTAAAACTTGATTTTTGATTTATTACCAATTATTGCTTACATGTTTTACTTTTTTGCACTCCGATTCTTTGGTAGCATTTATACCAATAATAAATCATTATAGAGATCTTGATATACATATGCACGAATACAACACGGGCCATTGGAAAAAAGTGTAATTGGCCATGTCTTGGTGTGGACATATCTGAGATTATCAAAAGATTATATTTGGCTTTATGGACTTTTCGAGTTCATGTTGCCACAACCATATTTGCCGCAACAACAGCAAAGTGCGGCGAATTGCGAATTGCGAATTATTCAATTTGTTCCATTTTAATTGTGGTTGCAAATGACAATACCGAAATGAAATATTGACTAAAATCAAATGTAGGAAATGGTCGGCAAAAAATTGCCATGCTGTCGAATGATAGCCGCTATGTCAAAATTTTATTTTTGTAGACAATTTTGTCAAATTTTTATTTTTTTATAAAATTTTATCCAAATTTTATTTTTGTAGAAAATTTTGTCAAAATTTTATTTCTATAGGAAATTTTGTCCAATTTTTTTTTCTATAGAAGAATTTGTTAAAATTTTTATATCTAGTTACATCTAATTATATCTCATCACATCTGGTTAGATCCAAAGATGCCAATTTTGGGATCTGATCATATTTAATGAGATCTACCAATTTTTATCAAGGGAAAGTACATTTTCTTTAGAAGCCTGTGAAATTTACGTTGGTGATTTCGAGCCCGATGCTATATTGGAAAGAAAGCTGGATTTTAAGAATTTGTCTAATTACATTACATATGGCCCTTTTTATACCCTGCGCCACACTGTGGAACACGTTATTATAAGTTAGTGCATATGTTTGTAACACCCAGAAGGAGACGAGATAGACACATGGTGTCTTTGGCAATAATGCTCAGGGTGGGTCCCTGAGTCGATATAACCATGTCCGTCTGTCCGTCCGTCCGTCTGTCTGTAAACACATTTTTGTGATCAAAGTCTAGGTCGCAATTTAAGTCCAATCGCCTTCAAATTTGCCACTTGTACCTAATTTAGGTCAGAATAGTACCCTATTGATTTTGGAAGAAATGGGTTCAGATTTAGATATAGCTCCCATATATATCTTTCGCCCAATATGCACTAATATCGACCCGGCAGCCAGAGTTTTATACCGATTTGCTTGAAATTTTGTACCAACATAACACTTAGTCGTATAGTCAAGTGCGCAAAATTTGATTGAAATCGGTTCAGATTTAGATATAGCTCCCATATATATCTGGCGCCCGATATGGACTTATATGACCCCAGAAGCCAGATTTTTGGCCGAATTTGGTAGAAATTTTGCACTAGGAGTACAATTAGTAGTATAGTTAAGTGTGCAAAATTTGATTGAAATCGGTTCAGATTTAGATATAGCTCCCATATATATCTTTCGCCCGATATGGACTAAAATGGTCCTAAAAGCCAGAGTTTTGGCCCAATTTGGTTGACATTTTGCACAGGGAGTAGATTTAGCATTGTAGCTATGCGTGCCAAATTTGGTTGAAATCGATTCAGATTTAGATATAGCTCCCATATATATCTTTCGCCCGATATGCACTTATATGGACCCAGAAGCCAGAGTTTTATCCCGATTAGCTTGACATTTTGCACAAGGAGTACAATTGGTAGTATAGTCATGTGTGGCAAATTTGATTGAAATCGGTTCGGATTTAGATATAGCTTCCATATATATTTTTCGCCCGATATGGACTTATATGGCCCCAGAAGCCAGAGTTTTGTCCCAATTTGGTTGAAATTTTGCACTAGGAGTACAATTAGTAATATAGTCATGTGTGCCAAATTTGGTTGAAATCGGTTCAGATTTAGATATAGCTCCCATATCTATGTTTTTCTGATTTCGACAAAAATGGTCAAAATACCAACATTGTCCTTGTTAAATCGCCACTGCTTAGTCGAAAAGTTGTAAAAATGACTCTAATTTTCATAAACTTCTAATACATATATATCGAGCGATAAATCATAAATAAACTTTTGCGAAGTTTCCTTAAAATTGCTTCAGATTTAAATGTTTCCCATATTTTTTACTAAAATTGAGTTCCACCCTAGTGCATTAGCCAACTTAAATTTTGAGTTTATAGATTTTGTAAAAGTCTATCAAATTCTGTCCAAATCGAGTGATATTTAAATGTATGTATTTGGGACAAACCTTTATATATAGCCCCCAACACATTTGACGGATGTGATATGGTATCGAAAATTTAGATCTACAAAGTGGTGCAGGGTATAATATAGTCGGCCCCGCCTGACTTTAGACTTTCCTTACTTGTTTCAAATAAATCCTTGGTTCCAATTGAACTGTTACACTACTAGTTTACACTGAAAATGTACGTTTGATGAGGGGTGAGTGGCTCGTATTTGCATGATTTGACATCGGATTTGTTCACTCAATTGCTCATAACTTTTCGGTCGTTTTTCTTCTAGTTAGTCTTATTACTTACGTTAGAGTATCATCACACTCAAAAAAAAGTTTACTTGGATTCAAAGATTTTGACCTTCCTTTAAGGATTTTGGTATTGATTCCGAGCCAAAGATGCGGCTTCTTTAAAATAAAGACATTTTTAGGGACCTCCCTGTCTTTAAATCTATGATCGATAAAATTAAAATTGGATACAGATCTCATTCATCGAATTTTTATTCTCTGTTTGCGATATATTAATAAAGGTATTCATTAACAAACAAATTCCAGTTTCAAAATCCAAATTATGCCAAGTACTTCAAAGTAAAACTATTAAGAAAACAGTGTTACTTTGAAGTAAAAAATTTAAACCAAACATGCAAATCCTTAAAATTAGTCTTAGCCTATATTTGAAGCATTTTTATCTTAAATTTAAAAATTGAATATGTCAGTTGAGTTAAAGACGATTTCTTTAAATTAAAAATGTTTTTCTTTATTTTAAGGAACATTTGCCTTACTTCAAAGATCAACAACTTACACAGAGGGACGAAAAATTTTAAGATTTGTGTCCTAAATTTAATGAAAAAAAAAATTGAAGCAAGGATTATAAACTTTCTTTTAATTAAAATGTCATTTTTTTTAAAGAATTTTGTCCTTAGCATAGCGTAAATTTTGAGTCCTACAATTTAAGTTGCATAATCTTCCATATTAGGTCAATATTTTTTTCAGTGCAATACGACCATGACGAGAAATACATTTTTCTTCAATGGTTTGTACTTTTCCGGCCGAAAAGGTTCACTGTAAAGGTGGGTATTAAGTTCGGATTTAGCCGCCAAAATCAAAAATAAATCAATAACAAGTAAGTAAAGTAGAAAGTCGGGCGGGGCCGACTATATCATACCCTAAACCACCATTACAGAATTAGTAATCATAAGCATTTGTGGGGTAACATATAGGTCTGGGAGATAAACCGCAGTTGCATATTTAAGAAAATTAAGGGGTACATGCACTGAAAAAAAAGCATGCCCGGTTCCAAAGATTTTGTCTTTACTTTAAAACATTTGGTATTGATTCCGAGCCAAAGAAGCGGAGAATACAAGTAGGGATACTTTTAAGACACAATTCTCTTTTAAATTTGGGTTTTTTATACTTGCTTCTAGGATGCAAATTTTAATTTTTCGCTTTTTCAGATTTTTTTCTTCATAGCTATCAAAGTCCTTTAAAAACAAGTTAACGACAACTTTATTTTCTCAATTCAGATACGACTTCCTGTAGAAATTATGCTATATATCAAGTAAAAAACGTCTTTAAAATAAAGCGTTTAAAAACATGTCCTATTTTTGGACGATTTTTTACTTTGTAGTCAAGATGCAAAAAGACAACAAATTTAAAGACAATTTCATTAAATTTAAAGATTTTTTCTGAATTACTAAAGTCAAGTTGACCTTAGCCCAAACATTTTTTCTTTCATGTCATGATACCCATTTTCCATTTTTCAAATCACTTAATTATAAGGACAATACGACTTCATTGAAAAGTTTATCGACTTTTGGACAAGGAAAAAAACTTTTTATTAGAGAAATGCGTCTTCTATGCTAAGCAAAATTTGCATTCGTATTTTAAAGACATGAAATCTTTGACCTCACGACAATAGTTTTTTCAGTGTGTCTATGGGTGCTTTGTGTCAATCTGACTATAGCTCATAGTCAATGTTGCCAGGGAAAATGTTCGGTTTACCCTACAAGGACAAAAAAAGTTCCTTACTGTCCTATACATTCCCAAAAAATTTTCCCTACTATATTTTTTGTTACATTTAAAAAAATTTTACAAAACAAAAATGGTTCTAAGTACTTTATTATCATAAAACATGAATATGCAACGTATATAACTTAGAATATAAATTTGTATTACGACCACGGTTGCCACAGTTGGTAGAATTCTACCCAAATTAGTAATATTTTTTGTTAAATCTTTATACAAATAAAATTTTGGAAAAAGTTTCTATAAACAAATTTTTGTGAGAAATTTTTCTATAGAAATAAAATTTTGACAATAAATTCCATAGAAATAAAGTTTTGAGACAAAATTCCACAGAAATAAAATTTTGAGAAAATTTTTTTTAGAAATAATATTTTGAAAAAAATTTCTATAGAAGTACAATTTTGACAAAATGTTCTATAGAAATAAAATGTTGACAAAATTTTCTACAGGAATAAAGTTTACCACACATTGTTAAAGATCAAGCCTTGTCGGCTTCTAATTTCCTCCTCTAGAGCCACCAAAATGTAAAAATTTTTACAAATTGTGTTGAGTGAAAATGTCCTACATTGTGGCCCTACGTCCCTACAAGACGCTAAATATTAGAAAAACCCTACATATAGGGAATTTCCCCTACTTCTAGCAACACTGGCTGTGTTGATATTGCACTAACGGAGTTAGTATGCCACTAATATTGAGCCCATTATTAAAAAAAAGAGAAAATCGTTAAATTAGTGTGGGTAATAAATACAAATTTGTAAAAATCGAGCAATATTCTTATGTAAGAGCTACAAGTACGTATAAGTACGATCGGCTAGTACAGCAAAATTTGAAATTTGAGTAACATTGGTTAATAAATAAGAGTACTATGGCCAAATTTGGAAAAATCGAGCGATGCATATATATGGAAGCTATATCTAAATCTGAACCAATTTGCATAAAATTTTGCGGGTTTGATTAATACCACAAAAGGTTACCTTGTGCAAGATTTGAGTAAGATCGGTTAAGAAATGAGGCCTGTATGGTCAAACATAAGGTTTTTAGGGGCGAATTTTTCAAAATCGGGTGATACATATATGGGAGCTATATCTACATCTGAACCGATTTCGATGAAATTTTGCACATATAGTTAGTACTATAGAGGACTGGATCTAGCCAACTTTTAGTAAGATCGTTTAATAAATAAGGGTTCTATGGCCAAATTTGGGAAAATCGGGCTATACATATATATGGGAGCTAAATCTAAATCTGAACCGATTTCGATGATTTTTTGAACATATAGTTAGTGCTTTGGAAGACTACACTTACCCAAATTTGAGTAAGATCGGTTGATAAATAAGGGTTTTATGGCCAAATTTAGAAAAATCGGGCGGTACATAAATATGGGAGCTATAGCTAAATCTGAACCGATTTCGATGATTTTTTGCACATAT
Organism: Haematobia irritans; assembly: GCF_050003625.1. Lineage (NCBI taxonomy): Eukaryota > Metazoa > Arthropoda > Insecta > Diptera > Muscidae > Haematobia > Haematobia irritans. The sequence continues at coordinate 132,378,267 of NC_134398.1, read as the reverse complement.
AGTTAGTGCTATAGAAGATTATATTTAGCCAACTTTGAGTAAGATTGGTTGATAAATAAAGGTTTTGTGGCCAAATTTGGGAATATCGGGCGATACATATATATGAGAGCTATATCTAAATCTGAACCGATTTGGATGAAATTTTGCAGACTTGAAGGGCGATGGAAAAGATTACCTTTTGGTAAATTTGGTGACGATCCGTTTGAAAAAAAGCGCTACGTGACCCCATTTGTCGAAATCGGGCGATACATATATATGGGAGCTATATCTAAATTTGATCCGATTTTTTCCAAATTCAATAGCGTTCGTCCTTGTGCCCAAAAAACTCGCTGTACCAAATTTCATCAAAATCGGTTAATAATTGCGACCGGAATCCTGTGAACAACAAATACATGGACAGACGGACGGACGGACACCAAGCGCTAGATCGACTCAGGAGGTGATTCTGAGTTGATCGGTATATATTTTATGGGGTCTAAAATCAATATTTCTGGTAGGCACATTTTTTGGCCGATCAAACTTATTATACCCTGACCACTATGTGGTTTAGGGTATAAAACAAGTATAAAATTATAAGTCTTTGATGCAAATTTGATTATAACTTGATGGGGAATAGCCAAAAGCAACTTTTCATAAATTTTATATTCTTTAAAATAAATTATTAAAGAAAAGTAAATATGGCGATTTAAGCGGACGGACACCAAGCGCTAGATCGACTCAGGAGGTGATTCTGAGTCGATCGGTATATATTTTATGGGGTCTAAAATCAATATTTCTGGTAGGCACATTTTTTGGCCGATCAAACTTATTATACCCTGACCACTATGTGGTTTAGGGTATAAAAAAAGTATAAAATTATAAGTCTTTGATGCAAATTTGATTATAACTTGATGGGGAATAGCCAAAAGCACCTTTTCATAAATTTTATATTCTTTAAAATAAATTATTAAAGAAAAGTAAATATGGCGATTTAAGCGGCTATACTCGAACTTAATACCCAAATTAAAACAAGATTTTTTTGAAAATTTTTCCTTTTGCATCGATATTTTTTTTAACCACTTAACTTATCACAAATCCAATTATACACGATATAATCGGACATTTCTAACTCGAGATATAATTTGTTTATTGAAAGAGCGAAAAACTAAAAATAACGGAATATCTCAAAAACTGTTCCATAAAAATAATAAATTTTTTTTTTCGAATTCAGCAGATCAAAATACATAAGAAAAGTCACATCTCATCAAATGTACATAAAAAAATGTTTTATAAACTAGTGTTATTAACACTGTATTCTTGTTAACTCTTAAGAATATAATCTATTTGAAGTATTTATTTTTCAATCTTGTTTCTATAACCGTAGCACATTAATGGATGATTTCAATGCGCTCGCTTCATATGGTGTAGGGAAGTGCTTGCCTAAAAAACTACTGCTCAACATTAACAACAACATTTTATCACATTTTGTCATCTGTTTGGCCATTAACAAATTGTCTATTTACATGATATTGCCACATTTTAATTAATCTCTAACATTAAATTTTTAATTTGGAAACAGCAACTACATCCAAACACTTGTCTTTGAGACGAGATATGTGTTAATGCTACATATCAATTTGGTATGTAATCAAGATATTCAAATGGTTATACCCAGGTTATGAAACAATATCGATACATAAAAACCATATTGTGCTGAGGCAGACCACACAAAATCCAATTTATTAAGAAACGTTAAATTTGGAAAACCAATCCACACAGAAAAAAATGTTATCAAAATATTTCCAATTAACAAGTTGATTAAAGCTGTGTACGTAATCAATTAAAAAAATAACTGAAATAACTATCTTTTTAATCCAATTAAAAAAACAACGAGTATATACGGCCGTAAGTTCGGCCAGGCCGAATCGTATGTACCCTCCACCATGGATTGCGTATAAACTTCTACTAAAGACTGTCATCCACAATCGAATTACTTGGATTGCGGTAACACTTGCCGATGACAACGTATCTTAAAACTTCTTAACATCGTCTTCTCAATTGTAAGTTAGTCCATGAGGGGTATATGCATTGGCGGAGCTAGAAACTTTCTCTGGGGGGGCTATGCCCCCCCAGACATCCTTCGAAATTTTGTCGAAATTTCCGAAGCGATAAATTACCCCTATTGATAAAACTATACATCCTCAATTTTATTGCGGTGTTAAAGGCAATATGCAGCAAAATCAATCAAAAACAAAAAAAACTCAATCACAAAAATTAGTTGTATCAATTAATTTTTTAATTGGCTTTGATGATTGATACTATCATTTTTTTTTGATTGAATACATTTCAATTAAAAACAAGTAAGTAAAATCTAAAGTCGGGCGGAGCCGACTATATTGTACCCTTCACCACTATGTAGACAAACATTTGTGTTACCATCTCAACTACTTAAAATTTGCTGGGAGCTATATAAAGGTTTGCATTTCCAGATACAAATACTTTTAATGGAAACAATTTTTTGTACTTCTACAAAAACTCTAGAATTAAAATTTAAATCGGCTAACGCCCTGGGATGATACACAATGTTAGTAAAAAATATGGGAAATATGAAGCGAGAGAAATTTTAATGCAATTGTACAAAAGAGATTTTTAATTTTTCAGGCGATACATATGTATTCGAGATATAGGACAATTAGAGTAATATTTACAATTTTTGCTACTCAGCAATGGCGATTTTACAAGGATATTGGTTAGATCTCGCCATGATATGTGTAGGGCGACTTGGAGCCTTATTTAAAACTCATCCGTTCTGTGGAAATTTTGGCATTGCAGTGTGTAGGATATGGGGAAATCATCACAGAATTTTGTGTAAACTGTGAGAATTTTGGCCATATTTGTATACTCTGTGGAAACTATCCAGTCAATTGGAGGAAAATCCCATTGAAAATGGGTCTAAAATATGAAACAGTCGACCATATTTCCCCAACTCTGGTATACGTATATATGGAAGCTATATACAATCTGAACCGATTTTGAATAAATTTGACATGTATAGTTAGAATAATAATTCTGCTATCTATGCGAAATTTCACGTAAATGGGAGTATAACTTTGGCCCCCCTGGTCATATGAGTGCAAATCGGACGGGAGATATATATGGGAGCCATATCTAAATCTGAATCGATTTCAACCAAATTTGGCACAATTACCTATACTACTAAACGTACTCCTTGTGCGAAATTTGAAGCAAAGCACGGCAAAACCCTGGATTTTGAGGCCATATAAGTTCAATCGGACGAAAGATATATATGGGAGCTATATCTAAATCTGAACCGATTTTAACAAAATTTGACACACTTAACGATAATATTAAACGTACCCCTTGTGCAAAATTTGAAGCAAATCACGGCAAATCTCTGACTTTTGTGGCCATATAAGTTCAAATCGGACGAAAGATATCTAAATTTGAACCGATTTCAATCAAGTGTACCAAGCATTGGTAGAATGCCGATTCTACCCTCTGTGCAAAATTTCATGAAGATCGGTAGTAAATTTTGGGCTCTGTGGTCATATGAGTCTAAATCGGACGAAAGATATATATGGGAGCTATATCTAAACCTGAACCGATTTGGCTGATATTTTGCAAGATTTGCGAGATTCATTAAATATTTGGATGTACGGTATTTCAAGAAAATTGGTTGATAAACACGCTAACTATGACCACATCGTAGATAATTATATATGGCAGCTATATCTAAATCTGAACCGATTTTTTCCAAAACCAATAGCAATTGTCTCTGTCTCAAGAAACGGCCCTATGCCAAATTTGAGAACGATCGGACTTAAATTGCGAGCTGTACTTTGTGCACAAAATTACATATACAGACAGACGGACGGACAGACAGACAGACGGACATCGCTAAATCGACTCAGATTTTAATTCTTACCCGATCGGTATACTAAAAGATGGGTCTATGACCACTATTTCTTGGCGTTATATACAAATGCACAAACTTATTATACCCTGTACCACAGTAGTGGTGAAGGGTATAATTAATTAGATCAATTAATTTCATGGTTGAAGACAAAAAATATTTTATTGTGTGTGGGAGCCGGTTCCACGACACCGCTATAAATAATCAAATAGCAACTCACCGTTATTTAATATAACAAAAAATAAAAGCATTGCTTTAAGTATGTGTTTGAAAAATATTGTTTGTTATTTATTTTTAATTCAAGACAACAAACATATGATTTTTAAATTTTATTTAAAATGTGTGTTTTAAAACAGGACTAGAAATCATAAAGCAAAACATAAACTTAATATATTCATCGTGTATAAAAATACTAAGAATAAAAAATTAAATAAAAGGCAAAAAATAAATTGAATATTATAAAACGTCTATCTTCGATTAGTTTTTAAAAATTCTCTGAGAACAGAATACAACGAAGCAACTGTCGAGAGCAGCGGTGCCAACTCTGTGGATTTTTCGTGATTTTTTTAGATGATAAATTGGGCATGTGACGATTTATGATTTTAATCAACGTAGTTATAAATTGACTATTTTTGAAAATGTGCGTCTCAAGTTTCCTTTTAGTGTTTTTATTACGTGTTTTTAGTTGTAATGTAAATATCAATACTAAAAAATATGCTTAACATACTCTCTCTGCCACAATCTTAATTGGATTAAACACATCGCAAAGCTTGAATTAAAATATAAAGCAACTGTAGCTTTGATTATTCTGGGGGGGGCAAGAACTATTCTGGGGGGCATAGCCCCCCCCCAGCACCCCCCTAGCTACGCCAATGGGTATATGTTAAACAAAAAAAGGCCGATTAAATACGTATGTTATATAATTCAGTTTGACAAAATTTTCTACAGTAATAAAATTTTGACAAAATTTTGTATGGAAATAAAATGTTGGTGGATTATTTTTGACGATTTGGACCAATTTCTGTGTGATTGGCCATCGGCTATATATAACTATAGACCGATATGGACCAATTTTTACACGGCTGTTAGCGGCCCTATACTAGCGCAATGTACCAAATTTTAACCGAAGGTTCCGGAGGTCAAATCTGGGCATCGATTTATATGGGGGCTATATATAATTATGGACCGATATGGACCAATTTTTGCATGGTTATTAGAGGCCATATGCTAACGCCACGTACCAAATTTCAACAGGATCGGATGAATTTTGCTCCTTCAAGAGGCTCCGGAGGTCTAATCTGGGGATCGGTTTATATGGGGGCTATATATAATTATGAACCGATATGGACCAATTTTTGCACGGTTGTTAAAGACCATATACTAACACCACGTACAATATCGACCAATTTTTGAATGGTTGTTAGATATCATATACTAACACCACGTACCAAATTTCAACCAGATGGGATGAATCTTGCTCCTCCAAGAGGATACGCAAGCCAAATCTGGGGGTCGGTTTATATGGGGGCTATAAGTAAAAGTGGTCCGATATAGCCCATTTGCAATGCCATTCGACCTACATCAATAACAACTACTTGTGCCAAGTTTCCAGTCGATTGCTTGTTTCGTTCGGAAGTTAGCGTGATTTCAACAGACGGGCGGATGGACGGACGGACATGCTTAAATCGACTCAGAATTTCACAACGACCCAGAATATATATACTTTATGGGGTCTTAGAGCAATATTTCGATGTGTTACAAACGGAATGACATAGTTAATACACCCCCATCCTATGGTGGAGGGTATAAAAACGCCGGTTAAGAAAATTATTGATGTTTACATCTTTCATTAACATATCAATTATCACAATTAGAATTTTACTTCACTAACACACGGTGAATCTGCCAGGAAGGAAAATTTTGGTAATTACAAGCGCATACGTCAATGATATCGAACAGATAATACAAAAACAACAATATTTCCCTTTTTTATTAAAATGTAAGGAAATGTATAAGACATAATATTTTTTTTACTTGTAAAAGAAAATTGCATAGTGTGAAGGAAACAAATGTAGTAAAAAACTGCAAAAATGTAAGCTACCACAAATTAGAGAAAATTTTACCAAAAAAACTACCAAAGAAAAGAGTTTTATAGTCTTATTTTGCATTTTTTGTCTTTTGCAATAATGCTCAGGGTGGGTCCCTGAGTCGATATAACCATGTCCGTCTGTCCGTCCGTCCGTCCGTCTGTCTGTGAACACATTTTTGTGATCAAAGTCTAGGTCGCAATTTAAGTCCAATCGCCTTCAAATTTGGCACATGTTCCTAATTTGGGTCAGAATAGAACCCTATTGATTTTGGAAGAAATCGGTTCAGATTTAGATATAGCTCCCATATATATCTTTCGCCCAATATGCACTAATATGGACCCAGCAGCCAGAGTTTTGGCCGAATTTGTTTGAAATTTTGCACTAGGAGTACAATTAGTAGTGCAGTTAAGTGTGCAAAATTTGATTGAAATCGGTTCAGATTTAGATATAGCTCCCATATATATCTTTCGCCCGATATGGACTAATATGGTTCTAATAGCCAGAGTTTTGGCTCAATTTGGTTAAAATTTTGCACAGGGAGTAGATTTAGCATTGTAGCTATGCGTGCGAAATTTGATTGAAATCGGTTCAGATTTATATATAGCTCCCATATATAGCTTTCGCCCGATTTACACTCATATGACCATAGAGGCCAATTTTTTACTCCGATTTAGTTGAAATTTTGCACAGGGAGTAGAATTAGCATTGTAGCTTTGCGTGCCAAATTTGGATGAAATCGGTTTAGATTTAGATATAGCTCCCACATATATGTTTTTCTGATTTCGACAAAAATGGTCAAAGCACCAACAATTTCCTTGTAAAATCGCCACTGCTTAGTCGAAAAATTGTAAAAATGACTCTAATTTTCCTAAACTGGTAATACATATATATCGAGCGATAAATTATAAATAAGCTTTTGCAAAGTTTCCTTAAAATTGCTTCAGATTTAAATGTTTCCCATATTTTTTTTTACTAACATTGTGTTCCACCCTAGTGCATTAGCCGCCTTAAATTTTGAGTCTATAGTTTTTGTAGAAGTCTATCAAATTCTGTCCAGATCGAGTGATATTTAAATGTATGTATTTGGGACAAACCTTTATATATAGCACCCAACACATTTGACTAAAAGGTTATTTCTATAAAAAAAATTTTCTCAAAATTTTATTTCTACAGAAAATTGTTTAAAAATTTTATTTCTATAATTTTTTTCTAAATTTTATTTGAATGAAACATATTCCAAAAATTTTATTTCTTAAAATTTTATTTTGTATATACTATTTTTGCAAAATTTTATTTCTATAGAAATTTTTGTAAAAATTTTATTTTGTATACAAATTTTGTCAAGATTTTATTTCGTATCGAAAAATTTTATCAACATTTTATTTTGCAAACAATATTTTGTCAAAATTTTATTTTGTATAGAAAATTTTGTCAAAATTTTATTTTATGTACAATATTTTGTCAATTTTTGTTCTATAGCAAATTTTCTCAAAATTTTATTTCCATAGAAAAAAATTTTCCCAAATTTTACTTTTTCATAATTTTATTTCTATAGAAATTTTTGTCAAAATTTTATTTTGTGTAGAAAATTTCGTAAACATTTTATTTTGTACACAAATTTTGTCAAAATTTTATTTTGTATCGAAAAATTTTATCAACATTTTATTTTGCAAAAAATATTTTGTCAAAATTTTATTTTGTATAGAAAATTTTGTCAAAATTGTATTTTATGTACAATATTTTGTCAATTTTTGTTGTATAGAAAATTTTATTTCCAAAGAAAATTTTCCCAAATTTTTTTTTTAAAGAAAATTTTCTCAAAATTTCAATTCTATTGAAAATTTTCCCAAATTTTATTTTTACAAAACCCACATTTAAAAGAGAATTGTGTCTTAAAAGTATCCTTAATTGTATTCTCCGCTTCTTTGGCTCAAAATCAATACCAAAATTGTTAAAGTAAAGACAAAATCTTTGGAACTTGGCATGCTGTTTTTTCAGTGTAGGAATTGTAAAATATTTCATTAGTTCAAAGGTAAAAAGTGGAAATCAAATGAAATGGTTCCGCAAAATCTGAAAATAGCTTTATTCCTACGGTATGAAAAAACACAGAAGTTTATCTACACCGAGAGATAATTTATTTTGTCTGCACTGAAAAAAGTATTTATTAAAGTCAAATTTCTTTAAAATAATGAAATTTTAATTAAAAGAAAGTTTATAATCATTGCTTTTTATTAAGTTTGGGACAAAAATTTTGGAAATTTGATTTTGGAAACTCGTATGTTTTTGAACTAAGAAACATTTTCTTTAAAGTAAAAAATTTTTGAGTTAAAGAAATCGTCCTTAAATTAACTGAAATTTTGAATCTTTATATTTATGATAAAAACGTTTGAAATATAGCCTAAGACTTATTTTAAAGATTTTTGTATCTTCAGTTTATTTTTTTTTTAAATTAAGAAAACAGTTTTTACTTGGAAGTATGTGTTATAATTTGGATTTTTAAACATTTGATATTACGTTAATGCTTTATAAATAAATCGAAATGTATGAAAATTCCAAAAATTATATCTGTAACTTAATTATTTTATTGACCTAGATTTAAAGCTAAAAAATTAACTTGTTTTAGAGAGCCGCATCTTTGGCTCGGAATCAATACCAAAATCCTTAAGAGAAGGTCAAAATCTTTGGATCCAAATAAACTTTCTTGAGTGTAAATATTTTGATGTGCTACAAACAGAATGACACAATTTGTATACCTCATATACCATACAATTTTAGCATTGAGTTATAGAATTTTTACAGTAAAGGCCGGTATACACCTCTCCCGAAATTTTCGGTAGCAAAAATTTATTTAAGTCTACAACAGAGTGTAGAGTGTAGAGAAACATAATGCACACAAATTTTCTCGAACATTTTTGAAAAAAAGTACGATAGTTTTTCATAAAAGGTAGAAAATTAAAAAAAAAAAAACTACGAAAATTTTTCATAAAAAGTACGAAACATTTTCATAAAAAGAACGAAATTGTTTCATAAAAAGTACGAAGATTTTTCATAAAAAGTACGAATATTCTTCATAATAAGTACGAATTTTTTTCTTACAAACTGCGAAAATTTTGCAAGAACTTTTCTTCGTAAAAAGTGCGAAATATTTCGTAGTTTTAATGAAAAGTTTCTTTGGTTGTAAAACAATGACAAATTTCGTACTTTTAACGAAATTTTTCGTTGTTTTTACGAAGAAAATTCTTTCGGTGTAGGCTGTTTCGAATAACATTTTCGGTTTATACCGATAGCCTCTAATTGCTAATGTCCCTATAAATAAGTTTATTACAATTTTTAATAAACTTAATTTATCTGTTATGTAATGACACCACCGTGGTGCAATGGTTAGCATGCCCGCCTTGCATACACAAGGTCGTGGGTTCGATTCCTGCTTCGACCGAACACCAAAAAGTTTTTCAGCGGTGGATTATCCCACCTCAGTAATGCTGGTGACATTTCTGAGGGTCTCAAAGCTTCTCTAAGTGGATTCACTGCAATGTGGAACGCCGTTCGGACTTGACTATATAAAGGAGGTCCCTTGTCATTGAGCTTAACATGGAATCGGGCAGCACTCAGTGATAAGAGAGAAGTTCACCAATGTGGTATCACAATGGACTGAATAGCCTGATACACTGGGTTGCCACCTAACCTAACGTAACCTATGTAAGGACCAGAGATGGTCTGTATCAAACGTTTTTAGGTTTGCGACTGTCGCAAAGTTGTAAACGTCGTAAACGTCACATACACGTCGTAAATGTAGAAAAAGTAACAAAAGTCGCAAACTCAAAATACTTTAGTTGCGTCAGCTAGGCAGCAAATTCGATGATATCCAAGACGATGGTATGTGCGAAGAAGTTTCAATTCTTAGGAATGTCCACAATTTTCGGTTTTAGTCCCCACATTTTCCCTATTGCATTTTGCAAGAGTACCGTGGATATTCTCAACCTTTCTTAGCTTTAAGTTCAGTCTCCTGTCCAATATAACCCCAAGGTATTTTGCACACTCACCAACGGGAATTTCGATACCACCTAAGAAAATAGGCTTGACCGTGGGAAATCTTTCACAAATTTCTGCAGAAACTCGCAGCGAATGCTGTCAAACTAAATTAAAAAATGTTCAGGATTTCTTCTATTCAAAATTAGGTTTTATACAGTAGGTTTACGACTTTTGCGACATACGTATTATACCGTCACAAATGTATGTCGCAAAAGTCACAGTTTGTGGCAGGCCAACCCTGGTAAGGACACCAATTTTAAAATATATTTGGATTTGTACTTAAATTAAGTGACAATTTATAATAACTTTTTGTTTATAAAAACCTTATGCTATTCAAATATAACACAAGGAAAACAAAAAGATGCAGCACGTATTGCACAATGATTGACAAACCGAAATATATACTCAACTCGAAATCCTTCCCCAAGATCATACAGCTCATCACTATCTTCTCTACTAAGACTATGTCACAGTACGTGCTTAACTAACAGACTTCTACTATCGATCTGATGGAGTATAAAAATGTCCAAGCCGTCAGGTGAAACATCAAGGCAACACTTCAGAGCTAAACCGAATGAAAGCTGTCAACAATAAAAAGGAAAATTATGAAATGACATTCGAGTAAATCAACTAAAAGTATGATATAATTTTTCTTCAAGCATCAGTGCATCATGCTTCAGAGCTCTTGTCTTCTCCAGTCCCGGTTAAACGGTTGGTCACGTCTTTGGAGCATTATTAACCGCACACAAAGCGACACTTAAAGTAGCCGAGGACATGTTGTCCTCCGCTTGTCTGAGGAAATTAAAACAGTGCTCATAAGATATTGTTTGGAAGTTGAGACTCCAATATATATTGTGGTAATAATGGCTACGGTATTTGGAAAAAATATACGCAAAAAATAGATCAAATACACAATCATTACACTGACAAAACATTTCTAAACTGAATTATTGAGCATGAATTTTAACCTCCCAGCAAAAGAAGCAGGATATAGTGAAAATGTTCTTTTTGGATCCGGAAGTAGTGCAAATTTGGCACAGAAGCGATGTTGCACTGAACTTGCATCACTTCTTAAGGTGTAATACGAATTCAGTGTTTTAGAAGTGAATTGAAAATTGTTGTCATATTTTGCCAAATTAATACATTTTAAATTTTTTATGATTTTTACTTCATTCTAACGCTTGCCTGAAACGCTTGACTTCAAAAATTTGCAATAATGCGCAATTTTTCTAGAATGAATATTGCACCTTTTTCGATAAAATTTTAATAATTTCTATCATTTTATTAATTCTTACTCTGTTTTTAACCTATTTGAAATAAAAAAATTAAAACCACCTATTAAAAATATGAAAAAAGCGAGTTATAAACAAGTATATACGGCCGTAAGTTCGGCCAGGCCGAAGCTTATGTACCCTCCATCATGGATTGCGTAGAAACTTCTTCTAAACACTGCCATCCAGAATCGAATTACTTAAGTCGCGGTAACGCTTGCCGATGGCAAGGTATCAAGGTATGACAACATTTTCTACAGAAATAAAATTTTAACAAAATTTTCTATAGAAATAAAATTTTCACAAAATTTTCTATAGAAATAAAAATTTTGACAAAATTTTCTATAAAAGATAGAAATAAAATCTTGGTAGATTATTTTTGGCTCGAGTGGCAATCATGATTATGAACCGAATAAAATTTAAACAAAATTTTCTATAGAAATAAAATTTTGACAAAATTTTCTATAGAAATAAAATTTTGACAATGATGAAAATTTTATTATGAACCGAATAAAATTTTAACAAAATTTTCTCTAGAAATAAAATTTTGACAAAATTTTCTATAGAAATAAAATTTTGGTAGATTATTTTTGGCTCTCGTGGCAACCATGATTATGAACCGATATAAACCAATTTTTGTGTGATTGGACCAATTTTGGTATGGTTGTTAGCGACCATATACTAACAGCACGTTCCTAATTTGAACCGGATCGGAGGCTCCGGAGGTCAAATCTGGAGAACGTTTTATATGGGGGCTATATATAATTAAGGACCGATATGGACCAATTCTGTTACGGTTGTTAAAGATCATATACTAACACCATGTTCCAAATTACAACCGGATTGGATGAAATTTGCTTCTCTTGGAGACTTCGCAAGCCAAATCTGGGGATCGGTTTATATGGGGGCTATATATAATTATGAACCGATGTGGACCAATTTTTGCATGGTTGTTGGAGACCATATACCAATATCATGTACCAAATTTCAGGCGGATCGCATGAAATTTTCTGCTCTTTGAGGCTCCGCAACCCAAATCTGGGGATCGGTTTATATGGGGGCTATATATAATTATGGACCGATGTGGACCAATTTTTGCATGATAGTTAGAGACCATATACCAACATCATGTACCAAATTTCAGCCGGATCGGATGAAATTTGCTTCTCTTTGAGGCTCCGCAACCCAAATCTGGGGATCGGTTTATATGGGGGCTATATATAATTAAGGACCGATATGGACCAATTTTTGCATGATAGTTAGAGACCATATACCAACACCATATACCAAATTTCAGCCGGATCGGATGAAATATGCTTCTGTTAGAGGCTCCACAAGCCAAATCTGAGGGTCCCTTTATATGGGGGCTATACGTAAAAGTGGACCGATATGGCCCATTTCCAATACCATCCGACCTACATCGATAACAACTACTTGTGCCAAGTTTCAAGTCGATAGCTTGTTTCGTTCGGAAGTTAGCGTGATTTCAACAGACGGACGGACATGCTTAGATCGACTCAGAATTTCACCACGACCCAGAATAAAGGGTGATACGGTCAAAATTTGGTCAATATAAACTTGACGTATTTCTTTCAATTTTGCATTTAAAAAACCTGAACGCCCCTCATTTTGAAGGTGTGTGTGTGTAGAATGTTGCTCCTATTTTGATTTTGGAATTCACTCTTCTGTTGTCAAAATGCCGTCCAAGCAAGAAGAGCAGCGTATCAAAATTTTGCTCGCGCATCGCGAAAATCCGAGCTACTCGCACGCGAAGCTGGCTAAATCGCTAAAAGTTGCCAAATCAACCGTTACACATGTAATTAAAGTGTTTGGGGAACGTTTGTCGACAGCCAGGAAGTCTGGATCGGGGGGAAATCGAAAACCGGAAGCCGCTGAGACGACAAAGAGAGTTGCCGGTAGTTTCAAGCGAAACCCTAACCTCTCTCTCCGAGATGCCGCAAATAAGCTGGGTGTATCGTCTACAACCGTGCATCGAGCCAAAAAACGAGCCGGACTATCGACTAACAAGAAGTTAGTGACTCCAAATCGCGATGATAAACAAAATACGACGGCCAAAGCGCGATCCCGGAGGCTGTACACGACTATGCTGACGAAGTTTGACTGCGTGGTAATGGACGACGAAACCTACGTTAAAGCCGACTACAAGCAGCTTCCGGGACAGGAGTTTTATACGGCAAAAGGAAGGGGAAAGGTAGCAGATATTTTCAAGCACATAAAACTGTCAAAGTTCGCAAAGAAATATCTGGTTTGGCAAGCCATCTGTACCTGTGGCTTGGAAAGCAGCATTTTCATAGCTTCCGGGACTGTCAACCAAGAAATTTACGTGAAAGAGTGTTTGAATAAACGTCTGCTGCCTTTCCTGAAGAAACACGGTTGTTCCGTACTGTTTTGGCCGGATTTGGCATCTTGCCATTACGGTAAAAAGGCCATGGAGTGGTACGCCGCCAACAACGTGCAGGTGGCTCCCAAGGACAAGAACCCTCCCAACACGCCAGAGCTCCGCCCAATTGAGAAATACTGGGCTATTGTCAAGCGGAACCTAAAGAAGACCAAAAAAACTGCTAAGGACGAGCAGCAGTTCAAGGCAAACTGGCTTTCTGCGGCGAAGAAGGTGGACAAGGTGGCTGTACAAAATCTGATGGCAGGTGTCAAGCGTGAGGCCCGGCAATTCGGATTTGGAAAAGCGAAAGCCTAACTGAATATTTTTCCTGAATTTTATACTAATTGAACTTGAAACAGAAATTTAATTTGATTTTTTAAATAAACGATTTCACCAATTTACACGCGTTTTCCCTTGACCAAATTTTGACCGTATCACCCTTTATATATACTTTATGGGGTCGTAGAGCAATATTTCGATGTGTTACAAACGGAATGACAAAGTTAATATACCCCCATCCTATGATGGAGGGTATAAAAATTGAATTAAAAGAACTTCCTCCGTATTTAAAATAAAGAACATTTTTGGGGGGGACATATTTGGAAGTGCTTTTAAAGTTGCGACTTTAGAAGAATTTTGCTTCAAGAGGCTCCGGAGGTCAAATCTGGAGAACGGTTTATATGGGGGCTATATATAATTATTTATGGACCGATATGAACCAATTCTGGCATGGTTATTAGAGACCATATACTAACCCCATGTACCAAATTTCAGCCCGATCGGATGAATTTTGCGCCTCTAAGAGGCTCCGGAGGTAAAATCTGGGGATCGGTTTATATGGGGGCTGATAAAATTTGCTTCTCTTTGAGGCTCCGCAAGCCAAATCCGGGGATCGCTTTATATGGGGGCTATATATAATTATGGACCGATGTGGGCCAATTTTTGTGGTGTTACTTTCCGTATCGATATTTCATAATATAGAAAAAAATCCGTAATGAAGCTAATGCTAAATTTAATTTCCAGGCAAATAAAGAGCTTCCACAGAAGTGGTTTGGATCCCAAATTTGTGATTCTGAAGTAGTGCAAGCTTGGATCATCTTCACTGAATTTTACATGGGCTTATCATAGGACGGAAGTACTCCATTTATGGATTCTTTGCATTACTTTAGAAGTTGTGCCTTGGAAGTTCATGTGGATGAAGAAATTTAAAAACACTAAAAAAAATTTCCAATTTCACTTTTATTTTTATCAGTATTTTTTGTTTATTGTCTTATTATCAAATTTTTACAAATTGAAAAACTTCTTCACTTCCACCGGGGGTTGAACCTGGGTCTGTTGGCACCATAACAGAACACCATAACACACACAGCAACAAACGCCATTGAACACCATGAACGAAATATGACACCAGGGCAGTATTGCCAGGTTGGGGGTTTCCCCCCCCCCCCCAAATTTAGGGGTTTTTTACACGTTTAGGGGGATTTTTAGTGGTAACATTTATTTGGGGGATTTTTGGGGGTAAAAAAATATCTTAGATCCTATAAAGTGCAGCAATTCTCAACAAAATTTGGAACAATTCTGGCATGAATTTTGAGAAAAAATAAGGGAAGTCAACCCATGTTCCTAAATACAAGCAAGTATGCAATGACATTCTTTTTTAAACGCATCTGTTGAAGGGGCATTTTTAATATTTGATACAATTAAAAACAAGGTTAGGTTAGGTTAGGTGGCAGCCCGATGTATCAGGCTCACTTAGACTATTTAGTCCGTTGTGATACCACATTGGTGAACTTCTCTCGTATCACTGCCCGATTCCATGTTAAGCTCAATGTAAAGGGACCTCCTTTTTATAGCCGAGTCCGAACGGCGTTCCACATTGCAGTGCAACCACTTAGAGAAGCTTTGAAACCCTCAGAAATATCACCAGCATTACTGAGGTGGGATAATCCATCGCTGGAAAACTTTTTGGTGTTCGGTCGAAGCAGGAATCGAACCCGAATTTGTGACAAGTGGTGTAATGATTTTTATTTACTTCAAAAGAAAATTTTTAGCATTAAAAAACTTATTTTGTCTAACATTTTGTTCCTCAGAAAAAATCTTCTTTCAGTTTTTATATATGAGTTAAATTTAATTTTTTAATAAGTGTATCACTACAGGATTTTTAACGAAATTTTGGACCTCTTTTTGTACTATTTACATACTTAAAATTTTTGGGGGTTTTTGAAAAAAGTCTAGACCAATTTAGGGTTTTTTTTTCTTAAGATTTGGGGAAAAGAATCAAAAATTACCTGGCAACACTGCACCAGGGCATGACATTCAAACTACTTTCTGAAATGTTCTTGAATATTATGGATGATAAAATGAAGAACGCTGGTTCAAATCTCACCAGCGGCAAATTTTTTATTAAAAATTTTTCTAAAAAATTATATTTTTATGTTATTCATCGCTTTTATTTTTTTCGGCATATATTTTTGTATAAATATATTTTTTTCATTAACAATCAACAAAAAATTAAAAACTATCGTAATTTGCAAAACCTTTTCAAAAGAACTTCCATGGAAGTGAAAAAGTCACACTTTCAAATCCCAGCGGGGAGGAATTTGTTTTACTTCGTTATTGATTTGCTATTCTTTTTTGCAAAATTTTATTGTCGAAAAATTAAATTTTTACTTAAAACAGCCTAATTTTACGTACTTTCATGTCCAAAAGGAGTGTATCGGAAGTGAAAAATAATCGATAGGGGATCCCGGGATGCGCTTTAAAAGAAATGTTTATGGACTTGTCCACAAGGACTGCATCGGAAGTGGACAAAACTTAATGGTGGATTCCGCACCCAGAGAAGGAATATGATCACCTCAACCATGTATCAAGAGCAAAATGTTATTTTTGAATGGTGACCATGTAACATGTTTGTCGCAACCATGTTATTTTCTCGGAGGTTATGTGTCTGATTTCGGCAAGCATATTATTTTTGGCGAGAAAAGAACATTTTTGCCATAAACATGTTACATGGTCACCATCCAAAAATAACATTTTGCTCTTGAAACATGGTTGAGGTGATCATATTCCTTCTCTGCGTGCGGGATGCGCCTTAAAGAAATGTTTGTGGAACAACTTCAAATTTTTTTATGCTGGGTTATTTTTATTGGAATCAAATCATTTGCTTGCACACTGAAAAAATCCTGTCCGATTCCAAATATTTTGTGTCTGCACTAATGATTTTGGTATTGATTTCGAATTAAAGAAGCGAAACATTGAAGCTAGGAAACAATTTTTAATTTATTAATTTTTTCTTTTTCTTCATATGGTATCAAAATTCTTTACAACATGTTACACCCAGGGAAGGAATATGATCACCTCAAACATGTTTCAAGAGCAAAATATTATTTTTGGATGGTGACCATGTAAAATTTTTATCGCAACCATGTTATTTTCTCGGCAATTATGTATCTGTTTTCGGAAAAAATGTTGTGTTTGACGAGAAAACAACATTTTTGCGATAGACATGTTACATGTTGAAACATGTTTGAGGTGATCATATTCCTTTTCTGTGTGTAACGATACCTTAAGTCGTCAAATTCAGACTCGACTTCAAGTAGAAATTATGCAATGTCAAAATAAAGAATGCCTTCAAATAAAGTATTAAAAACATATATGTACTATTTTTTAAAGAAGATATAATTAATTTTAAAGAATTTTTAAGAATTATTAAAGCTAAGTTGAACTTAATTAAAAAAATGTACCTTCATGTTAAACTACCCATTTTTTAGTCGAATCACTTAATTATAAAGACAAAACGACTTTATTGAAAAGTTTATCGACTTTATGACAAGGAAAAAACTATATTTCAGAAGACACTTCTATGCTAAGCAGAATTCGCATTCGTACTTTAAGGACAAGAAATATTTGGCCTCGCGACTATAATGTTCCCTATCCCAAGTGTGTCTCAAGAATTTTATAAATTAACAACTATGCACATATCGGTTCATAATTATATATAGCCCCCATATAAACCGATCCTCAGATTTCATTTCGGATCCTCTTGGAGGAGCAATTTTCATCCGATCCGGTTGAAAGTTGGACGTGACGTTAGTCTATGCCCTCTAAAAAACGTACAAAAATTGGTTCATATCAGTCCCATATAAAACGATCCCTACACTGAAAAGACCTAATATTAAAGATTATGCAATATAACTTTTAGGCCACGGAATTTATACAATATTAAGGACAAGATTCTTTAAAATAAAGAAATTTTAGTTAAAAGAATGTTTATAATCTTTGAAGTCTAGATTTAAAGACAGATAACATAACTCCCTAAACCCTGCTTTTATTTTAAAGAAGTCGAATCTTTCCCTCGGAATCAATTCCAATATCCTTAAGGGAAGGTCAAAATCTTTGTATCCAAGCAATTTTTTTTAGTGTAGATTTTACTTCTTTAGCCTCCTGGAAAAGCAAACTTCAACCGAACCGGTTAAAATTTGGTGCATGATGTTAGAATATCACTTCTAGGAATCATGCAAAATGCAATTATCGGTACATAATTATATAGCCCCCATATAAACCGATCCCCAAAAATTGAATTCATGATTATCTGGATCCAAACAGAGGTGTGTCGGATACGCACCATATTCGACACACATCGGTCGATGTCCATGTTTTTATATAGCCTTTCTATCGATCGATCTCGTATTTGACTTTTTAGGCTTTTAAATACCAAAGTTTTATGCGGTTTGCCTGAAATTGGAAAAATTGGTATTTTAGATTTACAAAAACCCGTGCCAAATTTGCTCCCCAGTTTCGTTTGTGATTTTCAAAAGAACCCTCGAACAAGGTCTTAACTGCATTATCATGTTCCAACTGCACTGAATTAATCACATATAAATAGATAAATTTTACTTAAGAAATACCGCCAGTTAGTAAATGAGGAAAATAGGAGGATATTTGCAAAAGTGAGGCGAGGTATACTTCTAATAGATATCTATCGCTTTTATTTTGCAGGCTCTAATTTGTGTAAAATTTCATTAAACGGGGTTTAAAAAGTTTGGTTAATAGGGTTCTCTGCTCAAATACTAAATTTCATAAGTGGGAGCAAAAATAGATGGATAGACTCAAAATCAGAAGGTAATTATGAGATGATCACTACATATGTTATGTTGAGAAGTCCTATATGCACTCATGTTATACACTGAATACACAGTTTTTCGGATGTTATAATTGAAATCTCTTCAATATTTTTTAAAGTGTTTTTAAACATTGCTTTCTGATGGCCTTTTAGTCAATATGTCACTGAGAAGAACTACTGTTGTTGAAAAATCGATGTTTGGACTTGCTTGGCGGCTTCCACCCGATAGGCTACCACGAACGAATACAAAAATTGACAGTTATGGTCATAACGCAACGATGACCAGTAAACGTCAACAAGTTTGAACTAAATTCTTGTCAATCATAAGCAACTCAACCACCTACCCCATACCCGTAATTGTTACCAATTTGAAGATCTGTTGCCATGGCTTGCTTCTCAAATGGAGCCTGGATACTGCTGGCTTTTTTGTTCACTTTTATGCCACCAACACTACACAACAAACCGCCACGATATACTGCTGCGATAACCAATGCCATTATTGTGCGATGATGTTTGATATTTTTTTTGTGAAGCGTGCCATAAATTGACGCATAAAAATATTTCATTCTATAAAATATAACAACATTCAATTCAATTCGAGCAAAAACTTCAATATACATATATTTATTACACCATGTGTTTATGAGTTGGTCAAGATTCGCGCGGCAGAGATGGAAATTGAGTCTGGTTAAAGAAGTCTGGTATATCGGTTATTAGAGAAATTTTGTGACAAAAAAAATCGAAATTTCGACTCTTCGAATATTTGCTACATGAGAGCCACAGTGGTGCCCGCCTTACATACAAATCCCAATTTCGACCGAACATCAAAAAATTTTTCAACGGTGGATTATGCCCTCCAAGTAGCGCAATTTGGAACGACGCTTGCAATGACGACTCGGCAATGAAAAGGAGGTCTTGCAGCACTTAGTGATATGAGCGAAGTTCACACTGGGCTATCACAAAGGACAGCCTGAAGTATATCTCCGCAATATAAGATTTAACTAATCCTACACCCTCAAAAAAATCGCTTCTCTAACATATGTTCCAAACATATTTTGCAGGAATCACATATATTATTGGATACTGCCGAAACATTAATATGTTTGTTTTATGTGAACATATTATATGTTTGGAAGCATTTTGAGCCCAAAAATATTATATGTGTTGAACTCTGTTCAACTCACATTTTTCCATGAATTGAAATATTTACTTATGAACTGAATTATTAGATTTATGAATTGAATTAGAAAGAGAAAGGTCTTTTTCTTTGTATCTTTGAAGTAGCTGTCCTTCTCTATCATACAAATCTATTGCTGAATTCAAACTTATTATGTCTGATTATTAACCAAAATGAATTGTAACTTCACTTTTGTGCATAGTCATCGAACTGGTAAGCTGCCGCCGTCTGCAATAAAATATCTCTGTTATCAACTGAAACTGATACTGCCTTTTTTCTTTCTCTGCTTTTCTGATCAAACTATTCTGGGAGCCTAATCTCATATACAGTCCTTTCCAGTCGTATCAACCCGGAATCTGTTCAATATGCTTGGAAGAATTTTCCCCAAAGAAGATTGTGCTCATTCCCTCACATAATTTTCACTTCTACGAAATTTTTTAGTTCTTGGCACCTTTTTGTGTAATACAAATAATGTTGAAGAAATTATTCAATTTTTTAAATTTTACCTTTCGCCTGGACGGAGAATCGAACCGAGGACCATACAGTTTGTAAGCCGACACACTATCCACTGGGCTACGTAGCTGTTATAGTCACCTGTAGACAATTATCGTTATAAGTTACATTTATATAGCATAGTTTGCAGCGCCTACGAGCCCATACAAACATAACAGTATTTAACAGAAACATACATTTGTTGGCCACGTGGAGCAGTGGTTAGCATGTGTGCCTAGCATGCAAAGGGTCGTGGGTTCAATCCCTGCTCCGACCGAACACCATTTTTTTTTTAATTTACACATTCGTACTTAATTTAAGGCCGGTATTAAGTTGGCGTTATCACTCTAAAATGGAAATTCATTTTAAAGAAAATAAACCTTTTCAATTGTTTTAGCTGCGAAACTCGAACTTAATGTCCGCTTTTCTATTTGAAGGTGTCCGTCAACTCCTCTTGGTCTATTCTCTTGGTTCCGAATGTCTATTCTCTTTACTCCATATACTCATTCTAATATTCAAGTAAAATAATATTTAGACTTAAGCATATTACATTTTTGGCCTTATCATAAAACAGTTTTCCGAAACAACATACAAGCGGTTTCACAGAAATTGCTCCCTTTTGATTCTCTCGCTGTGTTATGTTGATATCTTTCGTCAACCCTCCCGGTTTCCATCTCTATTTCTTTCTCTATACTCTCTCTCTCTCTCTCTGTCGCTCTCTGAATAAAATATCACAACATATATATGTCTACTCGAAATTTGTAAATTTATATATGTTTACATTCACACATATTATTTTTATGAAACATTCATGCCCCAAACATAATATATTCTAACATATTAACATATGTGTCCCAAACATTTAGTGTTAGTTTAGGAACATTAAATGTTTGCACTTAAATATATTGTGTTTAAAAATTGTGCCCGAAACACATTTTGTTTATATCGGAACATATGAAAAACATATTTTTCTAACAGTGTAGAATTAGGAAATTGAATAGATATCAATATGAAAATCCGCGATCAAATGCAGAATTGGGGTTTAGAGAACATATAGTTGTGGAACTTGGAGGAGTTGTTAGAACCCTGAAACCAGGAACAGCATGTTGCAAATGCTCTTTGCAAGACAAAATTGCAAACTAAGCACCTAATAAAGTGGTGTGGTGTAAATTACCTAAACCAAACAACAATCATCCAGTTAGGAAAATTTCCCGAAAGAGGTCAACCTTCCGATTATAACATAGAACTTATTTGATCCTAGAATTATAAAATTGAATCTATACACCCTAAAAAATCGCTTCAGCATATATATTTTCAGGATTGGTCCAAACGAAATATTGTTTGTTTGGTTCAAACATATTATGTTTCACCTTAAGGCATACACAGGTAGTAAAAAATGAATCACATTTTCTTTGTGTGGATATGTTTTTAAGGCGCCAATTTGTTACTTCCATTATTTTACTTGCAGCATACTCTCTAGGTCTCTCTTTCTAAAAACATACATGTTTATAGGCTATTTCCAAATTAATATATGTTTACATCTAAGCCTATTATATTTACAAACATTTTATGTCCCAAACATAATATGTTCTAACATATTAACATATATGTCCCAAACATGTTATGCTAGTTTATGAACATTATATTGTGTAAAATATTGTGTTAAAAATGTGAGTTCCAAACTTATAATTTTTACACCCAAATATATGAAAAACAGTCTTTTTCGTCCGTGTAGATCAATATGAAAGAGCGCGAATATATTCCGAATTGGGAAGTAGGAGAGTTGTAAAAGACCAGGACCCCGGAGAATCGATTCGAAAATGCTTTCAGCACCAAATAACGTCCCGTGGAGCAAACCATCCAAACAATACTACCTCAAGGAGGGCACCCTCTGTAAGAGCCAAAGCTATAGGGTTTGACCTCAAATGGTATGGACAATCAGTCAATCACCACATCGGCGTGATCAATGACGAAGGAATCAGGACTAGGTATCGTCCAGGCAAATTTCCCAGTTTTGGACCATCTTCCCAGTATTGGACTTAGCTGATACCGAAATTAGAATTTTGAATCTAGAGATCTATATGCAAGTCCGCGAACATATGCATAATTGGAGTTCATAATGGATATAGCAGGAGAAAATGGGATCAGATATACATCCAGAGAAATGGTTGGTTGAAATTCGATCACGAAAATAAAAAGATAGTTGGGACGTATCATTGCTAGTTGTGTGGACTATGTGAGAGTTATTTCCGTCATCTGATGGTTGACATAACCAATAAAATATCAATGTTCCCAATTGAACGATCAACTATTGGTTGTTATAACTCTTTTTATTTAAAATAATGTTTGTTAAAATATAGGCTGTTGTCTTAACTGATATGCTCTTCCAAAGTGTCAACAAAACCAATAGAAAGTCTGACAATCATTTGTTTGTGCTAACCAAAGATAATTGAGTATAACAAGATTAAGCATTGTGCTCTTATAAAGAGAAAACAAATGTCAAGGTGTAGAGGGCTATGAGAAAAAAATTGTTTTATTTGTCAATTTTTTCCAAAGCAGCTCTGCCCAGGAATAAATTTAAAACGGCAATATTCACATAAAACCATAATGAATATTCGCTTTAAAATACACATACGTTTTATTTTAATTTACAATCGTTTTGGTATTGCTTTTGTGG